>NC_051182.1:91616355-91916355 GCF_013339695.2 Rhipicephalus sanguineus | reverse complement strand
CTTCACGATCCACACTTACTAGCGCTTACTCCGAGATTGCGTGCGATATCGGAGGTCATGGTTAAAGCGCCTTGATACCAACGAGGTACACTGGCCGCGCTGGCGTCACCGAGGCACCCTTGACGCAATTACGTTTGTTACGTTCTTTGCCTTTCGCTTCGTGTTAGCGGGCGTCGGCTCATCGGAGTAGTGCAGCTTCCACATGCACCAACGGGAGTTCTCCGCCACCGAGGGCTTCGATTGCGAGAGCACCGACTAACAAAACTGCTGCAATAGACGCCGCAGAAAGGACGCGATTTCGACGCGCGAATGTCGTGCCTTGGTGGAGGGAGACTAGCGCCTGCGAGACAGAGGCCAGCGGGACGCACGCGTTTGCGGCTCAGGCTACGAACCTCTACCTCCCATGTTGCTGAAGCGTAGTGTGTGGTAGTGTATGCATGAGCGCAGGCGTCGATCACCCATTACTAGAAAGCGCACACCGTGCCGTTTCTCTCCTTAATTGACGACGCTTTGAAGAAGTGCATACCGGGTACCAGTGCTGATTATGAGCTTGTTGATATCATCCTTACGCGGGATTCATGATTTGCTGTGTCCAAATATATGTTCACACCGTCAGCTACCACAGCGGTTTAATCATGATCATGGGCGTTAGTCGTCGCGATGGAGACATGCCGTCAACATGGGCGCATCCACGTCAAAATGGTGCTGTAGCTGCCAAAGACGAATAGACATTGTACAAGCTCTCATATATCACTACACAATAAGCACTACTTCTGTGAAGACACGTTTCACTTTCGTGTTATACCGATTCCTATGACGGAGGGATCAGCCATGTTTTTTTATAGACGATAGTCTTTCTTGGGGAACATAAACGCAGAAATTTTGGTCTGTCTGTCTTTCTGTTTGTCGGCACGTCCCTCGATTCAGCCACTCGACCAAAGTTGAACCACTTGCCCAAGGGCTAGCCGTCTTGAACTGGTACGGCTGTTCATACTTGTGAACGTTGTCGATCAAAAAGTAAATATCATGCATATCTGAGGTGCAACATCACTAGGTAAGTATTAGGTGGCGTGTTCCTTTAGTAGAAAATGCATACATACGTAATTTTAAGGACCCTAGTTTCTTAAGCTGCGCTGAAAATGCATAAGAATGGAAGCTTGAGCGAGTTGGTATGCGTTCATCTTTGTTGAAACAGCGCTCACTAGACGACGACGAAGTAAAAGAAGGCACAGGACAGGCAGCGCCTGTCCTGTGCCTTCTTTTACTTCGTCGTCGTCTAGTGAGCGCTGTTTCAACAAAGCTGAAAATGCGACTGCGCTGAAATTTGCCTTCCTCCGTGCCCTTCGCACGAGCTCATTGTTGTGTTTCGGTTTCGGTTCTGTTGCACTGTACGAATGCCATGGGTTGGTGTTGAAAAACTTTAGTTTTGAGAAGGCCAAGAAGGTGAAAAAAAATATTTAAAAAATGAAAAAGCAGCGTTGTGGGCGGCCTTCAGGCTGCCGGTTGTGGGCGCCGCTCTGGCGTTCCTGTTTTACCCAGGCGACGTGTGAATAAAAGAGTGTGTGGAGAGTACTCGTTGAGTGCGGACGTTTTTCTGCTTCAGTGCTTCGCGCCAAACCGCGTTTTCGGGCTGGCTGGCGTCCCCGCCGGTCGCGTTGGTCACCGCCGGTCTTCGCCTGCTGCTGCGCCGGGACTGCTAGCACGCAACACAGCACTCATGTTTCCCGACGTATTGCCAGATGGCGTCCATATCTCACACAGCGCCTCTTCTATCGTCTTTACACGACATTTGCAGCGAAGCACGCAGATACGCGGCCATTTTTTCTTTCTTTCTCTTTTTTTCTATCTCTTTCTCTCTGTCTCTCGATGCTTCTTTCTTTCTCTTTATTTGTTTCTGTTTTTTTCTCTCTTGCTCTCTGTGTTTCTATCTCCTTTTAGTGTCATTTTCTTTCAATGTCTTTCTTTCTATGATGTTAATCTTTATTCCGTTTGTTCCTCTCTATTTTTTTCTTCCTCTTTCTTTCTGTCTCGGTCTTTCTCTCTCTCTCTCTTTCTTTTTATCTCTTTCTTTGACGTGTTTCAAGAGCTCCACTTCGCCGGGTAGAGTTTTTGTTTAACGCTCGCGCCTGCTGCACTCGGTGGGGCTTGCCCAATTCCGGTTGCACTTACCCACCTGTGGAGTTTTGGACGATGGAGCAAAACTTAGCAATAGTTTAAACAGCATCGCTGCTAAAAATTTAGAACGCCAAAAGGTGGATGCCCGTTTATTTATGCGAAAGCAACGAAAGTTTATTCAGAATCTATAAAACAATCAGTAATCCCCTTTTAAAGTTACCTTGTTAAAACGGCTGCTTGGGCGAGGTGGTTCATGATTAAGATAGATTCACCAGCGCAAGAAAAGACGGAACATTTAGCAAGCTTTGCCGTGCACAGCGGTGCAAGCAGCGCTGTGTGTATGTATATTTCCTAAATGTTCCATCTTTTTCTATGCTGGTAAGTCTATCTTACCTTGTTATTTTTTTATTTAGTTAGTCGATGCCTGCTCACGCATAACATTACTCGAATATTTGGTGAATCGCATAGCCGTAGCCACCAGTGTATTGCGGAGCGTATTTTTTCGCGCAAGGATATTCGCCCAGAGCTCGGTGTTGGGAGTAACGTTTATTTTAAAAAATGCAATATTCTGTCCTGGACACAAGCAGTAAAATCACTTTTTGTGTTTTTGAATGCAGCTGCTTTCTGGTGTGGGCATAGAACAAAAATTATGAACGAGAAAGCTTAAAGAAACGATGTAAAAGAATTGAAAACCCTGTACAAATGGCTTTTACGAGATCTGGCATACCAAAGCAACACGTGGGATACGAGTGGCGTGTTTCTTGAAGGTGCCATGTTTATTTTGCTGACAGACAGACAGACAGACAGACAGACAGACAGACAGACAGACAGACAGACAGACAGACAGACAGACAGCGAACTTTATTGGATCCTGAGGAGTTACTGACAGGATCCCCTAACGCGAGGCCGTTGTAACCGCTGGCCGCGCCCTCGTAGAGGACTGAACGCCGTGACGCTCCGCCCTTTCCTGGGCCATCTGGATAGCCTGGGCTTGCTGACGTTTTTTTTTTCTTCTTTTTAATGCCCATTTGTATGTAGGTGTACATGCATTCTATCTTTTCGCCCGCAATAAGCTGAGGCCGTTACATCACTGTCCTCGTCTTCTCCAGTGAATCTCTTTCACAATAAGCACGCGCCAATCCCGAACTTGTTGGATAAGCAGGGCAGTACACTGAAGTCGGGACGGGATATATTGCCATGGCGACCAGCGACCTTAGCCTGGGATTACACTTCGGGAATCAAGTGGCTTAGGAATGCGACGGGGAGAGAACAGCGTTGCCGTTGCTCCGAGGCGTCAAGATTGCGTCGGAATACACAAACGTTCTTTTGTTTACGCTTTAACGAGCCTCCGGTTCAGAGATATTTTAGTACAGAGTAGCCGTAAAGGCAAGGAAATCGCCGTTTGCGTAAGCTTGACATAAAAGGCGGTAAAGTGCAATAGGTGAGAACGCAGCCAGGAGAATCGGACCTTTTATTGCGACGTTTATTTCACGGCGTAATAAAAAAAAAGCTTATGCCTCACGTCCTCCGTGAGAAGCGCATTTTGTTTTCCTTTTATTGAAGCCTGGTATGTGCAACTGTTTCATGTTGCTTGTGTTTACACATACATCACGCTGGTAGCTACATATCGTAACGCCTGGTCATCGAAAGTTCGAATTACGACTGTTGTAATAAAGACAAATTTTACTAACTAAATCGGGAAATAGAGCGCCATGAAGGACACTTTTTATTTTGTTCAGTGGTGACATAGCTTGAAGCCCATATTGTACTTTTTTGTCGGTACTCTAATGTACTTATAAACAGCTAGAACAAAGAGGAACATTAGAATAATAATATTAATTGTTGGCGTTTCACGTCACGAAACCACGAAATGATTACGACGGACGTTGTAGTGAAGGGCTCCGGAGGTTTTGACCATGTTCTTCAAGGTGCACCTGCATCTAAGTACATGGGTCTCTAGCATTTCGCCTTCATCAGAAACATTAGAAAGTAATTCCTTATGTACGCATTTGACATTCTTGACGGGTAATGCTTCGATACGACTCTCCAATTTATTTCCCGCTGGAAAGCTTTCCTCCGATATATAACAGTCGCTAGATATAATGCGGCGAAATACGGTAATTATTTGAAGTCTATTCACATTACGGTAAATGCCGTTGTATCTGTGTCGTTTTTAGCCTCACTATAGTTCTTGCGCACTGTTACGTCATTTACTGATGACTCCTGTTATCTGTACCACACCTGGATATGCGTAAGATTCCGATTTGCATAGTAATAGAAAAGTTGCCGATCATCTGTCCATTTTCAATAGATATTGTTGTTTTTCAGCTATTCAGGAGGGCATATAAGTGTAACATCCTTTATGTACTTGTGTTTCCGCTTTCTACTCATGTCTTGTCTCTAGTTTAAACGGTTTTTTATGCAGCATTGCAAACCCAATAATAATAATAATAATAATAATAATAATAATAATAATAATAATAATAATAATAATAATAATAATAATAATAATAATAATAATAATAATCAATCATCAATCAATCAATCATTTATTTATTTAACGTGCCCGGGAACAACCGTAAGGTCTTTGTGCTGGCGCACGCAAAAATAAACAATAAAAATAAACAATACAATACAGACAGTTTTCAGAAATAAAAAGAAATAATAATAATAATAATAATAATAATAATAATAATAATAATAATAATAATAATTATAATAATAATAATTTTTGCATTGTTCCGCTGTTCCCAGGGGTTCGCTCACGCAGCCCAGAGACATTCGCCTCCTCTCATCTATTCCTGCTTTGGCGGCTGTCGCTTTTGCTAGCCTGTTGCGATACAATGGGTACTAACGGTGACGTCATTTGGATCCTAGCGAATGGAATGAGCGATCGTTTTGCACTGCTGCGCCAAATAAAGTAACGAAAAGCTGATCTTTGGCGCCGGGATTGTGAAGTCCCGCTCACGATTTCTTTCTTTTAAATTTTGAGTAATGAATTCGCCCGTTGGGGACATCAGACGGAAATGAGGACCGTACCAGTCCGCTGTTAACGAGCGGGACATGAGCCGCTGCGAATGCGTCCTCGGTGGCCAACTGGTCATTTATTCACGGCCTAATTACTTACTCTCGTCCTACTCTTTTTTTTTTCGGCAAGTCGGATTGTCGGCTCATCCGTCCGGCATCTACGCTGGTAATGCCAAAGAAGGTCGCAATGGCACGCTTCCAAGTAATACTTCCTCGCCGGGGTCTTCTTGCTACTTTGCAACTCTGGATTGCTGCCCGATCGAAGCTTGTAGACGCCCGCAGCATTGCTCCAGAATGACTATACTAAACGAACCAGAGTGAGAACTAGGAGAATATGGCTTTATTATATATATATATATATTAATTTGCGAGAAGAGATCCGTCTTAATGATACTTGCGCAAGAACACGGGAACAAAGAGGAGCAGCACAACGACGAGCGAGGACTGCGGACGAGCGGTGATTGGGCACGTCCTTGGGTTGCTCCTCTTTTTCCCCGTGTTCTTGCACAAGTTTCTTTATGATGAATATTCTACGAGTAGGCCGACTCGTAGTATTCCTTGAGGAGAGAACCAAACGAGGAATAAGGCCACGATAAGATGGGGGCTTGAAGAGATTAAAACAAAATAGTGGGGTGTTGCTGGAGCCAATGTTTCGACAAGTGGTATTGTCTTCTGTTACTGCGCTGAAGGAGACAAGACCACCTTAGAGACGTTGCCTCCAGTCACACCTCTTCTTCTAGGCTTATTCATCTCTATGAGAAAAAATAGCTGATACGAAATAAACGTCTGCGCAGTGGCTAATAACACCTATACTCCCAATCTAGAGGAGTTCCCCATTCTTCCAGTCCTTCTCCTCTTATCGAGAAGGAAAATATCAGGTTCATCGCTTTCGAAATGCCCTGGTGGTTATGGGGACGAACAGCTTGGCGAATTCGCGCATAAAGACCACCGGTATGGGCAAGGCTGCCGGTCACAAAATGTATCTTCCGAGGTAGCCGCAAAAGAAGCAGCTTCTGGATCGTATTCCAAAGAGACCACTAATATCGTAGTGCCCCTTCCACGTGTCTATGCAGATGCACCTACCACAAACCACCCGTCGTGTTTTATGCATCTGCGCTTAGATTGTGGTGCACATCAAGAAATATCAGAAAGAACCGCAGCAGCAGGTGTGACGCATTTGTCGCCTCGCCCGCGCTAGCGACGCTCCATACTGCAAACCTAAAGCTGTGAATATAATCGCTGCCTGCTGCCTGTTTCTAAGCTTTACATGGAACGTCGTTGAGAGCATTTTAGCCGACTTCTAATTATTGCTTAGCTTTGAATGAGGTTTTCCGCATATGAATGAATTCAGAAAATTTGGAACCGATCTTTTCATTCAAATATCTTGCTAATATTACCCTTCGTCCTGTTATTAGATGTTCACATGTGTCTAACATGCTCTAGACAATATTGTACTGGCATTTCTAACGCAATGGTTGAGTAGCATGTTCAAAATTTCTAGATATGCTCTATATCGTATGTACCCTCTAATCTATTCAACTTAAATGCTGCTTGCGTTCAAACTTGAAATACGCAGGCATGCGTCATAACAGACTTAAGAGACGCCATTATGCTGAATCGAATCCTTGTGTCGCTTGAAACCAATCAGTCCTTTTTTTACTGATTCTGCTGTTGAATGACCTGATGCGCGACAACTAAGTGCGGGTTGTTTCCTTCTCTCGAAAAACAATAATGTAGATACTGCACTATAGCTGGGCTCCACCTTGTTTCTCCTCCTTTTCCCCTCGTGAACCCTGTCTTATGTACCAGGGAACTGGGTTCACGGAAACACGAAACATAAAAGCGCTCGCCGACTTTTCTTTACGAGACAAAGAACGACATTGCAACGCACATATTTTCCCACAATATCTGCTTGGGAACACTCATTTTGCTATACTAGTATCCTTTTTTTCCCTTGCGATTGTTTCTTGCTTGCTTGTTCCTTCGCTATATTACATTTTAAACGCCAGAAATGAAAACAAAAAGGTGAAGGGACTGCTCTTTATAGAATCAGCGTTCCAGGGGCATTAGGCCATGTGTCCATAGTAAATTAGGCAGCAGAGAAACCACCATTCACAGTGCCGAGATCACGGTAAATTTATTCTCCAAGGCTGTTTTCTTGACAAACGCAACACCACTAGACATATTCTGCTTTCTTTACTGTTTCATTTTTGCACTGTTTCATTTTTGATTTCACAAAAACATGCTTCGCAATTGGGGCGCGTGTGCAGATTGTGAAATATATGAACAGGCCTTGGTCGCGGTGCGTCTTACAAGAAAAGCGTTAAGACGATGGTAGTTTTAGCTGTCTACATGCCGCTTTAGGCCTGAAATACTATCCACTTACAAGTACTTCGAAATCTTAAATAACGGCGGTTAGAAAGGCTCCTTCTCCAGCAGTATCAGCGCCTTGCAAGGCGTGCTTTTTTTTGTAGGGTGTATTTTATGTACACCCCGTCGCCAAGCGAGGCGCGCTCGTGATGTCGCAATGTACGGATTTATGCTCCCCTAAACAGATGGAGATGTTAAAAAAAATGTTTGCAGTATAAAGATATGCTTGGCACGGAACTTCTACACTATACATTTTGGTAACGGTACGGAAATATATGTATGTACATGCCTGGAGAATACGTGCCTCCCGTAAGCAAACATGGCATGACGTAGAACTTTGGCGTCGATTCATAGTCGCCCGTTTTGCGGGGTTCTTCGCCATTTTGATTGTAGTACTGCGTGTTTGAAAAATGTAGACGAATCACGCTTTGCGACTCCTGCACACGTTATATTTGCTGCGCCGGGATATCTGACTGCAAAAATGAGGATAAACTAAGGTGCTTAATTGACTACAAGTCGTTGAACAAAGAAGGACGGGGGGGCCTGATGTTTCCGACAAGTCACTTTGTAGAACCGTTGTCATGGTCACAGGGACATCCCTTTTTCCAAGATTTCTACTTCAGTAAAGCATCCGTCTTACGCAGAACTAGGGTCTAGTTTGTATGAAGAGCACAAAAATGTTATGAACGAAATATAGAAGCGATCATTCCATTAAGATTCAAACTCAACGGGCTTACTGGTACGGAGCTGTGTCAACTGAAGTAGTTCCTACTGATCATGTGCAGATCTGAGAAATGAGACTATTTTCACGAATCTCATTTTTTTTTTCTCGCAGAACTCGATAACCAATGAAGCCGCGCATCACAAACACGCATTTCTGTTGAAACGTAGTTATTTTCATTGTAAAGACGGCCTTCCAGCAGCTTCGTAAAGAAAGCGTCTAATAGAAAAGTAGTGCAGTCAACTTATTTCGTAGTCTGTTTCAAAAGAAGATAGCGGAAATATTCAGACGTACCTTTGCAATGTAGACCCTCTCGTTTGATGTGCGTAGTACGAAGTAACTGCGGCAATGCTTCCCTTGAGTAAATGAGCCAAACCGCAAATAACACAACAAATCTTACGATACAACGCGTTTTGGAAGCAGCGCCACAACATCGTACGCAGAGCCAAAATGACACAACAGTACTGATAATACATACTCGTCTCATAATCATGCGTTCGTGCTTTTCAACATTCATTTTCAAGATTGACTATAATGAATCTACACGTAAAAAAACAAGAAAGAACACAGTTCAAATGGGTTGTTATGCAAACATTACCTTACAAAACACTGTTGAGAAACGAAAAATAAAGGAAATGGCTACTAGGAAAGCGTCGTGTAAATGATTCCGCAAGGTTTTAGAAATAAGCATCAATGCAGCGTTCTTCGTCCATCCGTATGCGTCGCACTATAAATACAGGTTATTGACGCAATATTAATGGAAAAGACCTTCACAATTTTAGGTAGCAACAGCGAAAGCAAATTTAAGAGTCATTCACTATAAACAAGACGGAAGTAAATGTAGCGTATCTTCAAATATGCATACTTCAGATGAAATAAAATTTGACACCTTCTCAGTTAACGCAAATGGAGTTTATTGAGCACAGCGAAATCAAGAACATTTCTTTTAATCGTTTAAAGACACTCGTATTTGGCTGTTTATGTACCGTTTGTTTAGTAATTTTAGTAACCTTGGCAATTTCCACTGCGCAGATGAATGGTCAATCAGGCAGAGATGTTCCATGGTTTCCACGGTTCAATATCTAGGGTAGTGCACACATTATCATGGCATTTGATGCTGTAGAAAAATGGGTTATGTGGAATAGTGTGACTATGACATATCGTTAGCGTTCAGCGCAGGGACTTGTGAACACGGGACAAGAAAGGACACACACACAGGCGCCATTCGTATCCCCCTTCTTTTTTCCTGTGTTCACAAGTTTGTGCGCTAAACGCAAATGATATGTCTTGCCAACAAAGCCAGGTATCTAGCTCTGCGATTATGAGTTAATAGTGTAAACAATTGATCATCGTATCTTGTACATAGAGCAGAAATAACATTTAATTTTTGATTTCGAATTTGTCCCTTTTTTTAGGCTTTTCTCAGTACAACGTCATTAACCTGTATTTAACTTAGACATGATGCAATGTCTCATGCACTCAGTTTCGCTGAGTGGTTCTTGGTGCCTATAACTCACACCCATACACCACACGGAAAGGGCGTCACAGGTAGGATTACACCCTTCTTATGGGCATACTTCAAGGACTTACAACTTTAACGCGTCAATTTTCAAGGGTGTAACATCAAAACTACACCCTTATTGCAAAAGTGGAATGGGGTGTTTAAGCAAACATACACCCTAACACCCTTCCAAAAATATATAATAATAATGATTGTTGGGGTTTGACGTCCCCGAACCACGATATGAATATGAGGGACGGCCTAGTGGAAGAGTCCGGAAATTTCGACCACCTAGGGTTGTTTAAGCGCACCTAAATATAAGTACACGGGCCTCAAGTATTCTCGCCTCCATTGAAAATGCGGCCCCCGCGGCCGGGATTCGATCCCGTGACCTGTGGGCCAGCAGTCGAGCGCCATAACCACTACACCACCGAAACGACTCACTTTCAAAAATAGAAATAGAACGATTACTACCCCCTTTCCTGCCTTCCTTCTGAAGCACTATAAATCGAATCCCATAGCTAGTTCTTCCAGGGGAGAACTATAGCTATCATTCACTCTTTAAAAAATGGGGTTACCCTCGCTAAATCAAGGGAGAAACGGCGACAATAAACGGCTGATGCAGAGGATTTAGGTACATTTTAATGATAGCGTACTTTAGCTGGTAGGCGAGACACATAGTACACACACTCACTGAATTCACTGCATAATTTACTCACACGTAAACAACCCATAAAATGAACAAGTCACTACAGCCGCGTATACATACCGACGTGTTAACACACCCTAATACGGAGCGCAGGCGCTTATATAGTAACTGAAATCGAACGACCCTCGTGGGTCAAGCGATGCTTCATTTTTCTTCAACTCTACATTTCATGACTGCAACACAAGGTACGCAGATGTTATCATATTGTAGCTATCACTTGGCCAAGCACACTTTTTAATCTAAAGTTGCATAATAATGCATGCTATGATTACAGAGTTCAATAAGTTCATGTGAAAACAACAACCTCCAGAACCGTTCATACCAATCCGACGACATTTTGAATGTAGCGTCATCTCTCGACAGCGCTTACAAATAAAATTTGCCTCTTTGATTTCTTTATTTTTTTATTATTACTGTGGGTTGGCCAGCATGGAAGCCAGATTATGGCTCTGGACAGATTCTGTCCAGAGCTGTGGCCTAACAACTTGAAACATTCACAAAGTTCTTCACAAAATTGCATAGGTGTAACATTTCAAGAAACATCCCCCCACATTACCAGTTATTAGGGTGTTTTAATTAAACATATGCCCTTCATGCGCCCTTATTTCAAATAAGGGTGCGCAAAGGGCGTTTGTGTTGTATTTACACCCTTTGAAAAGAAGATGGCAAAAATAAGGGTGTACCAAGGGTATTTCAGTGATAGAAACAACGTCATGTGTGTGAAAAGGTTTACAGTGTAGCCTATATAAAACTGATGTAGTCGGTTGCGTTCGGACCACTGCTTACATATTGAAAGAACATATAACCAGCAAATAAGATACAAAAGCCTCGACAGCCATCCTGCGTGCTGCTCAACTTGGTTACCAACGTACCTGAATAAGGTCGCCTTTCCTTAGATGTCTAGTTCAATAAAGACGTTTATTCTTTATTCTTTCACAACTGTGCTTAAGCCCTTCAGTGTAGCACTACGTTATATTTCCAGACTTCATACAAGTACGAATGTTATTTTGTTCGTTTTACTTTCTCTGTGAGTGGTGTACTTTGCGCGCATCTTAGTCTTCGTGAGAGAGCACAGGAAGTTTGTTTTCTCTGCAGCATGCGGTAAAGAACAGGAGGAAGCACCCGCATGAGAATTTGCCGACGAGGACTGTTTTCTCAACGAGCATGCGCTGGCTAACAAAATAAACAACTTAGAAGCGGAAGTAGGAAATGCGGGAAACAAGCTCTCCAGGTCGAAGCACGCGTGGCATCTTACACGGCGTCAGCAAACAATCGTTATCAGCGAACACTTAACATGTAGATTCACTCGGAGGAGAAGCTTTTGGGTGCTTGGGAGCATGCAGACCAGGCCCAACGAAGTTTAAAGTGCCTATTGAGGTTTCTAAGTGATACAGGTTTAGATACTCGTCTTTCGAGCATGTGCGGCATAAAGACTTTTGCGCGTGCCCTGTCCCCGTGCAAAACAGTGTGTACAGTGACTCATTTGCCATACCATCGTCGCCTATCATCACACCTCCCTCTTTCTCTTTCTTTCCCCTTTCCCCTTACCCCCGTGAGGAGTAGCAGGCTAGAACCCGCTTTCCAGGCCGACCTCTCCTCCTTCTTCTCATGAAAAGCATCTTCTTCTTCTTCTTCTTCTTCACGACACGCAGTCATTATCACTGTGAGCTTGCAGCTTATCCTGATGTCATCATGATGTGAGCCGCGGAGGAACTTTTTAAGTAGACTGCCGATTCATCTTGCAACAATGGCACATTAAACGTCCTTTCAAGGCTTCCCTGTGGGAGAATCTAAACGAGGAAACTGTTCACTTGGGCTGTGATCGGAACGTCCATGTGCCACTGGCGCCTAATAATCGCAAGACCCTTGTCCATAGGGCCCTGTTTTGTATAATGAATGTGTAACTTCCATATACATTAATTGTCGGGTGTGAATGTGTGCAGAACTATAAGGGCAACGCATAGCCAGAAATGGGCTCTAGTAAATGGGTCGATCACATGCATCCCGCTCAGTTGAATTACATGTTACAGAAACATGGTACGCACTGCGTACAAGACAAGCCCCCAGAATTTTCTTCGAAATTTTTACGTAGTGATCTCAGCAGTATTCTCTATGACAAACTCATTCAAAGCCCTTTTGTCACCTTCGGGGTATTTCTGCTGTGTTTCTTGAAACAAATTCGAACACCAAGACTTCAGCATCAGCATTTGAAGGACGCGTAGTTGTCTACAAACGAGGGTTATTTCGATCCCTCAGTATTATCCTCCTCGTGGACGTATCCACAAGAACACTCGCTGCAACAATTTCTAGGGGATCGCGGGGTGTTATATATGCAGCATTCGTTTATTTTGACTGCCTAATGTTGAGCGAACCAGCAGAGCATACCGTTATTAGCTGGCCAATGCACACAGTGCACACAAGAAGAAAGCCCTGGCTTCGTTATCACGGTGATTTTATTTATCCGTGATACTGTGTGCCAGAAAAGCGTGAACTGAAAATGCACGCCTTTGGGGATCTCATTAATTTACCTGCGCCTTGGTGAGCTTGGGTAAACGAAGTGGCTAAACTTGACCCTGCTATGTCTTAGCCACCGAAGCTATGGCCAATACACCGCTCTGTATATGCCGCAGCCAGTCAGCAGAGGAACAAGGAAGACTCTTCACTCGAGACTTCTTGAGGCTGCGCTGTAGTCCGTTTCAGTACCAGTGCTCAGTATAAACAACCTTCAATTTTAATAAGACATACGAAAGTGCTCCTGAGAGGCTATCAGTTCAAATGTGACGTTGTAGGAGCTCAGTCAGGCTGCTAGTTTATAGTCGACACGCCAAAGGAAGCTTTGCTGTGACAGCAGATTAATGCTCTATGTGTGGCAGATCGGGCGAGTAGGTACTGCATGATCTATAGCTAATAGCGCGGAAACGAAGCAAAGGACAATCCATAAGAATCAATACGCGCTAGGTAATCAAACTCGCTGGCTAATGAGCTAGCGCCCCCCTTTCATTTCCTTTACGCTGATATATCGCTTCAGAGCAGTGCAATTAGATGCGGTTTGGCGTGGCACTCATACTCTGAGGGCAGTGGCGCATGTCCCTTCTTGTCCTTCGTTCTGTTTCCGCGCTATTGCTTAAGTGCTCGAAGTTTGGTTTGTTTGTGTGTCCGTCCTGTGGCACCGTCCTGTATACATACAGTACTCACGGATCGAAAGGCAACATCATTGTTGAAGTATAACGGCTGCTATGAACAGTTGTTCGCGTTCCTCGAGATAACCGCGTCATGTCACTGCACATCTGACGGCTACAGTTAATGTTGGCTGTGTTGTACGTGTTCGAGTAAAAACTACACTGATATTACACAAAGCGTAAACGCTAGAAACGAAAGTACGTGCACTACATCACGACGATATGAACATGAGACGGGACACACACAGCGCCACTTTCAACTTGTCTATTAGAAATACCAGGGGATAATATCTCATATATATATATATATATATATATATATATATATATATTGACACATGATGCTCTACGCCGCCAATCGATTTGGCTTCTCTTATGAATCTTGCCGATAATCATAGTTGGATCGTCGTCATGGAGAAGCAGTTAGACCGACAAATTGCACCACGTAGCTATGACATTTCACGTTTCAATCTGTGAGTACTGCTAATTGCGTAA
The DNA here is from genome assembly GCF_013339695.2 of Rhipicephalus sanguineus. Classification (NCBI taxonomy): domain Eukaryota; kingdom Metazoa; phylum Arthropoda; class Arachnida; order Ixodida; family Ixodidae; genus Rhipicephalus; species Rhipicephalus sanguineus. The sequence goes on along the minus strand of NC_051182.1, from coordinate 91,902,238 downwards.
TAGAAGCTAACGCTAGTTTTCATTCGCGACACAATGCCAATTTTTCTCGCGTGAAGCCACCTTGTCCTCCATAACTGAGCTCATTCCCGCGCCAGCAAAAAACAACTAAAGGTTCCGCGCAACAGCATCCACCGGGATTTCAATTCATAAGATTTAATATGCGCTAGGGAGTCAAAATCCTTGGCGAATGAGCTACCCCGCCCCTTTCATTTTCTTTACACTGATCTATCGTTTCCGAGCAGCGCAATTATATTAGGCTTGGCGTGGCACTCATACTCTGAAGACCGTGGCGCGTGCATGTATTACAGACGCCAGATCGAGCAATTCTGAACTCCACGGCCATAACGATATAAGAGCCGCAGAGAAACTGCTTTTGACAAGATGCATGGCGGTCCCTTGCGAGCCGTCATGATTGCGAATTAAGTACCAGTGGTAGGAATGAAACATATGAAAGAAGGCTCCCCCTGATAAGGGCGCCGGCATGAAGCACTGCACATTGATGCACTGCAGGATCCATCAAGAAGAAGGCGACTGGGGAAAAAAGCGATGAGAAAAACATTGCACATAATCATAATCAAGCATTGCACATAATCAATTTGTGATAATCAAAACCCTGACTTTGATAACTATGTATCTTTCTGTTCTTAACCGTGAAACTCAAAATCTCAGACTGTCTGACGTTGTGTTTGATTTGCATTCACTAGTTGCGTTTTGCATTTTTTTGCTCCCATTTTGCTTTGTTCAATTTTTGTCCTGTGTTCTACTGCGTTAACATGTTTTTTATTACTTGAACTTTCTTTTTATTGAAGTTACATTGTGAATCACTTTTTGTTATGCCCCCCTTCTTGGTCTTTCGACCGCAGTATGCTGTAAATAAAATAAATAAATAAATAAATAGGAACAAAGCAGGAGGAGCCCCCTTTTCGAGATATGTGCAGGAAACTCTGTGGTCTCGACGGCTCGTTAGGTTAGGGCCCGGCAGGCCTCAGGAGGCGTGTTGCAGTTGGCGTCTTCCCACACATTCTTTGCCGGTTATGGGTTGCAGGGGCTGGAATAATTTTGCGGCGCACTCCACCGTGACCTGGAAAGCCTTTGGTGATATGCCACAGACGCGGCAAGAGTCTGCGTGGTAGTCGGGCAAAATTATATCGCAAAGCAAGATATATACGTGGTTATACACAGTGCACGTGGCAATGTACTACAGTGGTATGGCACATCTTGGATAGACGGAAACTTGTGTGAATTGAAGAAGGTATACAAAACAGCAAAACAAAACTGCAAATTACGCAAAAACCAAAAAAGAACAGCAAAATACGTACAGTGGCTCATGTGGACATAAAAGCAGCAGGATAATCTCAGGCAAACGAGCATGAAAATAATACAAATAAATAAATTGGATACAAGAAGCGCGCAAAGCATGTACGTTCAAATTAATGAGTGACACAGGCCGCAGGCGCTGCGTACGCAATGATAGGCAAATAGTGAACCACGCACAGGCAACATACGTTGCCATAAAATAGTGATGCCATAAATAGTGAAGACGTTCGCTCTGCATAAGCATGTCGTGGTGTTTTCGGAGAATAACTGCGACATTAGGGGCCGATGTATTATGGGTTAACACCAAGTTATTCTGTGAACACCTCTTAAGATTTTCCTTCGTTCTGCAGAGTGCTGTGTGGTCTAATGCGTCGGCGCGCTTCACCGCGTCATCGATTAACTTGGGTGGATATTTCTGTTTAAGGAGTGCAGTGCGCAGTCGGTTACAATTAGCATCAAAGTCAGACTGTTCTGGGCATAATCGCTTAAAGTGTAAGGACTGGCCTATAAGGTACGCTCGATTTGCAATGCCTTTTGTGGCTGCTTTCAAAATGTAAGTACCTGTGTCTGTCGGTGGGCTTGCGGTACTGTTTCGTGGATAATTTCGTACCATTCAGACATACTGTCACGTCGAGAAATTAATAGTGATTTGCGAATATGTGCGCGAAAATGATACGGAGGGGTGAACATTCTGAAAGTCTGAAATAAAAGACAAAAGTTCCGCCTCTCCATGTGACCAAACTATGAATACGTCGTCAAGGAATCACTTACAGTAAAAAAGCTTTAACAAGCTACCCGACAAGAAATTATTCTCAAGGATTCCCATGAAGATATTCGCAAATTTGGCCCTATTTTTGTACCCATTGACCTACCGCTTACCTGAACGTAATCCACTTCGTTATATTCACAGTTATTGTACCGTAGAATCCTTTCCAGTAGCATAGCTATAGTTGAGCTATCAATAGACTTATCAAGAGCGGAGTGATCATAAGCCTCAACCACGTCCCTTATACCATCTAAGTGAGGTATGTTTGTGTAAAGAGATGCAACATCGAGAGTGACAAGGAGAGAGTTGTTGGGTACAGTAAGGTTGTTAATATTTGACAGGAAGTGGTCAGTATCACGTAAAAATGATGGGAACGTGGGAGGTATCCGGCTGATCAGGCCATCTACGTAACGTGATAGGTTTTCTGTTACCGGAAACACTTGGGCGACCAGGGTTATTTTGTTTATGAATCTTTGGCGACAAGTACAATCTACCTGCGACCGGATTTAGAGGGATCAAAGAAACTGCCCTATCCTTTAATTTTTTATCCTTTATCAGCCCTCTTATTGCGCTATCTAGCATTGATTTATAATATTCAGTCGGATCGGCATCGAAGCATTTGTAAAACGACTTAACACCCAGTTGGCTACTAGCTTCAGCGATATATTTATTCGTGTCCATAACGACAACGGCACCACCCTTGTCAGCAGGTTTGATTGTGATATCAGTGCGCGCACTTAGATTCGCTATAGCTTGCAGTTTTAGGTTCGATAAGTTTCCTCGGAAAGAACGTCGTTCGTTATAAGCCTGAATAATATCTAAGGTCACTCTTTAATAAACATGTCAAGGTATTTGTCCCGTTGTGACGCAGGTGTCCAGCGTTTAGCCGAGGGCAAAGCTGTTGGATCGTGGGCCGGAGCCGGCTAATCGAAGAAGTATTCGTGCAGCGTCATATTTCACGCGAAATTATCTAAATCTTTGTACAACTTAAATTCATTGCGGCTGCCGCTTGCAGGACAGAAGTTAGGCCACGGGATAAAAGAGAAAGAATGCAAAGATCATGTATTAAAGATATGTTTCAGAATGTGCTAACATGTCCTGTTATTCTTTTTGATGTGGTTGTTTATGGAAGCCCAATATTCCTCAAAAAGGGGAATATCTGTATCTGTGGTAATCTGCGCTACAAAAGAATGGCACTTTTGCACTTTTTAGTGACTAAAGGTCACACATACAACTTCCTTCAGAGACGCGGTTTGGAAATTGCTATACTCTCTTCGGACAGTCGTGGGAAGCACGACTCTCCAAGGGATAGGCAACATGTATTCTTGCACTCACCAAAATGATGATGATGATGATGATGATGATGATTAGGACCTACGAGCAACAGTACTCTTCAATTTCTTCAAGTGTAACAAGAAATGCAACTACCGGTGTTGTTTTTCTGCGCCTTGTGTAAGACGAAAGAAGAAATGAGATATACATGTTACACCGTCGCTTTATTTTTACGAGATCTAGCTTCAAATGAAAGGTTTTAACTGCTTGAGATAAAGAAACCAAAGTAGTTTTTATTGTCCCCTCACAGAGGAGAACATTCCACGGCGAAGTGTAAGCGCTTCACTGGGCGCTTGCATCGCCATTTGTGAATACACCTAGAAACTCCAGATTGCGGCCAAAGAGAAAGAAAAGGAAGAAAATATAGAGAAGAAAGTTGCCAGCTTTTACTGATTTTTTTACGACGGAATAAGCAATGAAGAAAAGGTGCAAGAAGAAATTTTCGTTTTTGAATGCTAATTTAAATTTGGAAGTCGCCTGGCATAAGAGCAGGAGAAAGGAAAAGGATCGTATTCTCTGAATAGTAAAAAGATACACCTGCTGCTATCTTAAGTTAATACTATCGGGCAAATAATTCCTGCGAAATAATTCGAGCGTCACGGGATGGTGTCTCCGGGAACAAAAGTCTACGTAATAGTTCCGTGGTATCCACTTCTATAAATTTAGATTACAAGTTTTTTCTCATTTTATTTCGCCACCGAGGCGCACGCCTTCTTCATTGTCGAAGTATCTTGCTGCGAGCGACACGAGAAAAAAAAAAGAAAAGTTTACTAATACATGCCATGTCTGCAAGCAGCAATTAGAAGTTTTATGAAAGGCCATAGTGTGTAACAACCGCGTTACTGTTCACAAAGAAGCACGCTTTATTGAGGAAGCTTCTGTGTGAGGTATCCGTGAGTTCTTATCCTGCAAAAATATAATTAAAGATACGCCCCTGGAATAAACAACATGCAGTCAACCAATCGGAACACTCACCCCCGTATTGAGAAACGCTCCTTGACTTGACTTGCCACTGTCTCAAGGCAGCGCGTTTGACACACGTTTGTGCTGCCTTGGCACCACCTAAAACAGCGCGTTCGAAACGCGTTAAAGGCGGTGGCAAGTCAAGTTCAAGTCAAGGAGCGTTTCTGAGTACGGGGGTCAACCGCATCTGTGCCAAATTTATACCCCCACGGGACCGAATCATGGAAGTGCGCACCATGGAACAGCAGCGCCATCCAGTAACAAAGGCTGGAAACCGCAAACCGGAAATCAAATGACAGTTCTCCTACGCGGCGCTTCTGAACTTATTGAACGCAAGAGATGGCATCGTGCGATCTCCAAAAATGTTCTACATATACTGAAGGATACACTTTACGGTTAGTCCCTAAGCATGCATTCAAAATTCCGGTGCCAAAATCTCCCAGTCAAATACACCAGTAGAATATTCATTGATCGATGGTCCGACGAAGTGGGCGTCTTCATTGCACAGTGCAGACAAATTGAAGGGGGCGAGCAAGAAAGCATTTCTTTGGAGCAATGTTTTTACAAAAGCATTTGCGTTCGTTAGGCGGACGCTTTCGCCATGTCGCGAAGTTTGGCGTGTCAGACGGTCTGGAAGGTGAACTGCGGTGTTCTGCTTTATTAGTTGCACAAGTGAAAATTTTGCAGCTTGTAAACATGCATAATACTTGTGATATTATTAATTTTTTAGTGAATCTCGCTTTTAATACTTAAAAATAATTAAAAAACTAAAGCATCAAATTAAATTATTAAGTATACATTCGCAGGAAAAATATGAGGCATGAATTGTTCATCTAGGAGGTGATTTAATGAAGGTTAGCACCCCTCTCTATGACAGCAACAACAAGAATAGACAAATTCGTCTATTACCTATCGGGAAGTACACTGAATAGTTAAGTATGGGAGGCTCATTTTTAGCAAACGGACGGACACATAAAGTGCAGAGTGCTCTCTAATGACATTATATGAAATTTTGAATAGTGCGTTTCAAGAATACTGCTTTGAAGTTGAATTGATATTATGCATATGGGAACGTAATGTCTGCTGTGAGAACGAAAGTGTAGAAACTTTACACATCCAAACACATCATGATAGTTCGAAGACTCCTGGTCGCAAGATGGAAATACTCTCCGTCAACGCGCACGCAATAACGGTGACAAGTCGTCAGGCACCCAAACAAAAGTGTTAGTAGCTGGTCAAGACGCAGCAGTTCACATTCCTATGTATACGTCAGAACAACGGAGGTTAGACGAGTTTAGTATTGCTTGCTTTATCGAATGTCTCATTTGTGTTTTAGTAAAGTTATTGAAACCAGGAAAGAAAGAAAGAAAGAAAGAACTAAAGAAAGGAAGAAAGGTAAGGGGAAGCGTATTGGAGGGTGACGGTGGCAAGTAAACTAATTGGACCTGTGTTTCGAATACTTAACAATGTGTTGTGAAACAATTCTAGAGCTAGTCGCAGCCTAACGATGTGGCCACAAGATGACTACACGAGAGAAAAGCGTCGCTGAAAATTTCCCGTATTAGACAATATCATTGTCCGTGTAAAAATGGCATCAGTCGATGTGGATATTTGGCATAAGCCACTACGAATCCACAGATCTAGAATCACCACTACGACAACACAAATCTAGAATGGCGTTAACATCAAAAATAATCTTAAAACATTTAACGTGCGTTCATTTTTAATGTCATAGCATAAATACAGCCGCCGCTCTAGACTTGTTGTCGGAACAACGATAGGAAATGATATTTAAATTCAAGATATCCCACAAAAAAGCATAACGACTTTCATACAAGTAACATTTTGTTCAAACACAGGTGGCGTGATTTCACGACACTCAGATGTCAGGTAATCATATGTTACATTGCAAAAATAACGTGTCGTTTTGTGAAATAAAGTACATTAGAAAGATAGCGAACAGTTTCGCAAAAATATTATTTCGTTTTGGCATATACAATGGACGAAATGTTTCATGACCACCATTTACGAGAGATAAAGAGAGAGAGATAAAAGCGAAGGAAAGGCAGGGAGGTTAACCAGGTTGCACCCGGTTTGCTACCCTACACGGGGGAGGGGGAAGGGGAGAAAAAAGAATAGAGAGAGCAAGGAGGAAAGAAGGAACAAGTAATACGCGCACAGTGTTCACCGCACACCCACAGACAGTCACAACCGAGAAATATTTGACATCGCTTCCTCTGCGGTTGTCGAGAAGTAGGCGTTAAAAAAGGCTTGCAAGGACTGGCTCCAAGGAATCCAGAACTTGCAGAGCACATTGAGCTGACGGAGTTGTCATTCCGTTGAGGAGAGTGCGCATCGTGTTCATGAGAGACCTCAACACAGCGAGGACTTGTAGGTTTTTGTCGTGGCAATCATCTGTGGACGATGATGTACATTGCGGGCCATTCTGCATCGGCTCTTTATGACTGCGCAGTGGTGGCAGTGAGGGCCACGGGACATCCGCCGCCGCTTTCAAAGCCTCTGCGTCTTTTCGGCTCTCCGACTGTGATGCAGTGGGCGGTGGTGGTGGCGGCAGTGGTGGTAGCTGTCGCTTCGGAGAAGTCTGACGGTCTGTCGGAGTCGGACATCGCGCTGTCCGTCCAGATCGCGCCGCAGTAGCCTTAGACGGTCGTCGCCGTCGCGAGCGTCGTTGTCTATTTCTCACCACATCAGCGGCCTCTTTGTGCGTTGAGCCGTCCCGTACCATCTGTCTCATGACGCTCCATTCCTTTTTCACCAATGGACAGTCCCTTGATGAGGCTTCGTGTGATCCATGGCAGTTGGTACATTTCAGGACAGTTGCTCGGCAGGATTCCGCATTGTGTGGCTCTGCACAGCGGGGGCAAATCGCCACGTTCCTGCAAACTCCGCTCACATGACCCATTTTTTGACATTTACGGCACTGGAGTGGTCGTGGTGTAAATGGACGGGCCACGTGACGAAAGTGTCCGACCTTCACGTGGGATGGCAATATGTCGCCTTTGAAGACAATCTTTACGCAACGCGAGTTGCCCAGACGTGAGACTAGGACTATGTTGCTATGATCACTAACTTCCTTGATGAGCATTGGAAGGTCGCCACAAGGAATGGAGTTGTCGACATCGTATATGACGCCTACCACCATGTCCTTGTTAAGTGGAAGGTGAGCTCGAACCTTTATACCGTCGAAGTCTGTGACCCTGGTCAGAGCAAGCAGAGATGCCTGGTGCATAACATCGATGGCCAAGACATTCTTGCGGGGGTTGACTCGAACATCCTTGATTTCGTTTGGAGCCAGAGACTCGAGTTTCCTCGAGATGGTCTGCCGATTCAGGTGTCTCAGATTGTCCGATGGCGTAACAGGCACAAATAAGACTGTGTAGTTCGTTGAAGCCACCTTCGGCTTCACAGTAGATGCGGTTGAAGCTGATGAAGCACCCATAGATCTTCGTTTTGGTTTACGACTGTAAACAGGCGTGAATCCATTGTCGGAATCGTCACTGCTCGCCGAATACAGTTCGGTGGACTCACTGTCGGCGTCGCTAAGTTCGCTGTTCCGTTTCCTCGAGGGGCCCGCCGACGGCGGAGGCATGCCTGGAGGGTGTGGAAGCCAGTCTACTTCCAGTGTAGCCAAATAAAATACCGATGGCTACACGAGGAACATGACAAATCACCAAAAACTGTCACCCGGTAAACAAAGCGCTGTGCAAGAGGCACACTTCGTCCATTTACGAGCGATCGTAAATGCCTCCCTTCTTAAATCACTGTTCTGCAGTATGTCCCTACAAGTAGTGCCACGCAGAGGCAAAACGGAGAAAGAAAAAGTGACTTCGAAGTATCGTGAAGGAGGCGCTTTTGAGTAAACAGCAATATAGCGGGTGGGCGGAGAGAACAATCGCATGCTAATTGCATTAACTAACACGGTGTCTGATTCCGCATGCATGCACGAACGCATCTCAGTCGATGATCCCGAACATATGATTTTCCCAGGTCAAGGGGTCGCGGGTCGACCGCTTTCACTCGCAAGCATAAATGCCCCATTTGTTAAATCGCCATCGGAAAGTGTGGCATAGCCGTCCTTGTTAACATAAAGAGATGTCCTGCTTGCAATGCACAATGAGGATCGCACCAATTCGCTCGCGCGTCGTCCGCGTTCACGGAGTGAAACCCCGCCATGATATTTTGTTACCGCACACCAGTAACTGTTATCAATGTTCATCTTTTGTATTTATACAGGGTGTTTCAGCTAAAAAGCACCACGTATCAAAAAAATAAGCATAGGGGCTACGCGTCTACAATTAATGCAATATTGTTTTGAGCCATATAGAGCACGTCAGAATATTTTTTCAATCTGCCAAGGTCGGCATTTAACAAAGTTTGCTTATTGAACTTTTTAAATGGCAACTCTAGAGAAAAAGTGTTCAATGCAAAACTTGTAGCGCTTGTTCAGGAACATCGAATTTTTTAATTTATGTTAGGATAACTACCCTGCTTACTTTTTTCCAGCCTTTCTTTAAAGCGCGCGAATTTAAAAAAAAATTCACAGCATATCCACAGGTGAACGATGAAGAGCTTGGGCGAAGCTCCTGAAGCAGTGGGATGTAGTGGGAAGCAGTGTAGTGGAAAGCAGTGGGAAGTAGTGGGATGTTTGCAAAGACGAAGTAGTGGGCAGTTTGCAAAGGTGGCTTCCGTTCCCCCTTCATTACGGCTTTATGGTCGGTGAAGTAATGGTTCGGTGATGGATCGTAGTGGTATGTTTGCAAAGACGAAGTAGTGGGCAGTTTGCAAAGGTGGCTTCCGTTCCGCGTTCATTATAACGGCTCTATGGTCGCTGAAGTAATGGATCGGTGATGGGTCATAGTGGTATGTTTGCAAAGGCGAAGTAGTGGGCAATTTGCAAAGGTGGTTTCCGTTCCCCCTTCATTATATCGGCTTTATGGTCGGTGAAGTAATGGATCGGTGATGGATCGTTGTGGTATGTTTGCAAAGACGAAGTAGTGGGCAGTTTGCAAAGGTGGCTTCCGTTCCGCCTTCATTATAACGGCTTTATGGTCGGTGAAGTAATGGATCGGTGATGGATCGTAGTGGTATGTTTGCAAAGGCGAAGTAGTGGGCAGTTTGCAAAGGTGGCTTCCGTTCCCCCTTCATTATAACGGCTTTATGGTCGGTGAAGTAATGGATCGGTGATGGATCGTAGTGGTATGTTTGCAAAGACGTAGTGGGCAGTTTGCAAAGGTGGCTTCCGTTCCGCCTTCATTATAACGGCTTTATGGTCGCTGAAGTAATGGATCGGTGATGGGTCGTAGTGGTATGTTTGCAAAGACGTAGTGGGCAGTTTGCAAAGGTGGCTTCCGTTCCGCCTTCATTATAACGGCTTTATGGTCGCTGAAGTAATGGATCGGTGATGGGTCGTAGTGGGATGTTTGCAAAGACGAAGTAGTGGGCAGTTTGCAAAGGTGGTTTCCGTTCCCCCTTCATTATAACGGCTTTATGGTCGGAGAAGTAATGGATCGGTGATGGATCGTAGTGGGATGTTTGCAAAGACGAAGTAGTGGACAGTTTGCAAAGGATCGGTGTTGGGTCGTAGTATACTGCCGGTTACGCCTTACGCCGGACGCGTGACAAGGTTAGACTAAGAGGAGCTTCGCCCCTAAAAAATACCACGTGGCTGTCGCCAAACGCGCGGCGCTTTTAGTACCCTGAAATGTAAGTTAAACGAAGTATCAAAGGCTGCTTTGCGCACGCACATTGATGGAACAGGCTATCGGTGACTGCGATGGACGTAAAGCGACAAAATGAGCACACCATTTGAATAACAAAAAAAAATTCTTCAACAAAAAACCGGCAGCCACGGAGTAAACGCCACGTGAGACCGTAGGCAGCATTTAATGCAGCGTAGGCATTTTTTCTTTTTTTTCACACCAGTGAAGAAACGCATCGGATGGGGTGAAGGTTACAGCGTGATGAAGGAGCGAGATAAAAGATTCACTCACATCGGGTGGCCGCTCTTTCGTAGACTTTTGCTTTAGACCGTACGCCCTATCATCATTTAGCGTCCACCGCAGTCCCAGTGTCCGGTTCGTCATGAACGGTTGCGCCGGTCATGTTTAGCGTCCGCCGCTTTTCACAGTAATCGGCTAAGTTTGGCGCCAATAACGGATACGGCGGCTCAAGTGTCGATAAGGCCACATGCGCGAACCCCGTCCACAAACACGTCTATCACGTTCGATGCGCTTCGCCGAGGGCTTTCGCAGTTCAATAGCGTCGCAGACCTCGCCTCACAGAGTGCGACGACTTGTTTCCTAGTCACGTGGGAAGGGATGTGGCCGCATCGGTGACAGTGAGCGGCGTCGTGGTGACGGCGAACGGTGGGTAGATGGAGCTGGGTGAGACGACGGTGACATAGGCGGCGGTGAATCGTAATACGGGTGGCTTGACTGGCTGGGGATGGTTGAGGCGACACGAGGCGGCTGCACGCGATTGCAATAGCGGGCGACATGACCGGCGCAACCGCACGCGAAGCCGATCGGGCGATTGTCGGAAGTGCGCCATCGGTTCGCCAGGGTAGGTCCCATCCATGGCGTATGACGCGGTGGACGAGGCGTCTCTGATACGATGGCATGATGGCTTGCATCGGTGGCCTAGGTATGACGTCGGTAAACGCAGCCGGCACACTCGCTTTGAAGGCCTGAGGTCTGGCGATGGCTTCGGCGTAAGTAAGTGGGGCAGCCACAGGGGTCGCTTGGGGTGACCTGGCTACAACTTGTGCGTAATTGAGCGGCGCAGGCGCCAGAGGGGGCTGGTGGTATTCCGGCATGACCTCCGCGATTTCCTGCTGAATAGCGCGGCGTAAGGGAGGCAGCAGCGTGTTCGACGGCTGTTCAACATGCTGAGGGTGAGGGAAGGCCAGTAGGGAGAACAGGCGGGCAATTTCCTCGCGCACGAAGGACTTCATCTCGCCGAGCAAGGCGGACTGATCAGAAATGGCCGACAGGCCAGCGAGATCGGCGTCGCGTGATGGAGGTCGACGGGTCAGCAACCGCTGCCGACGCAGCTCCTCGTAGCTTTGGCAGAGCGTGATCACCTCGGCCACAGTACAAGGGTTCTTGGCGAGCAGCATAGTGAAGGCATCGTCGTCGATGCCTTTCATAACGTTGCGGATCTTATCAGACTCAGGCATGGATGCGTCGGCCTTCTTGTACAAGTCCAGGACGTCTTCTATGTAGCTCGTAAAAAAGTCACCGGTCTGCTGAGCTCGTTCACGTAAACGCTGTTCGGCTTGCAGTTTACGAACGGTAGGGCGGCCAAACACGTCGATGATGGCGGTCTTGAAAGCAGACCACGTGGGCAAATCAGTGGCGTGGTTGTTGTACGACAGGCCCGCCACACCCGCTAGGTAGAAAACCAGGTTGCTGAGTTTGCCTGCCTCGCCCCAATTATTGGGTACGCTCCACGCTCGTACATCGCCAGCCAGTCCTCAACCTCAGTCCCATCCACGCCGGTGAAGATGGGAGGGTCGCTCATGCGGGGGACACCGGGGCATGTGGTCGTTTTGGGAGGAGGCGTTTGCTGAGCAGCGTCTTGAGGCATGGTAGTTGGTAGGGTACGGGATCTAAGCTCCAGGGGCATCGAATGGGAGTACAGCACCTCCATCAATTTGTTGGGGTGTTTATTTGACGGCAGTCGGCGACGATGCGCAATGGCGACAGCCAAGGCAAAACACGGACTCAGAGCGCGAGCGGGAAGAGCCAAAGAGGATGACCCACTAGAAGGCTATAGAGAGCGCAAACCATTACTTATCTCAAAGGCTTCGCTACAATTTTTATTACTTGGTGCTTTTTAGCTGAAACACTCTGTATAATGCCTCGCAAACCTTGCCCCTCTTCGTGCGCTGCTGCGAATGAAAGCATAAGAGACCTGGAATTTACGTCAAAAATATCACTGTGCTTGGAAAATATGAAGCAATTGAGTCACGGGTTGTTAAGCTACCTGCTATTGCTCCTTGCAGATTTCACAATTCGCGCACACGCACTCGTGCACCGCTAACGGCTCTAGGAACAACATCGAGAGACCTCAGCCATTCCAAAGTCTGTGATGTAACTTTCGTTGAAAACAGAATGCTTAAAGCACGCATTGATAACATAAAGAATTAAATGTTTCCTAAGAACATTTTGTTGTTTTAATAGTTTCAAGCAGATTACAGATGACGACTTACCTTATGGCTGCTCCTTTCTCACAGTTCCATGTGTCAGAAGCCAACCACACCCCTTCATGTAAAGTTTTTATCATGTGGAACCCCGTAAAGCGTACCTATACCCCTGTTGGTTACGATACTCCGAAAACTACTCTTGCAGAAGAATGCAGAAAGTAGGCAGTCTTTCTCTTCGTTATAGAGTGAGAAAACGCAGTTTTTACTGTCGATGTATACGAGCGATCCGAGCTACAAAGGTTGTCTGAGCGAGCTGTTGCAACTGACGTTATATACTTAGAAATATCAATATACTGCCGAAATGTTTTAACACAAGTTCATTTTTAAATGCTTCTATCCCGGTTATTTTACCTGACGCGTGTCGAGAGCGGTTGGAGTATTTTCCCATTCTTTGTGAAATTTCAAGAAGTGTGGTCTGTTTTAATACATTCAAAGGCTTCAGGCTTTCCGAAAACTTTACATAACCAGAGATGTGGCGTGATTCGAGCGATAAGATAAAGCATCGAAATATCTTTATTAGGCCGTAACGCGAACAGTCGTATTTATGGCATGCTAAGGCTTCCTTGGAACAGCAATCATATGTTTGTGATTGGGAGAGCAGGCGCTGAGCAAACACATAATAATTAGTAATCAAGTTACCGCGGCAGCTTGAAGAACTCAAATTTCCTCATTCGACAAATTGCAGATCGCCGTTTTATCTACAGTCGGCGCATACGTCTAACAGCGAAATCGATGCAGTCGCCTTTACGGACACTACATAAAACTGACTTAGTCGTAGAGTGCTGCTATTTATTTTCCTGTTGCCGTTCGTGAAGATATTTCGAACCAAGAGTATTAAATAAATGTTTGCAGGCCTCCGCATCTTGAACTATTTCCTCACTGCAGAACCATACCTTGATGCTGATTAAGTGTGCTTTTGCCAGATTACCTGTTAGCCTTTATAATATTTTATTGTATACACCAGACGATGTGTCGGCTGCTTCACATCATAACCATGTCACTGAATGATAATGCCACAACCATTTTTGTTGGTGCCCGAACACTAAGTGCGTCTTGACCGTTGCGCGACGGCTGTGGGCTGTAGGTATAGAAAGTACGCGCGGTACGCTGATCATTTAATCAGAGAAATCCGAGAAGAATTGAGCGGGGAAAAGCGCGCAAAGAGAAGAAATATCCGCTACTTTCCATGAAAAGGGCAATTTAAGGCTTCTGCGCATGCGCTGGTGCTCATCGCGGCGTTGCGCAGGAAAAAATTTCGGCATGTCTAGCCCGCGTTTCAGAGGAAGAGTGGAGAGGAGAAGTGGAGATGGGAAAGGGGAGAGGGGAGTGGACAGGGAAAATGGAAAGTGGGAAGGGGAGATGGGAGTGGAGAGGGGGAGGTGGAGGGAAAGTGGAGAGGGCAGTGGATAGGTGGAGGGGAGAGGGTATGCGCATCCGCAGTAAGGGTGGTCACGCCGCACACCACCACCGGATTGAACTCCGCCATAAGATACTTCGCATCTAAAAATAATGATCACTTGCTACCTGATCGGCGCCTTCACTGCGCCGTTGTGGTATAAAAAACAACAGCAGAAAAACAAAACAAAAAAAGAACAAATGTAGAACCAGCGTGTGCGTAATAAATAATCCGTGGTAAAATAGTAACGCCGATGGCTTTCACTTGAGGTCGTCTTAGGCGAATGCATAAGTGACCCTTTGAGTTGATTGGTGTTTCCTTCTTCGTCTTTATATGCCGGTAGACGGCCAATTTTGATTTAGAAGTGCAACAAAAACGGAATACCTTTTTAATGTTTTCCATGATTCAGAAGCGAAAGGGCGAATGATGCCTTCGTTGAAAATGATCTATACCCGGCGCCTTTGCCTTTGCTTGCACGGCAGTGCAAGGCAAACTCTTCTTCTGTCCTAAATGGATGTTTTGTAGGATTGTAGCGCCCTCTTGTATTGCATCTGTTACTCAGGGTTGGAAGTTAGTAGCCTCAGAGATGGCATGTTTCATTTTTTTAACACGAAAGTGTTTTATGCCGTGTCCACCAAGACTTCAATGACGTATTTCCGTCACGGAAATGATGTCGAAAAAAGGTACACGATCAGATGGCAAAGAAAAAAAAGGTTCCGTCACCGGGCATCGAACCTACGACCGATCGGTCCACAACAACAGATGCCGGGAACGCTATCCACTGCGCCACGGTCACAGACTTTAGAGGCTTTACAAACGCACCATTTATATCTACCACTCTCCCGGTCGGCGGGGTGGTGTTGCCCTCTGGGAGCGGTAAGGCAAAGTAATTCGTCATTACTATGGCCTCCGCGATTAGCACCTCCAACGTGTTACACGTCCGTCCCATTGGGCGCGTTTTCAATGGGAGATCAATTTTGTCAATGGCCTAACACACCGCGAGGTGGCGACATTGGCCCAAGCCTTGTAAAAGCGTCGGCCTCTCTCATAGCATCACGCTAATCCAAACCAAAAATAGCTCTGCGACGCGCGCCTGCCACACCTGGCTGTAACACCGCGTTCCCTGCTCACGCGCTCTCCCCGCGAAAAGTCGCGGCCGGGCTACCGGGGCTACACGACGCGCTTTGCGTTTCCCTCTAGTCTGGCCCTTGGTCTGGCCGTGGTGTTCAATCACATCTTAACATGCCACGGGATGGTGACGAAGTTCTGAGTCCAATATGCGACGCTCTTCTGGCTATCACACCTCTTCCTTTGATTACGCTTTCCCCGTTGACTACTACAGCTACCACAAGGGTTTGTTTACCCATGGACGTTAGTCGTCGGGATGGAGATGTACCACCAATCATCAAAGTGGGTGCATACACGTTAAACGGTGCCATTAGCTGCCAGACATCAATATACATGTGCCAACTCTCTTATATCACTGTACAGTAAACATTCAGTTACTTCTGTAAGGGCACGCTTTACTTTCGTGTTATTCCGATTCCTATGAAGGGGTGATCAACCATGTTTTTTTTTTCTCGTATATGGTGGCCCTTTGCAACTAGAAAATCTTGATATCAGTTGTCGCCCTCGCATTGGCTCTTCCGGCCAACTTGAAATGTGGAAGCATTTTGGTGGCCACTCATTTGCATTTTGTTTCTTCTGTATTGAACTCATTGGCAAATTGTGAGCGTCCGAGAATTCTGAAAGGAAACTTCAAGCCATATGCTCTTCTTATGCTTCTGAAACTTGGTAATGGATTAGAAAATGATCGAAGAGGGCTATTTTCAAAGGTGTATATAGTAAAAGCTCGTTTATTCGAACTTACAGTTAATTCGAATTGACGCCCTGGTTCTACCTAGCACAGCCTTGTGTACTTCTATGGGAGAAATCTCCCGATAATTCGGAGGCGTCAGTACCACAACGGTTAATTCGAACTGTGAACCCCTGGTGTCCATTGTTCCTCCAGAAATAAGCCCAAAGTGATCACAATATGTTGCAAAACCAAATCAAGCATAATTTACTACAGATGCAATACAACGAAACAGCAGCCTTTCTCAGAACGTAACCTGCAGCTGGCAGCCACCTGCGTCGAACAATACGTACAAGCACGTGGTCTTGCCTGTGCGACAGAGAAGTCTGAGCTAATAAGAATTTGGAAACACAAGCCCCACCGTCAGCGCAGAATGACCCAAGGCTACCGCCTCCGAGTCGTCGTTGCTGGCCAACAGTCCCAGAGAAAACCATCATTCGTATATTGGCTATGTGGATACAGTCAAACCGCCATGTCAATCACACACTTGGCCTCCTTCGTACCACCACGCTACAGGTGTCCAGAATGATATCGCGGGTCGCCACTCGTCGCCATGGCATGCGTGAGGAGGACACTCTAAAACTCGTACGTAGCCTCGTTGTAAGTAGGGTGATATACAGTTTGCCATACATTTTGCCTTACCAACGGCTAACGAAAAGCGAACAGGACCAAGTAGACGCAATGCTCCGCAAGGCCCACAAGGCGGCACTGAAGCTACCACCGAGCACTCCCACAAGCGAGCTCCTCGCATTGGGTCTCCACAACACCTATTCAAAACTTTGCGAAGCTCATCTTAACCACGCAGCTGCAGCGGCTTACGCTAACACCAACAGGCCGCGACCTGCTCCTACGCCTCGGCTATATCAGCCAGCTTCAGGACGTTGCTCGCCGCAAGTCCATTCCCGACCACCTTCGTACCACATATAAAGTCGCCCCCATCCCCCGTAACATGGATCCACGATTGCATCAAGGCCGCCGGGAAGCCAGAGTGGAAGCCCTCGAACGAGAGCATGGGCACAAGAACACCACGTACTATGTTGACGCCTCCAACTACGATCTCGCGAACACCAAGGCAGTAGCCACAGTCGTGGACCACACATTCAAGAACGTACCAGTGCTTCCGTGCGGTGCCACAACATCACTGAGGCTGAAGAAACGGCCATCGCGCTCGCTCTCTCCCTCGGTTACAGACATCAACGATCGCTCACTGTTCTGACGGACTCTCAAGCGGCTTGCCGCAACTATCTTAAAGGGCGCATCAGCCAACCCGCCCTCAATATCCTCCTGAACGCTACAGACACTGGCGAGCATTCCAGTACACACACAACCCCGGATTTGGCATCGGATCATATGGACCCCGGGTCACATGGGGCTGGAGAGAAACCAGGCAAGCGGATAGGGTAGCTCGAGGGTATGCGACCGAGCACCTTTCACCTCGCTTCTGAGGAGCCCGTTCCCGTCCCTTGCGACTACTCGGCATCCTAACCATTACAGAGGGACTCAGACAAACTTACTCCCTACCACATCGAACATTTAAATAAAGAAGAATCGGTCAGCTGGAGGCAATTCAAACCGGCACGTTTCAAAATTTGCACACCCTCAGTAAAATGCATCCTACTGCATACTCTTCTTACTGCCCATGGTGCCCAGCAAAAGCTACCTGTACCACGTTACGTGGGCATGCCAGGCCATTACAGCCTTACCCCCGATACAATATCCCACAGCGGAGCGATGGGAACAGCTTGCTGGCCAGCGAGAACCTGGATGATCAGCTGAGTCCTAATTGACCGGGCCCGTAGAGCGGCTGCTGCGAGCGGAGCCCGGACTGAGGGCCCCCCCCCACCGCAAGTCAAGCAACCTCCGCATATCCGGAGCTTCTCCGCAGAAATTCATGTCAATAAATGTTTTTTCCACCACCACCACCTACAGCGTTCGTCGGCTCGTCTGTCTACCCTTGAATGCCATTCTTCAGCGTCCGAGGTGAAAAAGCAAGGAGCGCGCGCATGGATGGATGGATGGATGGATGGATGGATGCTACGAGCGTCCCCTTTATAACGGGGCTAGCCACCTTAACGGGGCGGTGACATGTCTGCCACCATGCTCGAAGAAAAAGGAAAAAACTTCCTTGTTTCATGCTTGCCTAATACCTTACCTACATTGATTAAATCTATGTTATTATACCAAAAAAAATTATAAATTCACGGTCTATCCCTCTGCCTCTTAAAACAGAATGACCTTATTTTTCCCCCCATTATTTATTTTTGTACTTTATCTCTACTTTACTGCCACCAATACTCTAACCGTCTTACTTATTTCTATCGCGGACGTGTTCAGCTTTCCATTGTTGTCCCTAAAACCCAAGGCTTCCTGTAGACTCGTGCCCACAAGCATACCTGGGTGAATATCGCCACATTCAATCAGTACATGTTCCATCGTTTCCTTAGTTCCCCCGCAACATGTGCATTGTTCTTCTTCGTTACTGAATCTCGCTTTATAACTACGCGTTCTAAGGCAGCCCGACCTTGCTTCAAACAGTAAAGCGCTTCCCCTTGAATTATCATAAAACCTTTCCCTCATTTCGTTTTTTTCCCTTTCGGTAGTTAGGAGTTAGGTAGCAGAAGAGCGCGCGAGCGTCTGTTGGTGGTTTAGGCAGTTTAGGGGGCCGTTTCTCGCGTCGACTGCTTCTGTAACTGACGAAACGACTGTAGTGAGTGCACGCAGTACGGAACGTTCGACTAGCCATATCGTTCGGTCGGCAAACTGTGCTTCGGCCACGAGGTAAGCAAGCATAACCAAGTAAACAAGCTTTCGCTCAATTGCATAACCGGCCTAGCCGAGCTAAGCCGCAGACATTATTTTAAACGCTTTAGTTTTATGCTGCTGCTTTGTTTTCTTCTGTTCGGGCTATCAGCCACAATGCGAGCTTGACGCGGCGATAGTCTACGAATACAATCCGCGCAATCTCACGGCACTTAAGAATGCTCGGCGATGACAGACAGAGCTCGTACTTCACGTACGTACGTACATTCCCGCATACAGACCCATGACTAAACCAACGGAAGTCTACGAGCACAAAAGCGTATTTCGTCATGGCTTAGGAATCGCTTTAACTTACTGAACAAGGCGGCCACGCGCCGGGGAAATGTGGCGAGCAACAGCACACCGACAAGGAGGCAAGCACAAGAGAACTTCGCGAACTAGATACACTGACTACGGCGCGTGGTGTCAATGTATGTACGACATCTATTCACGCACTGTACAGAAAACACGATCGGCCCTGCGCCGCCTTCTATGGTTGCATTCCGTCTCTCACGCGGCGCCGGTCATCGTGTTCCACGTAAAAGCTCACCGCCGTCAGCAATATGCGACCCGTGACAGCTTGTGCATGGTGCAGGAGTGCGAATGACACTCGAACGCGGTTGCTCTAATGCCGAGAGTACACTGCTAGAAGCGAGCATCGCAAGCAAAGCAGAAAACGTGTTTTAAGCGCACAAGCAAGTTCCTACTGTAAACGTATATAGCACGAATCTACATATTTGATGTCCTCATTAAGTCTTGCGGGGCACGAATGTATCGTCCGCTGTCACATGCAGGAACACTGCACAACCGTCACTGACCTGCAGGGCGTTCGTCAAACTGAAGAATCATTTCTACAGAGTGCCTATGGCATTTGGCGAGGGTCTCGTTTCCGCCAAAAGTGTCGCGGGCTGCTCAAGAGGAATCGTTAAAGGTTTTCGGTGGTGCCACTGTACCTGCGGAAGTGAAAAGGGAACTGGAAAAGGGACCAAAATTTTGCTTCCAACCGGTTTCCAGTAGGCCCCCTAGCAAAACTACCAATAGGATTTTCTATTGGTCCAATAGAAAATCGCTATTGGTTCTATAGTACATCTATTGGAGCTGTATTGGTTGTATAAGACTTCTATTGGTACCAATAGACCAATAGCCATCACCTATTGGTGTCTTATTGGACCAATAGAAGTTGTATTGGTCGAATAGGTGCTGCCTATTGGTGTCTTATTGGACCAATAGAAGTTGTATTGCTCAAATAGGAGCTGCCTTTTGGTGTCTTATTGGACCAATAGAAGTTGTATTGGTCAAATAAGTACTTCTATTGGTTTCTTAATGTACTAACAGAAGATGTATAAGGCCAACAGGAGTTTTATTGTTCAAACAGCTACCGCCTATTGGTAGATGCTTATAATATCTTGTGACTGATTGATCGCGTCGGACCCGATCCCGATCAAATTTCTTGATCATGATTGGCTATTATACGCAGGCTGCAGACGGGATCAATTCACTTTTGATAAGTCTGATCCCGATTGAGCTTAATCGTACACCACCGTGTGCAGTTAGCAACTCGCGCGACTAAAAGAGTTATAAAAAGGCTGCGTGTCGACCACGGCGGTACGGTGTCTCCGTACCTGCCGTGCGGTAAACGGGCACTATAAGTGAGACGGTGCGCGGCGTGGCGACGCTGCATGTGTGAACATTTTTTTTACACGTTCCTTGGTTAAGCAGGCTAAGCCATGTGCTAAGCTTTAAGAGAAGCTTTGGATAATATGTAAAGTTTATAACTATTTATGCTAAGCATATAAGTAGTGCTGTAAAGATACAGGAGAAAGAATTGTGGATCTGCAAACGCGACCGACCGTGCGTTTGGCGTGATATCCGCGCTCGGCCGATACGAAGACAAGCCCAGCCTGCGGCCAAGCTAAGCCAAAAGGTTCTGTGTCTCTATAGAGGCTGCAAAGTGTCTCTGTCGCCTTAGCGCGCGCTTTGTGTGATCTCGATGCTTCACTAGCTTCACGTAAGCCTGCGTACACGGTGTTTGCTTTAGTGTGCTTCCGCGACGATAACGTGAAGACTGTGTTCAGCGTGCACCAGATGGAGCCATAAATGTCTTGGATTTCGACCGATTTCGACTCTACAAAGTGGCACCAAGAATAATGGCAAGACGAGCAACAAGGTTATACTTCAAGGCCCATGTGCTCCGATTGTTTGGTGAGTTGAGTGGGCATGGTTTACTCCTATTTAGTTTATTTGATATCACCTTTCTTTTTGAATCCAAACTTGGGACGAAGCCGAAATTGCGGGAAAACAAGTCCCTCGTCCTTTGTCTCCGGTATTTCATGACAGCGAGACCAGCGATGCCTCGATTGCAAGTCCACACGCTCTAATAGAAGTTGAATGATTGAGCGCATATATTATTGCAGTTTGTTTTTGTGTTTGTCAGTATGCACAAAAAAACGTAGCATAGATTAGAGGTAAAGGACAGGCGCCCTGCTCGTGAGTGTAGTTGGATCGTCTCGCAAGCCCTTTGTAAGTATTTACAACGTGCATGTTGAGCCGAAAACGCGTTTAGTAAAACGCTCTAGTCGATGCGGGTGTGTTGTAGTGCGCGCCATTCGGCTTATCATACTTGTTCGACATAATGTCACAAGAACCACATGATAATTCATTATACAAAATGTGCATATGTACAGACGCAGTCAGACTTGTCTAGAGCAGTCGAGCGGCCGGCTGCGGTAGAGTGCCTCGATGCGCGCGCCCCAGGCGAACGAGCGCATCGAGGCATCTAGGCTGCGGACTGCACAAGCGCCGCGTACCGGCAGTCGCTGAGTTCGAGATATGTTGGATACAAGCGCCAAAAGCCCGCATGTGGCATGTATAGACCTTTTCACAGACGGCTCCCTGGGCGCCGCCATAGTTCTCTTTGGGCTGCGCTAAATAGGCGTGACCCCCCAAAAATGCACTACCGAGGCTGTGACCTCGGCCTTTGTACTCCCGCGCGCAGCCCAACATGGCGGCATTTTTTCTCTCCTGTGAAAAGGTGTATACTTGCGGCCTAAATGCGATGTCAGCCTGTAACTTGTGACGTAAAGATGGACAGTTATTTGGGTTACTTTCTATTCCTTTTTTTTTTGCATGCTGTCGCTTGTGGAACCACCGCTGTTCGTGATAAGCGTGGATGCGCACCGGAATGCCTGCGCTAGCTTTGACAACCACGCGTGATTGAACATAAAAAATGGCAATGATTTATCGGCGTTGCGGTGAGCGGTGACGTCAACGCCTATTAACACATGAAGTGACAGACGCAAACGAGGACTGACGCGAAGAAAGACGCTTTTTTTGCGATGGCTCCACGGCTAACTAAGGGAGAGCGGCGAGCGATCGCCATAATGGGGCGCACAATGGCCCATAGAGCTATTGTGATGCTTTGTGAGTTTTGTGTAATGTTAAGCATCTTGCTGCATCATTACACACATCTTTCTTTCGCAAATTGCGTATTTTAGAGCATCTCAAGAGGACAAATTTTACTGAAACAATGAATAGCCTATTTGAAATTGTTGCAGAGCTTAGTAGTTATCCCAAAGTTATATTCTGAAATTAGTGTTGTAATTCAGAAGTCCGTACGGTAAAATATCATTCGCTTTGTCTGTGTCCAGAGATACTCTAATTCTAAAAAAAGAAAAAAAAACGCAGGCTTTATTGTTGACATTTGCTTCCTAACTTATGGATTTTACATTTTAATTCACAAAATCGTATCAACATCGGAATAGTAAACACCAGATAAACAGTTTCAGGCTTTTAATCTGCGTCCCCGAAAGTTATGCTTAGCTTATTGATTCTTTTTGGTATGCTAGAAAGCAAGAAAAAAAAAAAAAGACTTGAACGCTACCAATCGTTCCACTTCAATCAGATAGGAATGCATGAAGGGAAGCGTGTTTCATTTATCAGCTGCGGCGGCGGCTACACACACCGAAGCAGGCAAAGAATAAGCGCCGTTTCCGTCCACCTTCGCTCGTTAAAAATCGACAGGCCGATAAGAGAAATGGTTCCGATGCCGCATGCGGGCTTTTGGCGCTTGTATCCAACATATCTCGAACCCAGCGACTGCCGGTACGCGGCGCTTGTGCAGTCCGCAGCCGGCCGCTCGACTGCTCTAGACAAGTCTGATTCCGTCTGTACTACACTGGTGCGATTTATTAATGTTGTTGGCTTAATTGCACGTAACATGCAGCACGTGTGTTATATCCAACTCATTGCAGCCTGACTGCTGTGTTGGGCTTGCAACGATATGGAATCTAGGCTGCCTTTACTACAGTCTTACATATTACTGTTGCCTCATCGTGAATCTACCCTAGCTTAATTTATTTCATGCCATCTTTAAGTTGAGATTTAGTGGCATGCTCTAGGTATGATAGTCGCACCACCATCGTGAAAAAGAGCACGTCACAGATAGTAAGTGATTATTGAGTTTGCTGTAATTTAAGGACGAGTTTGCAGTTCATTCTTGGGTACAGCTCAAAAAACACAGGACGCAAGCGTGTAAACGGGATAAGGCGCTGCTTAATTAAAAAAAAAAATTTGCCCCTTTCTTTTCCTTCCTTCTTTGCCGCAAAATTTTGCCGATATACTGTTTTCTTTCACGCAATAAGCCACAGTTGGGTGTGTAATATTTCACTCAGTTTTTTACTATAGTTCAGCTCCTGCAACATTGTGAACATGTGCAGCGAATGAAGGTCTAGATAATTTCTCACTGTGCCGCCTACTTTCTATACATTGCTTCAAAGGTATAAACTTTAATTAAATATGTGTTACTGTTTTCTGATTTCATGGCTCTGTTTATTTATAGAATCTTTCAGGCACTTCCTCGAGTGCGGATGAGGCAGTCCAGAAGAAGTTGACACAAGACATAGTTGCCTTGGCAAAATAGTCGCCCGCAAGATCGCCAACATCATCAAGGGCCAGAAGAAGCACTTGTAGTTTTGATTATGAGAATATATTTGAACATATGCCTCATTCATCCACTGTGAGTATCATTGCAGGGGCGCTGCCACATTGTGGGCCTTCTGCATGAAAACTAACACCAACGACGCATTTATGCAAGACCATTTGTGATAGGCTAATGAATGGCAAATAGACAGGTACAAAACTAATACATTACCAATAGGCTAATATAGTTCAAATATGCAAATACAAAACAAATAGACCTATACAGAACCAATAGACCTATAAGAACCAATAGACCTATAAGAACCAATAGACCTATAGGAACCAATAGACCTATAAGAACTAATAGACCAACAGGTGTTCCATAAACCAATAGGCTATTGCTTTTCTATTGGGAATTTTCGCTAGGGACTTGTAGCCATGGTAAGGCGTCTGGGAGGCCTTGTGGGAGAGGAAGACAGGGTACGTGTTATAGGGGACGGCGTCGACTGTTTACAACGCGTTGGGAGAGATTCGCGCCAGAGCAAGCCGCCTTACAAGAAGATTGTCAGCTGTCTTAGAACAGAAGGACTCACCGTACTTCAGTCTGACAAGGAGGGCGGTTTCGCGGTCATGCCACTGACAATGTTCAAGGAAAAGGCCACCAAAGCAGTAAAGAAAAATTTCAAGCCCTTGGTATTTGACCCAACGAAGAGAGAAGGAAGCGTTGAAGCTGCTCCTGAAAATGGATTTAGAAAAGCTTGGTAAATCCATTAAAAAGTCTGAAGGGAACAGTCTAGAGGCGTTTTTCGCTTGCAAAACTCATAAGCCCAATAGCCCACTTCGTTTGATTGTATCTGAGAGGGCTACATGGCAGCGTGAAGTGGGGAGCTACCTGCAGAAACTTTTGACAACTCTTACCCTCAACGATCCTTTTTGGTCCGAAGCTCAAAGGAGGTTGTTCAACTTCTACAGGAGGGTCTACCCGCTGATACAAAGGCATTTTCCGTGGACGTGGAAGAACTATTCTACTCGATTCCACACAAGGAACTTTACAGTGCAGTGAAAGAATGTGTTGAGCACAACGGTGAGGTGGCTTTTCAAAACAAAGCAGGTGTGAGTATTGAACATCTTTTTAAGCTTTTGAACTCCTACTTGAACTCCACCGCCATATGCCATGATAGTAATTACTATGTTCAAAAGAAAGGAATTTGTATAGGGTCTTTGGTTGCACCGGTGCTCAGTGACATTTATCTTGCCTCTGTTGACCGCAGACTTGGTGCTTCTGTGTCATCGCAAGGAATGGTTAGAATACTAAGATATGTCGACGATTATTTAGTGCTCGTCACCGCCCAGAACGATAATGTTTTTGATAGCAAGGTTTCAGCTATTACAGCCGAGTTCCGGCTGGCTTCCGATGGTCTGACATTTACGCACGAGAAGCCGGCTAATGGCAGCCTACAATTCCTAGACTTGCGTCTATCTTTACTAGCAACCACGTGTGTTGGATGTACACACCAAGAACTACCAATGCCTTACTGTCGTATGATAGTGCCCATTCTAAGATAACAAAACGAGCAATTGTGTCCTTGTGCTGTCGGTCCGTTCTGGAAAAATCATGCCACCATAGGAGAAAAGAAAGCTTAGCGCTCCAGGAGGCACGCTTGGTCAAGGCGGGATACCCTTCAACTGTGATTTTAAGCTCTTGTGAACGGCTGCTACAGAGACAGAAGGGCAGTAGTAAACGTAGCGAGAATGTGACTGAAAGTAGACGAGTGCATGTAATGCCCTACATACATCGCGTGTCGCATAATGTGAAAAAGGTTGCCAACCGTTATGGGGTAAAAACGGTTTTTTCGGCTCCGTGCAAGTTGGCAAAAGTATGTTCCATGATGCACAAAGGCTTGCGCATGCCGTGTAGTAAGCGGCATGTTGATCCCGCTGTAGAGTGCGTAACAGGTGTGGTATATGAAATTCCCCTGTCCTGTGGCCAGTGCTACATTGGACAGACGGGACGCTGCTTCAATGAGAGGGCGCGAGAGCACAGTCTAGCTGTGCGCTCCCACACCGGAGGCCATCTCGATTTACGCTGTAGGAGATGTGGTTGCTCGCCAAACCTAAAGGAGACCCGAATACTGTACAAGTCTAATGACAAGGTGGAAAGGGAATTAATAGGCCTTCTTCATTGCGCGAAGCGACAACTGCGTTAGCATGCCTTCACTGACATTGCTCCCGAAGGAGCAGCAATTTTAGATGGTTTTATGTAATCAGACGTTCATTTGTTTGTTATTTTTCTTGTTGCTACTTCAGCGCATGTTACTGAACATACTCTACCCACATATCACTATCACCACATGTTTGCAGGTTGGCATCTGCGCGGTGGACCTTAGATAAGGTTTCAAATTTTGTCGCTCTTGGTTTTCCGCTTTCTTTGTTGTTATATTTGCTCGGTTTTTTAAGCACGTGTCAGGCAGATGTTGATTCATACTTTTTAACGGCTTTGGCGTTCCGTTTATTCAGTTGAAGTTTTGCGCCCGTCCTGCCACTTCCCTTCGTCCTTGTTCTTTCGCGCAACCCTACACTATGTGTAGTTGAAGCATTATCGCAAGCGTGTCACGGATGAAAGTGTCGCCGAGATCGCCCTTGCATTAGTTAACAAATTAAAACGTGCACGTGTGACCTAGACTGTCGCAACTGCGATATGATATTTCGCAAATGAGTCACATTCCCACCGTCAAGATATGTTTTGATGAGGTTCTCAGAGCTGCAGCAACACGTCAACACGATGTTCATATCAGAGTCCCTCTTACAGCCACAGCAACTTCCTCTGTTGCGGCCACCGCTTGTAAATATGCGGGAGGCGCCCCGACGCGCAGTGCTCGGAGGCAGCTCTTGCAGCTGCTGCGCCAGTTGTCACGTGATCATAGAGGGCGGTAGCGCGCTTCAAGCTGGGCCGGCTGGGCGGGGCCTACGCGCCATGACGTCGCTACAAGGGCCCTAAATATATCGACGGCGCCTACCGCTGTTTACAAACGTGGAGTAGGTCTATACCAACGTTTCTAGAACTACTTCAGTTTGAAAACTCGGCTCTGTTGCGCGGCTCCGCCGCGAGCGGAGGCGGCGAGTGGCGCTGTAGTCGCGTCAGGCTTCAGCGAGGTGCGCCGGTGCGGCCGCTGCTATGGCTGCTACCGTATCGGCGCGCCGGATCAGATGCGTCACTGCGTTGCATTGACGAACAGAGATTCCGGATTTTGTAATACGCAGCAAAAGATGTTACGCGTGTTACGCGTCCTCAATGCAGACATGTTTTGTGCCGGGCTGTGCAGCGGCAATAGGACAAACAAATGACCGCGGAAATGTTGGGCTCAGCATGATCAGGCGAGATAAAAGGCTGCCAGACAAAACACAAATTAATGAACGAATGTGCTGTATAAGTGATGCTTGCTGGGTCAGTTCTTCATACTAAACTTCAGAAAACCCACGACAACAGATGCAAACATTAGGTTAGGGCAAATATGATGTTTTGTCTTTTTTCTTTGTACTTTGCTGAGAGCATGGTGCATGTGTTGGCTGTTTTGGTTGTTTCAGGCCATTGTGGTTTTCACGTATATGTCAGTTGTAAGTCTAGCGTGGTGTTGTGATTCCTTCCTTCGTGTGCGTCTTTTTCACTGGTTTTCTAAAGAATCATTAATGAGGAATTCATGAAAGCCAGGATCGAAATGCCTCAATTTTCCTGAAAATCTTCAGAGGTTGGTGTGTAATTGTAAATACTGAAGTAACCTGCAAACATTTCAATTAAACACACGATTTAGGCGTATTTTTGACATGACCTGTTGTACTCTATAAATGTATCCCTTATCACTTTCATTAACTGATTTTTTTATAATAGTATTCAGCTAATTCCGAAGCACCGAGTTCGGGAAAGCTGATTTATTGACAGCAGGGGCTTGGCGAGAAGTTTCATTTCCGGAAGGAGGGTGGGCATAGAAATACCGAACGCACCCCTGGCTGCGCCGCTGATTACAGTCAAGATACATGTAATAATTGCGGGAAATGTTTATTCATTGGTTTATGGGGTTTAACGTCCCAAATCTATTCAGGTATATGAGAGACGCCGTAGTGGAGGGCTCCGGATAATTTAATTCGACAACATGGGGTTGCTTAACGGGCATCGGTATAGCACAGTACATGGGCACCTAGCATTTCGCCTGTATTGAAGTGCGAAGACCGCGACCATAATCGAACCTACGTCGTTCGGGTCAGCAGCCGAACAGCTTTAACCACCAGGAGCATAGCCAAAAAATTTTTTTTCGGGAGGAGGGGTTCAAATCATACTTTATGTATGGTTGCGCGTGTATATATACGCAAGTAAAACAGAAAAGTTTCGGGGGTCCGACCCCCCCCCCCCCGGGCTACGCCAGTATTAACCACTGTTATCTCGGCGACTTCACTGAAGGGAAAGGTTAAAAATTCTAGGTCATAACGAAGAACGTGCTTTACGTTAAGCATACTATGACAAGGAAAAAAAGTAGCAAAATTAGATGAAAGGTTGTCGTTTCAAAACAGTAAAAATATAATTAAGCTGGAACATAACGATGCAATTTTAATGTTTATTGCTTTAAAGATAATAAGATTGTTTGAAAAAAGACAGTAAGTGCACGAAAGTTTCAAAAGTATTTTTATGAAGGATTAAATTATACGCAACATTCGGCACTTAAGTACGAATTATGTCGTCTGAGCTGAGGACAAAATCGTACATGTTAAGGTCATTTTCGATCTCAGATGATCGCGGCCGGTCGGAACGTAGTTCATATCGAGCGCAACTGGCTCCTTTCCCCAATTTGCACGAGTGAGTCGGTCATGACCGAAAGATTTGATCCTGGTCACACTTTATCGCGATCAAATTTCATCGAGTGACACTTCAATAACTTTCCGTATCACGAGCTTGCGAGACTGAAATTCCACAAACGTGCCCTACAATTACGGTGGCTACTGCATTGCTTATATTGATATGAATAACGACAATGTACAGCGGCCTTACGTGGTATTCTTGCCGTTCCTTGGGCACTTCACATAAGCAGTAATCCGAACTTCAATAAAACCTGTAATTGGGCAAGGCGAACGCTGTCAGAGGAGGGACAGCAGGAAGGGATTCCCTCGCGAGCCTCCAACGAAATTATGCAATGACCTATTTGTTTCCAAATACCTGCGAAAACATTTACAGACTCTTCTGGTATAGTCAGGCAAAAAAGGTTTGTGAAATCAGCTCTACTGGTATTTCAATATTGCACTTTGCCAGTAACACTAATGCCTGTAGCAATGAACATGACGAGAGTAGCAGCGACGGCTGTGCTCATGGTGCCTGCTGTCATTCGCGTAACACAGAACACGTGCAGACCCGGTCTCAAATATTGCTGCAGATAATCGTGCTTTTAACACAATTACCTAAACGGAAAAGTCATTTTCGTAACTCTGTTGATAAGCAATTCAATATTCGCGAGCACAATCGCAGCTGTCCACAGCCTTCACTCGCTCTTCGCCGTCTGCTACGTAGAGCCTGTTGCTGCAGTAGCGCCACCAGCACCGGAAGTCGGTTGCGCGCCGCTTTCAGAGTACGGCGGAGGTGGGGAGTTTGGCAACTGAAGCAAGTTCTATAAACGTTGGTCTATACGTACTTCATCTGCTTTATCCGCTGCACGGCACGTGGATACACGCTCGTTCCGCGCACTGTTGAGGCCCCGCGGCTACGAACAGGATTTGTAAACGTTGCTGGGTACAATAACCACCGGTTGAACACTGCGTAGCGAACAACGCGGCACAAAAAGTGGATATCCGCCACGGTCCGGTACAAGACCTGCGGAAGCACTCAAGCCGCCGCCGCTACGCCAGCTACACTGCACAACACGGCGCGCCACGTAACCATAGCAACGCCGCCATTGTGCCCTGTCAATATGGGCGCCATGACGTCATTTCCTCCACACTTTTCTGCCAGCGCGCCGGCTGGGCATGCCCTCCCTCCACTCTTTCCTTCCTCCGTGTGGGTAGTGCACAAATTTGCCTAGTCTTCGTGCTTGCGGCTTCAAACGTACTTGAGGCTTTGTTTATTGCTGTGTTTTGGCGTTCATTTAGGATAAATAGACCGTTGTGAACTTCGTGACCAGAAGTGCTATTCTCGACAATCTCAAATTCTGCCATGTTGCTGATTCGATTGGTCACGCGAGGTCGTTCGCGTTGTGGCGCTGCAATAGCGTTACGACACAGGAATCCGCGATGACGTAACATGATAAAAAATAGTTAATTTTTTCCGAAGTAACGCTTCGCCGTACTCTTTCACATAGAAAGAAAGGTTTTGGTTGAATAACGAAACCGAAATATGGTACTAAGCTGTGCGTACGGTCAACTTGCGGTTTATCGAAACAACTGCTCGCTTGACGAAGAGCCGCCATGTCTGCAACACAATTGGACATTGCACTGATGGTGCCCATTGCGTCACAGAACCTCTCTTTGTAGCGTCAATTTGACGTTGCGTGACGTTGCATCCCGCCAAATTTGTTGCTTAAAATGTGAGAACGACGAAGTGTCCAAAATCGGCCGCCATATTGTTGTAAATTGAGTCGCTCGTTCGATGTGTCGCCCCCCATACGTACGAGTAGATGTCATTCCGTGAGTTACTTTACAAGCATGTTTTCGGTGAGTAATATTATAAAGTGTTGTACATAAAGCTTGCTTGTAAAAATAAAAGGTTGTTATTTAATTTGGCTTGTTCGAAGTTGTGGTTCTCGCCGGAAGAGAACGCCAGATAAGCGAAGAAAAATGGCGCTGCCCTTTGTCGAGTAGTAGCTGGAGCTGCAGGAAGAAAGAGAATTCCACGAGTACCGCGATGCTTTTGCGATGACCGATCAATTGTTTCAACTGCGGTGCTGGCTGACGAAGGACATTGTGCGATCGCTGTGCGGGGAGCTTTGCCAGGACCTGGAGAGGTGGCGTACGGGCACGAGAACAGCCCCGACCTTTGTTTTTGTTGAGCTACGAATGCTTTGCGCCCTTCGCTTCTTCGCCACCGGCAGTTACCAGGGCGCGAGCGCAAACAACGAGGACGTGGCGATGAGCCAGACCAGTGTTGGTCTCGCGATTCATGCTGTCATGGAAGCGATCGTCAAGCGCCTCGGCAATGAGTGGATCGCCCTCCCTGCCAAAAGGAAGGTTTTTTCCACATGGATGCAAGATTTCAAGGCTGCGTCGAGGTGGTCGACGACACGTTTGTGTGCCGTATGCCGTATGAAAAGAACGACGACAACAAGGCTGCCTGCTTTTGCCGCAAGAACTTTTACGCTCTCAGCGTCATAGTGGTAAGAACAAATTTCATCTTATTCAATCTCGCGCATGCCATTAGTAGAATGCTAAGCAGGAAGGTGAAAGACAGCTTTTCGCCACTCTCCAATATTTTAACTACATTTGCCGTTGCTCCAACTGCAGTGACAGAAAAGAACGCAGTAGTCGCGGTAAACGGCACTTCCGTCATTATTAGTTTCAGCAAGGGTGACTTGATGACACAAAAAACGTTCATCGAGCTTCATTTGATCGTGGTAGCTGTCTTGCTTTTAAGAAAAGTAATGCGTAAAAGGAAATCAAACGTACTGATGGCGCTCCAATTTCATAAACAGTGCAGCAACACTGCAAACATGCAGTAACTGTCACACACAAAATGAAAGATAAAGCTATCGAAGCTATGCTTCGAGAGCAACTCGAGAGAAATAAGTGCGTTGCACCACTAAGTTACAATTGTACTGCACGTGGCTAGTTGTATTGCTGTTGCCGACTTCATGTGGAGGACATCCACCGTGAGCCATGACTTGGGCAGTGGACTCCGTGGCCAGGGGGTGAATAGCTGCTTGGTATGCAAGCGTGAGAATACTTGTGTAGTGTCTTAGTGTAGCACACGGTGTTAGAATAGTTTAGGTGGAGCGACGGCGCATTGGAAAGAGGAGAAATCGGGGACCTCTTTCCCTTTCTTGCCGAAAGGAGGCGCGCGCGGGACGGTGGCCACCTGGCTATACCCAGCACAAACCTGACGCTTCTAACATTCGGTGTTTTAGCGTGTTTAGCAATGTCGCAAGGCCCTGTGAGGATTGTGTGGTATTGTAAATCATATACATAAGTTAGATATAAAGATTTACTAATGTTTTATGCATGACGGTTCGGCATGCGGCGTGAAGCTCATAAACACCACCTTCGGCCTCGGCAACACCGTGGCCTAGGCGATCGTGCCCTCATTTGTCTGCAAATGTAAATCTGCAGTTGCGTGATGCGTGTTGAATTCACCCTTCATTTGCCCTCGAAAGATTAATTAATGTATTTGCGGTCAGCATCATATAAAGAGCAGGTGTCATGTTAAGGGGCATTTCGGATATGAGATCAAGTGAGCCTTCAGAATCTTTACTACGAACCGCTTATTTGCAAATTCCGTAAACGTTTGCGAGAAGACGGATGCTTTGATGTAATGGAATATAGAACAACTCTATTTAGGTCTTTCGGGGCGTGCACTAGCATGTGACGCGCCGCTCCCACGTCGGAAAATACAGCATTGAAAGAGAATGCAATGAAGTGGGCGACAGCTCATGGCCAATGACTACGAAGCCGCTCTTTGACATATTCAAAATAAATAGCCTGCAAGATACATACGTTATCGTGCGCCAAGAATTTTATCACAGTATTGGCACAATCTACGAATTTTACATTTTTTTGCCTTAAAAAGCTGCTTTAGCTCGAGTATTGTATGGTGCGGCTACATGATACGAAAGAATGTTTCCTCACAGGACAAGAATGTTTTCTTTTAAATAGCGCTACCCATGATTTGGTCACAAATCGCGCATCAAAATGTTTTTCACAAACAAAATTTGTTGTTTGCAACTCGCGATTTTTCCGTGGCCACATATTCAAGCGGTCACTATCCTTCAGAGCAGCGAACAAGCAAATTTTCTCCGTGCACGATTTGTAGCCTGAGATGCATCGCGAAAAAGAGCACTTCTTGCCCACCTGGACAATATAAGTTGTGTAAATAAGGACATGATGAACAAGGATAAGCTATTTCATATAGGCTAGCATTTAGACGGCAGGCGTTTCGACTGGCGAACGTATGTGCACGAATGGGGCCTCGTCTGGTTCGGCGTATTAGTTTAACGGGTCAGACAGTGACGTCACGGAATCTGGTGTCACTCTCAATTCTTGTCATTCCCGAAAGACGAAACTGGAAAGCAAATGGTTAGGACACTGAAAAGGTAACGGGCACGACCATTTCACGTTTGTGCACCCAGAGCAGGGCACAAAGTTCTACTTCTGCTACTGCAACAAACAGCATGTCTGTGACGAATAACGAGAGGCAGAATCAGAATGGCACATGTGATTCATGATGGAATGGTCGGTAAACGGACGTTAACCTTCACTACCGCGCGCCAGCCAGCACGTGTAAACTTGCAAAGGCAGCTGAACAACTAACCACGTGGGCAGCTGCTTGAATCCATGCGATATGGTGCAATGCACAACGACAACCCATGAAAGGAATTTCTAACCTACCACTGCAAATGTGTTGCTTCTTCTTACAGCATCATATAGAAGACGTCAACCGCCCTCACCCCGCTCTTCTTTTTCAGGGAATACCTTTTTCTTTTGACTAACCCGGTTCGGGTCCGCCAACGGTGGGACCAGGGCGAAGGTGCTCGGCTGCTGACCCGAAGGTCGCGGGCACGTGTTTCCGTGTCGCGGGTTCGATTCTGGCCGCGGCGGTCGCATTTCGGTAGAGGCGAAATGGTAGAGGTCTGGCGATGTCAGTGCACTTTAAAGAACACAGATGGTCGAAATTTCCGGAGCCCTCCACTACGGCGTCTGTCATAATCATATCGGGATTTTGGACGTAAAACACCAGATGTTATTATTAACCCAGTTTGTCTCGGCGGCCTCAACCAATTTGCCACGGTGGCCTTATTTGTGCACGAGCTAAAAAATATTTTTGAAATTAGTGTTTCTCGCTGTAAACTCAATATCGCTGTTCGCAGAAGCTATGTTTCCTATGTATTTCCATCTGTTGGCTGCCGCCACTGAATTTCTTGATGCTGTGCATTTACTTTCAAATCAGATTGATATGTGCGGTTACCCTGATAAAAAAGGAATGGCCAGCAGTTGAAGAGTTGTCGCAAATGCAGCTTTGTAAGCGACGCGGCTCCCGTTGAAGTGGCTGACCTGAAGCCAGCGTTGCCAGATTGTAAAGTGGGCACGACACCAGACACTTGCTAAAATTTCCCCAGATTTCACCAGAAATTAAAATTGTTACGAAATTCATAAAAACGACCCAAAATCAACATTTCTAGCAAATAAACAAACATTCGCTAAAGTTTTTTTTTTTTACGTTGCAATTAAGGCCAGTGTGTTTATTCGGAAGAAATGTTTATGCCCCTCGCCAGACGGTGTTCCTTCGAATCCCTGGACTACAAAATCAACATTCGTGAAGAACTCGTTTTATTTTTCACAAAGTCATGATCAGGAGCATTTAAGGTATGAGGCCAAGTGTCGGAAAAAAATTTTTAGAAAGTAATAAGCACTAGAAATTATTCGTCTACATTAAAAACACCTCTTTAGGCACACGTGAGCATCACAAAGCAAATTCTTATTTGTTAATTTTTCTTAATTAGGAATTTCATTAAAATGGGATTTACGCGAACACACCTGAGATTCCACTAAAAAAACAAATTTTTCTAGAGAAATAAGAGAAGTTTCGACCTGTGCAATGAACCAAAACAAATGAAGTCTGATGAACAATAACTAGTGGCACCTTCGTATGACAGGCAGGCATAATAAATCTTGTCGCTCGATTTTGCTTATCGAGGTTCATTGCACACCCACTCATGTGATAAGGAAGTGTGCCAAGTTTTAATGAAAAATCTTCATTAGCAAAAAGTTATGATTGTTCGCGGATGGAAAAATACCATATATATAGGTTCTCAGAAAATAAAAATAAAGGATTGGACATAGGTGCAGCGCTTACACAAGGGGATCAGGAGAGCTAAAATTCTCGATATTTATAGCCGGTACCATCCTGGACCCTATACTCTTGTGTGCCTTTGCTTGACCGCGAACCCGCCATTTCTTTTTTCCAGATTGCCTTGCTGCATGAGCGCCGTGACGGGATATTTTCACGATGCAGTGCCGATCACTTGCGCGGCAAGCACTTGCAGTGTAGAGGCCAGGCTCGATGCCAACTTGCTTTAAAATATCAAATTAATTTTGTTGTCATTAATGCAATGACACACAGCATATACAAAGCAAATTTGATGACTGACAGGATCACACTAATGTCCTTGAGCGTAAACACACGTGCGACGTTCGGCATAGACTTGGCGAGAAAGGTTATAACAGCTGGCGCCGTCTACTGAAGCCTTTAAACTAGACATGCGTTGCAGAAAGAAGCTTTCGTTCACCGTGCACTCTAACTATGCCCTAGCGGTAGCGCAGCAACACAGGTATTAACAGTGGGTATTAAATGAGGAGTAGAGTCAATAGACAAATGCTAATATCAGCCATATCCTGCAAGCCTTAGAATCGGGTGGTCACACGCGCTACCTAGTGTTATAAGTTTGGATGAGCAGCGATGGTGGGCGGAGGTTCGGTAGAGTGATTTCCCCAGATTTCACCAGATGTTGGCTGGTGTAGAAGTTTGCCGACCTGGCCACCAAAAGCTCCAGAATTTCACCAAATTTCCAAAATCTGGTGGCGAGTTTCACCAGATGGCAACGCTGCCTGAAGCCTCGATACACCCAGCGCAGCCTGTTGGAAAAAACGCGAAGCGCGTCCCCATGTTCGGCGAGGAGGCTGCGCGGCGGAGGCGGAACGTCGGTACACCTAACCTATTCTAACACCGTGGTGTAGCAAAAACATTATTCATGGTAATTTATTACACGCTGCATGGTTCTAACTACTCAAGTCTCTTTGTCCAAATTTCTGCCCCATATGTTATTACTGGCAGCTACCTTGGTCGAACACTATCTACTTTAGTGGCAATGGTGTTCCCTTGAATGAAAATTCTCTCATGCACACATTTGAGAAAACAAGTCATACTGAGACCCGAGGCGGCACACAATAATCCGACTTTCAGTGTATAATTGCAACTTGTCTTTCTATGGTCATGAGAAGGACGACTAGTGCAACAGAAAGGTCAAGCATGAAATAAACTTTCATGAAGACATTGTATGATCTTTTAATATAAAGTGGTGAAATAAATAGTAAGCATACAATGATACAGAAAATCTTACACTCTGAGGCTATGTTAAAAAAAAAAGAATACATCAAATGAAACTGCCATAAATGTTGTACATTCATAAATACAATTATGTGTAGAAAGGACAACTTGTATAAAAAAATACAAATAAGCAAGCACAGCCAAGTGCTATATAGCAATAAAATAAGTCAACTGAAAACTCAAAGGTATTTCAGTCATGGTTCATAAAAAGCACTAAAAAACAACTCAAACAGTTGCAAAAGAAACCTGCTGTCACTTTTCATTGACGGCCTAAGCACAAAAAAAAAAAACTAAGGGAAACCAAGCCTTGAGTGTGCTGACCGTC
This sequence comes from Rhipicephalus sanguineus, assembly GCF_013339695.2. Lineage (NCBI taxonomy): Eukaryota > Metazoa > Arthropoda > Arachnida > Ixodida > Ixodidae > Rhipicephalus > Rhipicephalus sanguineus. The sequence continues at coordinate 91,866,055 of NC_051182.1, read as the reverse complement.
TGCAGCCGCACATCAGTCCCATGCAATCAAGAGAAAGCGCAACACCCTTACCACCAAAAGAGATGCGCCTTCTGTCACTCGCCCCTTCTTCTCTATGAAAGAAGTTAAAGGTTGCAGTTCAGTAGCTTCGTTGTCATTCCCCCTGACGAAGGAATTGAGTTGATTCCAAACCATTTGGAAATAAAGCCATTTTTTCGTTGGAGCATTTCAAAAGTCGTAATTATGTAACCTAACCAGACAAGCAATTCTGTCAATATGCCTAGCTGTAAAAAAAAAGGAAAGCAGTGCATATCACTGACACGATGTCTTCGAATAAGTTAAAAGAAGTCAGAAAGGAATAGTACATATTCATGTATACAGTCGAACTCCGCTACAACGAACTCCGCTTCAACGAAATTTCCGGTACAACGAAAAATTCTCGGTTCCCCGTCAACAGTCCATAGGAGTCAATGCGTAAATATGCTCGCCACAACGAACACTTTTCTGCTGCCGTTCCGCTTCAACGAAATTTGACGATGCCATTCGGGGCTCAAAAATTTAATTTACCGTGCAATAAACACAATCTCGGACATTTTGATGCATTTTAGAACATAAAAATACGAATTCAAAGTCTGAATCGCGTGTTGGAACCACCAGAAACCGCCGCTGTTGACTGAGCATGGGGGCCGCCATTGCTTGATAGCGACGGCGATCAGACTGCCCTGCTTTCGCAACTGGCTTGAGTTGCTTCTGAGTCTCAGACAATCCGAAGCCAAAGCTCAGTTGTCGACACTGGGGTGCAATCGCGAAACGATAGCTTTTCCGATGCCTTTCCAATACTTTTCGTGCTTTTCGCGCTTCACTAGTGGTCAGAGCGACGGTACATCCGCGTTATCAACGCGAGCAGCCCTGGAGCGCAGTCGCGGAATGGTGCCTTTTCCAATGCCAATGCTTTTCGTGCTTTTCGCGCTTGGCCAGTGCGACCGGTGGTCGGAGCAACAATTCGCCGCGTTATCAACGGGATCAGCCAGCGGCGAGTAGTGGATAAGAATAGCATAGAATAAGGCGTAAGTTATCGCTCCGCGATAGCACGCCTGCATGTCGCCGTTGTCGGCGAATAGCTAGTGTTAGCGTATTGGTGCAATTGTGCAGTTCGTGTTGCGCGCCCGTGCTTGTTTGATTCGTTCGCGGAAGCCGTGGTTTCTGCGTGCTTTTCAACGTGGCGTCGCTATGCATATATGAGAATCGCGTCGTGACGCTGCTGGGGACGCAAAGGAAGCAGCAGAGATTTTGAATATTGGAAATAAAAGTTTCACTGTTCGACTAGCTCAGGTCAGCCATATTTTTTCGATTTCACTACAACGAAATGTTCGCTTCAACGAACATTTTTCCGAGCACCGTCAATTTCGTTGTAGCGGGGTTTGACTGTATGTTCATATTATGCTAATTGGAACACTGTCCGCCACAGGTGATAGTGCATAACAGCTTCAACCTTGGCTGCTTAACCCCATCCCTGAAGCACATCCTGCGGGATCCCCTGCTGCCCGATTCCACCGCAACCACTCTTCACTGCGGTGCGTCGTATAACTGTGCACTCGAGTCCTCAAGGCCAGCTTTCGGTGCCTGCAGAGGTACAGAGCACTGTACTATGGCCCACTCTTCACGTCGAAGATCGTCGTAGTTTGTGTAGTGCTTCACAACCTCGGTGTTTGGCAGCAGCTGCCTGAGCCAGACGACATCCCTTGCACTGAAGAACTCGAATGAGAATATGCGGATCTTTACAACAACAATAGCGACGATACGGCTGCAGTAGACATGTACCAGGCGGGCAGGCACAGGCGGGATCACGCTCTGTAGTGGTTCACAGCCGAGCACGACTTGATGTAATGGGGTTTACATTCCTGCGAGATGTGCACAGAAACGTGAAACACAAGAAGCTCTTGCTTTTCTCATGACAAAGTAGCCACTTGCATTGTGTTCGATCCTATACCTATCCCCTGTACTTGTCTTCTTGTAGGAATTGTATTCTGACAAAAGCTTCATTGTGTTCGTTCATTGAGAGCATGCTCGTTGTACCAAGTAGTTAGGCAAAAGCATGCTCAGCTTCTGCTGCAAATCATAGCAGCACTAGTTTGTTGAAACCATGGTGTCTCTGTAAACAACCTCTGTTATTTTGCAGCAGTGCATGCAACATTGAATGCCATTCCAGAGCATTGTTTTCAGCACTTTATTCACAATGCAAACCCGTGTGATGACTGTACGAGTCTGGCAGGTGTGTACAAAAGCTCTATACATGAAGTAGCCACTCGTACATGCAAGAGCACAAGCTTGCTGTGGTTGGTAATCTATGTAAACGCTCATAGGCACAAAACGAACCAGTACCGAAAGGGCAATGTGGGCACAGCACTGCGTAGCTGCTTTCTGTCCTGGTTTCTTTGCTGGACTACAAAAGTTTACATGCAAGAGTAATACGTGGTATTTCAGAATGTATTGTGAGTCAATTCGTCTTCTTCTGCCAATTCATCATTGTGAGTCAATTCATCATCCTTGCAATAATAAAAAGCAGCCAAGTTGACTCATTGTTTACATCATTGTCTTATCATTCACTGCTGCCAACAACAACAAAGGATGCCTCTAATATTGTATCAGCCAGTTTTGAAACAAGCACATCTGCAAAAAGACATCTCTTTGAATGCAGTTTGTGCACTTCTTAGTGCTGCCAGTCCAATGCAACATCAATTGCGTGAAATACTACAATAGACCTCTCCCTGTTTGCAAACAGTGTGACGTCACTGGCAGTATCCCGCCCCCAAGTCCCGCCTTCGGAGCAAGCGCTGGTTGGCAAAAAAGGGATCTCTGCATAGCAGCGCTGCGGCGTCTGCGTTACTTCGATAGATGTTTTTGCAAATTGCTATTTTCTGAACTCACAGCTGTTAAAAGGAATAGTCAGTGCCTATAATGAATGATTCTGCTAGGTCAACATATGATTTCCTCGTCGTGGATGACAGCCATAAAAAAATCTTATGCTCTTCGAAAGCGAACGTTGTACATTTTCACGATGACTGGTGTTTGGAGAAATATCAGCATTGAATGGACGCGAACGTACTCAATTTTCGTCACGAAATCTGCACCGCAGTTTTAAACGATGTACAGCATTGGCGGCTACTGTGCGCGGGTCACGGATTAGATTCTCACTCACGGCGCAAGATTCTGATCGGAGATGAATGAAAAAAAAAAAAAAAATGAAGGAAACTTATTGGCGTGCGTTCGGTTGAGGTTAATAAATCCCCGTGAAAATTAAAGCGAATTTTTCCTCTGCGGCGTTCCTCATAATCCACAGAGCAGTTTTGAGATGTTAAACCCAATAATTTAATTATAAATAATCTCTTGCGCGGTTACTTCGCTGTAGCTGATGCCTACATCGTGTTTCCATACTTATCCTCTCCTTTAGACTTGGTACACAAACTCGGAATGTCAATTCATAAATATCGAGCCGTAATGATAAGCTAACTAGAATATGACAAACAAGAATCTCCACTGCTTCCATACATCTCCAATAAAAGGCGATACGCGTATGGTTCTGGGTATTCGCCATGGTAAACCGTACATGCATGTTCGGCAATGCTAAAACACGCTGGTAGCTCATGCGTAGTCTCACCTTTCAGCCCGGTCATCATGCACGTTTATCATCATGCACGCAGCACAAACACTCAGATGTACGCACTCGCAGATCATCGCATCAAATAAAATGTCCAATCCTGATGTTCCGTCGAAAACCGGTCACTGCTAACCGGTTAGACACAACGCGCGCCAATGTTTTCGCAAACAAGATGCATCGTTATTCACACACACACAATATTGTCAGCTTCAACGTCCGCAAAGGTGAACCGGTACTGTTGCTGCCTTTCAACGCACACTACACGCCACAGTAAGCGCGGCACATTTTCGAAGACGATGCCGCTGTTCCTCGCACAGACCACCAAGGGGTTCACTTCTCCCACCACCTGCAGATGAGAATTCGGACTCTGCGCTGGAGCTCTTGGGCAAGCTGCAAACAATACTCAGGGACTCGCGACCGAAGAAACGCAACCAAATTCAAGTTATTGATCGCTTTTATTTTGATAGCGTTAACTCTGCCATGTAAACAAACGTGTTCTGGAGCATAAATAGCGTCATATATTTCACTTTAAGGGCTCACTGCTCACATGAATGGACGACGATGCTTGTTTCCGGCGTATCATTAACTGATCAATTAATTCTGTTCGCTGTTAGAGCTCCATGAACTTGATTTACGAAATCACCTGCCACAAGTGTGTAGCAACACCTATAGTCGGATGCAACTTAAGAAGGCAGGAGCGGCCCCACCCATACGACCGAAGCGCGGCAGCCAATCGCCTACGCGATTGAGCGGGTGCGCTAGAATGAGCGGGTGCGATACCCGCTCATTCTAGCGGCGGACCACTAATTCGAACTCCGCTTAATTCGAACAATTTTATAGTCCCCTTCGAGTTCAAATTAACGAGTGCTTACTGTAATGTTAAATTCTGTAGCACATCGATCATTTTATAAAGATTAACCGTAATGAAGGTGCGCAGTAATTTTGACAAAGATCCTATACAGCCTAAGCAATTCTTTTTTGTAAAGGAAGTACATGTGTTTTTGGCTGCACATATGTTCCGGCATACTGTTGACCTAACAAGCAAGAGCTTTTTATACATTATCTTGCCGTTGAAATCGTCGCATCTGTGTAAATTGATCTCAATTGTTCTTTTACGGAGAACCTCACTTCTGAAGATAGTGAAGCGATTCCATCTCGCGACATTCGTTATAATGTTTTGACTCATGCAGCTAATTTCGCATTCAGGAGTACGGATTTCAACACAGCGTCAAACTAACATTGTAATCTCGCTTACTCTGTGTGGCATATTGTTTGAAAGCTGGTAGGAGCGGCCCTCTGATTATTTAGCTGTGAAAACAATCGCCTTCACACCTTATGTTTTTCTTTTCCTTGACCTTAAAGGGCCCCTGACACAAAATATCGCAGCTGAGCCAGCCTGCATGTTCAATTCCCGTGAGCATGCTTACGTATCGCATCCGCAAAATACCAAGAGGAATATATCTTTGAAGGTAATTTATATTAATTTAAAAGTTTGCAAGCGAAATCTAGCTTTATACGCCCCGTGACATTCGTTGTAAAGTTTTCACTCACGTACACAATTTTCCGACCACGAGTAACGATTTCAACATAGCATAGCTGCGCCTGGCCGTTGAGTGGTGCAAAGAACCGTTTTCACGACTGATACTGTTCTTTTCCCTGACCTTAAAAGGGCACTGACACAAAACTTCATGGCTGAGCTAGCCTGCGGGATCGATTGCCGTGAACATGCGTATATCATCTCAACAGGGAATATAGCTGCGAAGATAATTTATATGGATTGTGAAGTTTGCGTGCGCGATTCATCGCTATACGATGCACATAGCGACAAGGACATCATCTAAGGTCACCTGAAGGTGACCCCCAACTTCCTCTTTTTTTGCTTCATCAGTTGGCTTCAGCACTGAAAATTGAAGCAAAATAAGAATGAAAATAACACCACACGTAGTACAATACACATTTTATGAATGAGTAGTCAAGAAGCACTGTGCTGGCTGTATGTCATTACGGAACACAGTCACCGGTTCTACTCTTCAGAGCTACTAGAGAGATAAATCCGCGGCCACTGTATGGATTTCAACAAACCAGGACATGTTCTCTCGGAAATTCATTAGGGCCGGCCGCGCCTTCTGATCACAGTAGTACCCTGCCATCCTGGAACGCAAAATACAGTGAATAATGTACCCCCTCCCCCTCTGGTTATCTATATGAGTACCGAATGTCATACGGGTTTCATAGAAAGTCTTTCTTTACTGTCCTCTGTAAAACCTACCAAAATATATCGTGACCGAAATTTCGACATAGACGCAAATAAAGAATTACCTAAAATATTCGGTGCTAGTGGGAATCAAACCCAGCACTTCTGCGTGGCTAGCAGGTGTTTTACCATAGAGTCACATCCACGCTCGTTATTTCTTTGGAAAAAAAACACCATAGGAATGTTGTATAGTGCGAGGAATGTCATTAACACATGTAATAATGTAATATTACGTGGCAGAAGCGTAGAATCACACCAGGCGGTAAAACATGTGATTTGCGCAACGAGTAGTTGGTGTGAAGGCCCACCAGTTACAAAGGACACAGACATAAATAATTATCATTATCAACAACACCATCCACAGCGTGGGCTGCTGCGCCGGTGCGCGTGTTGCCTTACGGACGCGTAGTGGGTACCACGAGAACTCCGTAAAAGAAAGAATTATGTCGTAGTGGGCACTTCGCAACTGTACTTGCAGTAGGCATTCTAGGATAATTTTAAAGGGCCAGTTTACAGGCGCGCACACGTTCTTTTACTTGTGGGACCGTTTAGGCGTCCACCGAGAAGCGAAAATGCTAGTGATTGAGAAGGCGATGCGAACAGGGTCCGATTGCACTATCACGTTCTACTCTTGAAGGCGAAGTTCAAACTTCCTCCAAGTTTGCGACTAAATATCTTGAATTAACAACGCAAAACACGACGAGTCGTCGTTTGCACTGGCCCATCAAGATCCGTTGTCTGGTGTATGTATGTTGTCTGGTGTCGTTTTCTTTGTGTCTGTTTTTCCTGCGCTGCGAAGTGTTTAAGATGATCTTCATGACGGACGACATGGACAACAGCAAAAATTTTGACCAAGGAAAAATAAGGAATAACGCATGCGGCCAGATACATTTTTCCTCTATTTTAACTGAACTGAATGCATTTCATTTTCCTGACCGATTTAGGGGAGGCGAGGACTAAAGTTTCATGTGTCGGACATGCGTGCCGGCACCCGCATGCATTTCGGACAAAGAAGATGCCTCTTCATTAGAGCATATGACTCAGGTAGTAATTTTTCACGGGTTTCCTACGGTTCACTCGAATGCCATCCTAAATTATGTTGGATTTGTTAATTCGATGTTTGCGCCAAATAGAACACACAACTTTCTCTATGAGATGATTATTTCGAAGAACGGCTTGTTCGGCGAGCTGGTATTCCATTATCATGAAAACTGCGAAAAACGTGGACGAAGGGAGACAACAGCAGCACAAGCGCATACTAACAACTGACTATTATTGAAAACAAGAAGCACAAAAAATCAAAAACCACACGTGCGTGTGTAAAACCCGAAAACTCTTACATTTACGCATCAAGATAAGCAATATCTCCTTGGTGTAATGCCAATGAGGGCTTGGCGACACAACTCCGACTTTTAAAATAAAATGAGCTTCAACAAGCTCACGAGTCGTACATTCTTTGTGAGAATATTAGCGGCCCTAAATAAAATTGGTAAGGTTTATTCCATCCATTGATCGCTTCGCAATCTTTTAAAAGTTTTCAAGCTCTTTTCTGTAGCCTTTTAAATGATTAGTAAATATTAAGAAAAAATCTGAAAGAAGCTCGCAAACAGGCATCGCGCATTCAGAACACGAAGAGGAAGTTACCATGGAGAAAATGAAACGGGGAGTCACTTGACTAAATTCAGAGGTCGCTAATGAAGTTGAAAGAAACGTTGCCTAAACAAGAAACACATCAACTCTCAAGTGTAACAAGAGACGTAAACTAGGACAATCTAAATATTATGATCTAGGGTTCAAATGGGTAAGCCCACAGGCGAAAGCTACGTGACATTCGACACTTGCAGTGCTGGGCAGTATCGAAGATACATGTATCTTCGATACTATCTTAGATACTCTTTGGGTATCTTGTATCTGTATCGCGATACGTCTCGAAAGACGTGTATCAGTATCTGTATTTCCGATACATTGAAGAATGTATCGTGTATCTTAAGATACAAGATACTGCGATCGCAACACCACGCTGCCAAACAATAAACGTTGGTTGAACTCCGCTTCTCAAGCCGATACTGCTCCCGCTAAGCCACCAGATTAAAACTAAATACAGTGATATTATTCTATCTTTTCGCCAGAGTTTTCCAGCAACGGCAGGCGATGAGCTCTGAGCGTCCTTATTGAGGGAGCAGAGTAACGTGGTGGCGCTCGGGTCGTCTTGACAAACAAACGCGTGAACGTCTACGCCCAGAGGATATTTCGTTTTCACGGTTTCTTTCTTTTTTTTTTAGTTGTGTCAGTGCTATGACACTTGGCTCTTGGCCACTGTCCTGCGCCACGTACTCCAATGCGTGCGGTGTCTTTTGCACAAATTCTGATGCCGCTGTAGTGTCGTTATCGAAGTTTCTCTTGCGTTGTGCTTCGTTGCGAAGTCTGAAGAATGCAAGAAAAGGGGTTGCTTTGCGTCTCGTGGCTTTCACAGATCGGTGATCTAAAGGGCCTCGTCGATGCAAGTTTTACTTACATCCAATGAGATTGACTTATACACAAACAAGATTCGTACAGATATATAGCACCACCGATACCGATGCTGGATTTACCAGCACAAGCATTCACTTAACAGGAGGTGTTTTGACGTACGTCTCTTTTCTTTTGTTCAATGAGCTTTCGAAATCATAATTGGATTGAGAGCACAAGTTTTTTCTAAGCTGTCCTTTTCCATCCCATACATTATCTATGTCTCAACGAGTTGGTCTACGCTATTTTACATAGGCACCGAATTTTCTGTGGTCTTACCTTAAATGCCTAATTCTCGTACCTATTAGGGGTGAGTGGTTATGGTGCTTGACTGCTAACCCGCAGGTCGCGGTGGCCGCAATTCGATGCCCGTGTGCTTATATTTAAGTTTTATAACAACACGTGGTCGAAACTTCGGGAACTCTCCATTACGGTCTCTATCATTATCATATCGTGTTTCTGTGGGACGCTAAACGCAACAATTATTATTAGCTCTTGAGGGTGCCGCCTGCATCGTGTTCCTATACTTATTCGCTGTTTGATATACAACCGCTTTTCTATTTTACTTATTTATATTTGTTTTTCTTTTTCCTCTTCTCTAAATATATTTACTGTTATTAATCACCAAGTAATCGGAGCTTAAGTGGTAATATAGTGTGAATAGCGGCGGTGTCCTGCGGCACACGTTTTTCTGGGCTGCAGATGTTCTCTCGTAAAATAAAAAACGTTAAAAGATCGCTAGCGCGTGCGCAGACGCTTCGAGGGTGTAGAGTTGTACATCTGCGCACGCGCGAGCTGCTGACGGCGCGTGGTTGCAGCGCTGGCCGCATCACGACGCCACGTGCTCCGAGATTTCCCCTAAGTGTGAAACAGCCTGTCCGGTGATCGGGGCGAAAAGAGTGATACGGTTACGGAGAAGGTAGAACTTAACAACGACATCTGCACCATTGTGCGGAGGCTTCTTATTGAATTTCTTATGCTTAGATGGCATCCCGCTAGCTGTCGGCAAGCAGAGCATTGACTCCACCTAATTACAAAAGCGGCAAGCAAAAACTATTATCAGCGAAGTGTATAAGGAGCTGTCATGATATGCATCTAAAGCAACCCCAATAACTTGTTTCGGAACGAAAGTACGATATCATCAGCAAGAAATACAAAACCTTTGAGATACGAAGAGCATAGGTCTGCAAACTCGCACACGAGTCGACTCGCTCAAACTCACTCAGACTCAGATCGAGCCGTGAGCCTGAGTCTGAGTGAGTCAGGCTGAGTATTATTTTCATGAGTCTGAGTCCTTGTGAGTCCGGTTGGCAAAACGTTCAGTGACTTCGAGTAAGAATGAGTCCGAATGAGAAATATTTTTGTAAGTCTGAATCCGAGTGAGCCCTAAGGGCGAAATGTATTTCATGAGTGAGTCTGAGTGATCTCCACATTTTTTTTACCGACCTATAGTCCTATCTACTCAATTTCAGCATCCCTATCAGCTTTGTAAAGACTCACGCTTATACTCACGTCTACTCACCCATACTTCAAAGCCCTAGCTTTCATACGCCATCTCAATATTTATTGATCAGAGGCGTGAGTTACGGAGAGAAGTGAGGGGAGGGATGTTTGACCTCCCTCTGGCAAAATATTTCATGGGAAGTTCTTGATAAAATATCCCGCGTGAGTCATCTCTTTCGATAAAAATGCCCTTACTGCAATGTAACCATTCAAAACTCACATTTGAAGGTATGAGATAAAAAGGCGCCAAGTGGAACACCAGTTATATGAGATGTTGATGTTGAAGCGCATTGACACTATTGTCGAAAAAGTTAATTATACGCTAATGCACTCATGAGTCGACTCATTGAGACTCACTCAGACTCAGATTGAGCCGTGAGCGTGAGTCTGAGTCCGAATAAGGAAAATTTTTGTGAGTCTGAGTCCGAGTGAGCCCTAAAGGCAAAATATATTTCATGTGTGAGTCTGAGTGAGCTCCACATTCTTTGCCGACCTATGACTAACAGACATTTCATGCAAATGAAACAAAAATAATCGCAGTTATTAAAGTTTCAAGCGAACATTTTTGTGCATTGGCGTTTAGTGCTACATTACCGTATATACAGATATACAATAACGAATTTCCCATTGTATCGAAGTATCTTAAGATACAATTGGAATGTATCGTATCGGATACAATCGGCGTTATGGTATCTTGCATCTGTATCTCAAATACTTCTTGCCTGAGTATCTTGTATCGTATCGCGATACAATTTCAAAGTATCGTTGCCCAGCCCTGGACACTTGCGACCGTGAGCAGGGACAATGTCGCCGGATTCGCTGACCGTTTGTGCTAACCTTTACTTTAAGAAGATGCAGGAACCTTCTCTTGTAGCAGCAGCATTTAGTGTAGCGTTTTTGCGAATATGTTTATGACAGTTTCGAAAATAAGTTTTATGTAGCTGTTCAGAAAATGGCACCAAGCGACAGTTTCAGTAGGCTAAAACTGACACCACCAAAAAGCCCTTACATTTACCTGAAATGCGTTTTCTTGATATACGGGAACAGCTTTGACGTGCTCAAATACAACGACCATAGGTGACGACGCATATGTCTTCATATGATCTGGTATAGGTCGTCGAGCAAGAATATCATGAGTTGGCGCCGCAAATCGCCACTATTGTGGTCGTTTACGCTTCCCTCTTTGCTTGAAGAAAAAAAAAACAAAGTGCGTGCCACTTTGCACTGCATTCGTACTAGATTCTATGAAGTTTACAGCACAAACAAGGCGGCTGACTTGCTTATCATTTGCACTTAAAAAATTTACACATTAAAGTGACGACTAGCGTTGAATGAACGTCGGCATTTTACCTGTAATTATCTGTTCAGCAACACTTCCTTGTAGCATTTTGTTTCGCTGTGAGGAGTTGTTGAATTCGTGGCGACACTACATTTCCTTGTCAGATCGATACTGTTGTGTATCCAACACGCAACTTGATTCACTGTAGTACGTAGCATGCAGAAAAAATTGAAGATGTAACACAGGCAATTTCAAAGCTGGTTCTGACGTATATGCTTCAGAAAAGAAGGGCATAAATGACGAAGGCATGGCGCGGCGTATGCTGCGCATCTTCTTAGCGCTGTAAGAAAACATAGGGCTGTAGTAGCTTACAAAGGATGCATGTCTTATTGGGCTAAATAAGTAAACTGCTTTTTTCAGAAGGTGGGAATGTATTTAACCCCTACTGCAGCCAAATATACTTGTTGAGGAAAAAATTTCCGCCACATCACACGCGCTGCGTGCATTGATCTTGTGCAAGGCACTCGGTGAGGTGCTACATATATCGCAGTTTTTGCCAGCATTTGCCCACACTTCGCGTCACTATAGAGAATATTAAAACGCACAAGCCGGCATTAGCCACCGCAAGCCACCATTTTGCAAAAAAGAGCCTGCGCCTATTAACACTAGCCACCATTACCAAGGCCTAAACAGCACTAGAGGAAATATGCAGTGCTAGCCACGTAATCAACCATTCAGGTGCCGGTAGCTTAAGTCAGCACACACTAAACAGCACCATAACTAAGCTGGCTACCATAACCCAAAATTAGCAAATACTAGCTAACAAGAGACGGCACTTAGCAAACATTAGCCAGTTCTTGTCCGTAGTACGCAAGAATAGGCACCACTACGCAACACCAGTCATAGTGCTGCATGTTAAGGCATTTCTCGCTAAGCGTATCCAGTATGTGATAGTTAACCATTTCTGTTCGCCTAATTCTGCTGTAACGTCGGGTGTGCCACAAGGGTCCGTTTTAGGCCTGCTGCTTTTCCCAATTTATATTAACGATCTTCCTACTTGCGTTTCTTTTTCAACTGCCTGACTGTTTGCAGATGACTGCATACTATACCAGAAAATTATTGATCGTACCAGTTATCTTAACGTGCAACACGATCTAGACAGAGTATTTCAATGGGGCGAAATATGCCCCATGACATTTATTGCAGCTAATTGTAAGAGCATGCTACTTTCACGCCCCACTACAACCCATTGTCCTCGTACTTACTCCCTCAATAACATTCCATTACCATGTGTTGACAATTATAATTGTCCTGGTATTTGCATCTCTTCTAACACTTCATGGAACATGCATGTAGAATATGTGACTAATAACGTGAACTGCATGTTCGGTTATCTACGTCGAAACTCTTCCTCTGCCCAATCGTGCCTGAAGCTAACAGTGTACACTATACCCCCCCTTGGTGCGATCTGCATTAGAGTACGCATGTGCCGTACGGAATCCCATTCTTATCCAAACTCGAAGCCATCCAGAATCGCGTGGCATGCTTCATCTTATTCAATTATACACGTCATTGCAGTGTCACGTCCTGGAAGAGCAACCTAAACTTGTCTGACCATTCCTTGCACCAAAAAGCATCTCGCCTTAATATTTTTAACAAAATCTATCATTATAACAGCTATTTGAAGGACGCCCTGCTTCATCTGCGTCGTTTGATATTGCGAAGGACGGATCATCGCTGAGGTTGGCCTGCCATGCTGTCGCACCATATTGTTGAATGGCTCATTTGTTCCTAGGACAAGCGCCACCTAGGTCAAGCGCAGCCTCCATCGCCGGCGTTATGAATGAACAAACTTTCAAAATCGCCATATAAGATGCCTTGTAACTTTTTTAAATGCGAGGCCGTTGGTACTTTGAGCGTTACTATCTATCTATCTATCTATCTATCTATCTATCTATCTATCTATCTATCTATCTATCTATCTATCTATCTATCTATCTATCTATCTATCTATCTATCTATCTATCTATCTATCTATCTATCTATCTATCTATCTATCTATCTATCTATCTATCTATCGAGCCGCCTACTTCTGGTGCTCTCATGATCGCCTCCTTAACTTGGTGTAGACCAAACTTGGCATGGTAAGATGATTTCACGAATATGACTGTCGGGTGACGACATCAATAACGTGAAAATCCTGTCGCGTGTGTCATCAAACCCTTTTCTCCAGACACGTGTGGCACGTACCCGCTCACCACGGGCCGCGGTGTACAGGTATGCGCCACGGGTGATTGACAGTTTATATGCACCCTGGAACTTTACAAGAAAGCAATAAACACTACATATGTACTCCTACGATACAGGCGTCATATGAGATTAACGTCTGTGGTTCCAGTGTTGGCTCCGCTTTTATAGCAGTCTAATAAACATTACATTTGTATTCTTATGATTCAGTAAACTATATTGAAGCATTGCTCGACCCCGGAGGAATACATTAAAAAGTTACGTTTGATATTCACATGATTGTACCATAAAGTGCACTTAGTTTCAATAATACTGACATACTCGTATGTACTCGAACGTGAGGGCTCACGTTACGTCGCACCATAAGTTACCTTTTAAACACCAGTGTTGTCGACGTGCCTGGCAAGCCCACGATGTGCACACAGCTACTACACTTACAAAAAACGTCCATATACTCAGTCTCTTCAGGCGGAATGAGAAGGACGCTTTAGCCTGACAAGCCCAACTCACAGCTCCGTTGACTCTTTCGCAGCGGGACGGTTCTCGTATAGCGCCGCCAATTACGATCTGAGACGATGGGTGTACATAGTCTCCATTTACTTCCAGGAATTATGTGGGACTGAAGCATGTCGTTTGAAGCTGTAGGGACCACTCATTCGCCTTAACGTTGAAATGCCTGCTAAGAAACAAGACTTCTCCTTGTTTGAACCGACAAGTCCGAACAAAGCCGACAGTCAGAAAGCAGTAAGTCTACAGCCTCTAGAAAATGAATGAAAGGGCACTATAGAATCTGCAGCATTCATATACTTGAACGCCTCGGCGAGCAGCGAATGCTTGTATCTTGCCACCTATTGTCCAAGGTGCGCACGTCATACGAAGGTCGATAGGTACCAGAAAAAAATAGCGCATGCAATCAAGTTCCAATTTTGAGCGTCAATAGCGCTTATGGGTAGAATCTTGCCTTCTGAAACAGCGAAGTGGCCACTTGTTTAAAGCTGAATACATTATGCGCATTTTCTTGCGTTCCGAAAATTATCTTCATGTCCATAGCTATCAGATTAGTGTCAATGAAGGGGGACTTTGTGTGACCCTTTGGGGCATACCAAATTGGCGTTTGCTAGTTATCGGTAAGTTCGTTTTCACATTCTGCCCAAGACAATTTGTCTGTAAATGAGCATATTTCCTAAACCATGCATTGAGCTGCAGAATTATAAGCGCACGTCATATTACAAAGACGCTGTACTTCCAAATCATCTGTAAAAGGCAAACAAAAAAGTGGAGTATGTACACACTACCACGCAATATTACAAGTACGTACTTTGAAAACCTGACGCACATATTTAGTGTAGCAAAGTGCACTTTCGCAGAGGAAAAATGTAAATATATCTGCCTACCTCACACTAACGGATCAAAAAGGACGTGGTCCAGACAGTAGCATATTTAAATGTTATTTGGCAGTGTTAATGTAAAACGACACTAAAATAACAGTCTTAGGCTTACCGGGGTTACCATTTAGGTAAAGTGCGACTTTTTATATGAAGGTGAACGAGAATGTCCGGCCACTGTACTTACTACCTTTGTCACTGCCTCATGTATTTATATAATTGAAGCAGGATTCTAAACTGCCTTCAGTAAAGCGTCGGCGGCCATCATGTTTGACCTGAGGTTGCTGTGGATGCTTCTCCTGGAAAGTGAGCGCTTGGAGATGTTTTTGTTTTATGAACGACTTATATGTGGTACTCAAGCAACACTTGCCTGAGCTGCTCTTCTGAGTACTCGAGTATAGTCCTGCCAATGAATATCTTCTCATAAGCTTGTGACAGTGCACACATCATTATACGAAACATTGTTTTCACATTTTAAAATCTTGCCAAGGATATTTAAATATGCATAAAGTGCTCTTATCTGGCGGCTCAAAATTCTGCCTTCTAATTTAATAGGCGAGAGTATATCATAAAATACCTAAGTCCACCAGCCGGAGTATTCCGCTTTTTAAAGAGGAAGCCTGGGATTTCTCATAAAACGCAAAAATTTACCGGCGTTCGGCGTCGGCAGCGTCAACACGAGTGATGCAAAAAATCAACATCACGTCATGTCACCGTATGACGTCATCATGACGCATCAGATCGCCAAAATTTGTGACGACATTGTTACGTCGTTATCACGTCACTGTGACTTCACATAACGTGGCGTCAGCTAGTGACGCAATCACATGACAGTCTTGCTTGGTCAAAGGTGGGCCGATCACGAAAGCAGTGCAAAACAAGCCTAGGTGCCTCCGATCCTGGAGGCAGTGAAAAACCACGTTAGGTGCAGAAAGCTTCAACAGGGTGCAGGGGCAGGAACAACGCATCGACTGAGAAGAAAAAGAAGATGGCTTTTGGCTTAGAGTCGTCTTAGGCTGAAGGCATACCGCACCCTGTGAGTTTTTATACTTCCATTACAATGCCAATCGATGCATTCGTCCACGTGGTCAAAATTCATCTATGCTATGTAGTGACAGGGAAGTAGATCCTTGCTTTGTCACAAAATTTTGCACAAGAAATTTTTCGCGTCGACTTGCGAGCTGCAGATGTGCTACGTCGTTCGCGATATCTTCGTGTTTAGCCTACAAGAACCGTGTTCCCGTTCAATCCATGCGCATTTCTCCGGAAATTGGCATCTCCCAACCTAACCTTCGGCACATTTTTTTCTATTTGCACTTAGATAAAACCTGTAAAATATGATACGATATCAAACAAGGATTTGAATATTTTCTATTGATGCTCTTGAGCGATTCTAATTTGTCGTGTAGGCCCTGTGTTGGGCCTTCCTCAGACACCATTCGTGATACGGTTACTGAAATGTCTGATGGAAGTATCACTTCGAGAATCCGGCTAAAGTAAATTTATCCTTAATAGTTGTTTACTATTTATATCATTATGAAAGCATAGGATCTTTAAGGCATACCGAAGTGGGTGAAGATGAGGTTTCGGAAATTTACGCTGCAAAGCGATTAAGCCTACGGCAGACACTGTAGAGGATGGCCCTGGTACTTTGAGCCACTTGTGGTTCTTCATTGTGCAATCACATCGCACAGCAGGCGGGCCTGTAGCATTTCTTCTTCATCGAACTGTGACCGCCATGGCCGGGATCGAAGGTGCGGGTCGACAGTCGAACATAGTAACCACTACGCCACCGCGGCGGCTTCGTAATGCAGTATAGGGGTGGTAATGCAGTATAACAAAAGCATCTCGGGATAACTTACAGCGCAACACCGCAAACGGGCAAAAGAAGAGAGGGACCCAGGCGGTGCTTTTCAGCGCTTGTGTCCTTCTTTTCTACTCTCCGCTTTCTGAGTCGCGCTGTAAGTTATCCCGCGATGAACATGCGCCAGTTAGCTCAACTAACGCTTCTCCATAAGAGCGTGTACAAAACTTTTCTCCCTACTTTGTTTATGCATCGCAATGCGGATACTTTATCAGAAGATTCTGCTGTATTTCATAATATAACGATAGAGAATTCGTACGGGTACACTTACGTTTCAAGCTGGAAGAACAACAAATTGCCAGCGTGTGACCCTTTCTGCAACATTTGAAAGCGAAAGCCTGCGGCACATTTGGCTAGAATGAAGTTGTAGAATCGGGGACCAGATCCCATGGAATCAATAATAATGAGGCGCAGTACAAGAGACACGCATTTAATTACTTTGGCGCTCTCAGTTTATATCAATGTTTCTGCCTTTCCACTGAACCCTTCTGCGTCTTGCGTAGTGTTGTTCTCTTTGTCGGATCAGCGCGCCTTTGACTGATCCACAATGTCAATTGACGACCTCATCATGGGACTACATGTAGTGACGTCACATCAAGATATTCATGACGTCACCTATTTTGGCGATATGTGAGGTCATGCTGTCACACGATGGAGTCGTGTTGTGAGGTCATCGCTCACTCGAACAAGGTCACGTTGGTTTTTTTTTTTTTTTTTGGAGGGAGCCCGCGGATGTTTTGCTAGGCCTCGCGATTCCTCGCGAATTACCTTGGCAAGAACCGACAGTATATACGTAGATCTAGCCTATAAATATTTAACTTATTTCATATAATGGAAATATACATGCTGTAAAAATGAACACTTCTGCATTTCCCATTTGTTGCGTCAACATATTGTGTTTATGGGTGTTTCGGCAACAGGCCTTTGTAAGCTTGAATCACAACGCTAGCACGGGGGCTCATATATATATATATATATATATATATATATATATATATATATATATATATATATATATATATATATATATATATATATATATATATATATATATATATATATATATATTGTTAAGGTGTTTAATAGACAGCACTCAACGACAATGAGTAATGGCGACAGTCACGGCAAGGCACGAACTCCCTGCGCGAGCGGCGTTCTTCTTCAAGCAACCAAAGAGGGCGACCCACTAGAAGGCGCTGGAGAGGGTAACCCATTACCATGTCCAAAGGCTTCTCTACAATTACCCCGGGTACGAAAAGGGAGCCGTCCGGCGACCTAACAACTCGTCACTATGAGTGGGTCATAGTAGGCCTTGAGGCGCTCCACGTTGTCAATGTCGCGCCCTCGACGGCGCATGTCCGAAGCTGGTTCGATGGGTTCGATCAAGTAGTTGACCGGGGATGTGCGCTCGACGACCCGGTATGGGCCTTCGTATTTCGGCAGCAGTTTTGAAGAAAGGTCACTTGCAGTGGTAGGGACCGAGAGCCATACAAGCGCTCCAGGGAGGAACGTGGGTGCAGAAGTAGTGGTGCCATCGCGAATGCTCTTCTGCAGCTCTTGTTCCTGCGTCGTAAATGTCTTGGCAAGCTCGCGACACTCTTCAGCGAGCCTGGCTGTGTCAGAAATAGGCGCACACTCAGATGGATCTGGCTTGTATGGAAGTATCGTATCGATGGTGTGCGACGGGTGCCTTCCGTACAGTAAGAAGAACGGTGAAAAACCAGTAGTGCTCTGAGGGGCGGTGTTATATGCGTAGGTGACGAAGGGCAGAATGGCATCCCAATTGGTGTGATCGGCGGCGACGTACATTGACAGCATGTCGCCGAGCGTTCGGTTAAAGCGTTCGGTTAGGCCATTCGTCTGCGGGTGGTAAGCAGTAGTTTTGCGGTGAACAGCATGGCACTCTTTCAGAATGGCTTCCACGACTTCCGATAAGAAGACACGGCCTCGATCGCTGAGAAGCTCTTGGGGTGGACCGTGACGCAGTATGAATCGGTGTAGTAGGAAGGAGGCAACATCGCGCGCTGTAGCCGCTGGGAGGGCGGCGGTTTCGGCGTATCGCGTTAGATGGTCAACAGCGACGATGGCCCAGCGGTTACCAGCCGAAGTCAGAGGAAGTGGTCCATACAAATCGATGCCCACGCGCCCGAACGGACGGCTAGGGCAAGGTAATGGTTGTAGACCTGCTGGCGACACGTGCGTTGCAGGTTTTCGGCGTTGGCAATCGAGGCAGGAGCGAACGAACTTCTGCACGTAGCGGTACATCCCACGCTAGAAGTATCGTTGTCGAATGCGGTGGTAAGTTTTGAATACCCCAGAGTGCGCGCATTGCGGGTCAGAGTGGAAGGCCTCGCATATTTCAGAACGCAGACTGCGGGGTATCACTAGTAGCCACTGGCGGCCGTCGGCGTTGTAATGGCGTCGGTGCAGGAGGTTGTCACGAACGGCGAAATGGTGGGCTTGACGACGCAACGCGCGAGTGGATGGTGTTGCCGTCGGATCAGTGAGCAAGTCGATCAGCGAGGTGATCCATTTATCCTTGTGCTGTTCGGTAGCGATGGTGTGAACGCTGATCGAAGCAACAGCTATGTGAGATACTAAGCAGGGGGCATTGTCGTCAGGCAAGGGGGAGCGCGAGAGGGCGTCGGCGTCAGCATGCTGGCGTCCGTTGCGGTACAGCACGCGGATGTCGTAGTCCTGCAGGCGAAGTGCCCAGCGGGCGAGACGGCCTGAGGGATCCTTCAATGACGACAGCCAGCATAGTGCATGATGGTCGGTGACGACATCAAATGGGCGACCATACAAATAAGGTCGAAACTTTGTAAGGGCCCATATGATCGCCAGGCACTCTTTTTTCCGTGACTGAGTAATTGGTCTCGGCTCTGGTAAGCGTACGGCTTGCGTATGCCACGACATATTCGGGGAACCCTGGTTTGCGTTGCGCAAGGACAGCGCCGAGGCCTACACCGCTGGCGTCCGTGTGTACCTCCGTTGGGGCCGTAGGGTCGTAGTGGCGTAGTATGGGAGGAGACGTCAACAAACGACGGAGCTTTGCGAACGCGTCGTCACACTCGGACGACCACGAATTTAGGGGTCCGTTACTTCCAAGGAGCTTCGTCAGCGGCGATATGATGGCGGCAAAGTTTCGTATGAAGCGTCGAAAGTATGAACACAGTCCGACGAAACTGCGCAGTTCTTTGACGGACGTAGGTTTGGGAAATTCGGCCACGGCCCGAAGCTTGGCCGGATCGGGAAGGATTCCGCCTTTGGACACGACGTAGCCGAGGATTGTCAGCTGCCGTGCCGCAAATCGGCACTTCTTCAGATTCAGCTGGAGGCCGGCGTTGCTCAAACGGGTCAAGACATGCCGCAGACATTGGAGGTGCGTGGAGAAGTCCGGAGCGAAGACGACGACGTCGTCCAGGTAACACAGGCACGTGTGCCATTTCAAGTTACGCAGAACGGTGTCCATCATGCGCTCGAAGGTCGCGGGCGCATTACACAGACCGAACGGCATGACGTTGAACTCGTACAAGCCGTCAGGCGTGACAAAGGCTGTCTTTGGTCGAGCGTCATCAGCCATGGGTACTTGCCAGTACCCCGAGCGCAAATCGAGAGATGAAAAGAATTCTGCTCCTTGGAGGCTGTCAATCGCGTCGTCGATTCGCGGCAGTGGATAAACATCCTTGCGGGTGATCTTGTTGAGCCGTCGGTAGTCCATACAGAACCGCACAGAATCGTCCTTCTTCGCAACGAGAACAACAGGAGACGCCCATGGGCTGTCGGAGGGCCGAATTACATCGCGTCGAAGCATATCGTCCACTTGCTCGTTAATTACCCGGCGTTCTGTGGGAGACACGCGATATGGACGTTGCCGCAGTGGTGGTTGGGCGCCAGTGTCGATGCGATGCGTAACAGCGGACGTGCGGCCGAGGGATGGTTGCCCGACATCGAAAGAATGACGAAATTCATCCAACAAGCACAGAAGCTGCGAACGCTGGAACGACATAAGGTTGTCAGCAATGGAGGGACCAAATACATCAGTAGGTGACGAATCAGACGTGGAAACAGCACTGATGGTGCGGGAACTGGTACGGTGCGAGTCATCGGGTGCGTCCAGAACTTGTGCGTCTTCAACGGGTTCCACTTTGCCGAGACATTCCCCTCGAACCAACGTAACAATGCACGGGGATGGGTTGGTAACAAAAATAGCGGTGCTGCCCTGAGTGACTCACACGGTCGCGAAAGGTACCAGCAACGCTTTCCTAGTGCAGACGCGGGAAGACGGCGAAAGGAGTGCAATGGTATCGGAGAGACCGGCGCAGTAGACCGACACAGCCGTTGACGAGTTTGGAGGCACTTTCGTATCGTCTTTGACGAAGATCTTGCTCACTGCCGATGGGCTGTCTGTCGGCGTCAAATGTGAGAATGGTGAGAGTTCGATTTCGGCTTGTGCGCAACGAATTACGGCGTCGTGGCGGGAGAGGAAATCCCATCCCAGGATGACGTCGTGAGAGCATGCCGCAATTATGATGAACTCGACGTCGTACAGAACGTCCTGAATGACGACGCGAGCAGTGCATACTGCTGTAGGATGAATACTCTGGGAGCTCGTGGTACGGAGGGACATCCCAGAAAGTGGCGTCATCACTTTTCGAAGTAAGCGGCAAAGTTTTGCGTCCATAACGGATACAGCGGCTCCGCCGGCAGCGTCATCGAACGCTGCCGGCGGAGCTCCTCGTAGCTCTGGCATAGCGTTATGACCTCGGCCACTGTGCCAGAGTTTTCGCATATATATATATATATATATATATATATATATATATATATATATATATATATATATATATATATATATATATATATGTCGTCGCTTCGGATGTGCGAAGCGATGACAACAACAATATCTGCGGTCTCACGTGCCAAAACCACAATATGATTACGAGGCACGCCGTAGGGCTCCGGAAATTTCGACCATCTCTGGTGTTCTTTACCCTGCAGAGACATCGCACAATGCACGGGCATCTAGCATTTCGCTGCCATCGAAACTTGTGTTTATTTCGTTATTCATATGCTGTATATATATATATATATATATATATATATTATGTGTGTGTGTATACTATGCGCATGCATATCTGTAGATAACTGCGCATTGTACGTTTTACCGTACTTGAAGTGCTTAGCATATTTCTTTGCATTTTTTTTCTTCTTTTCGTTTCTTCCTGCCTATTTATTTTTAGCAAGTGTATAATCAGCATAATTAGCTATATTTGACCTTGTAAAACTAGTGTACCTGCGCTAGTAGTGAATGCACTACGGTATCAATGTGTAATTTTGAGCAACTATTAATATGCATTTTTTTTCACTTTTATCAAGTGCTGTACCCTGTGGTTTCACCGCCGATGGGTGGCTGGGGCTTTGTCAAGCTGTCATTGGACAGTTTTTACAGCGAAAGCTGTTATGAGATCATTTCACCGGCCGTTTTTGGCGCCGTAGTTGTCCGCCGCCGCCGCCGCCGGTGTCCGTAACCAGTATCGCTCGAAATAAGAAAAAAAAACGAAATATGAAAAAAATTCCAGGATGGAAGGAGGTTCGAACCTGGGCCCTCTGCGTGGGAGCCCAGTATTCAACCTCTGAGCCATGCCGGTGCTTTTTCTCTTTTTCTTTCATGGTATTTATTATAATGCGTATTTGAAATTATCACAAACGCTATGACGTAGTGATGCATTCACTTAGCGACAATAATCGCACAAGCACTGCACAAGCATTCAAAAGCTTACATGCATATATACTGTGCAAGTCCAGAGAAGCAGGAAAAGTCACTCTTCAAAGCTTGTTACACGTGGAGGCTGGTAAGGATGAACACCTCATCAAGATGGGGTGCCAGTCTGGTGTGATGTCAAGTTCTTCGTAAATGTCCTTTAGATGGAGAGCCATACGCATGAAATGCATACTTGAAGCAGTGGTTAGTTCTGCATTACGGTCTTGCATGCGCGTTTTCCACAGACTGTGCAGTCCCATAAGGAAAAACATGTCAAAGGGCACTTCATCAAGAGACGTTGGGAGAAGGTAACGTATAGTATGCGAGTTAATGTTAAAATATTTTTGAACAGTTCGTTGAAGGATGTCCCAAAATAGAATGGCATCTTTGCAGCTAATAAAACAGTGTTCTACTGTCTCTGGTACATCGCAGAGACGACAGTTAACTGAAGAAACAAAAATACCTTTCCTCTGCAACCATGATTTCACCGGCAGTGTATCAGTATGGAGTTTGTAAAAGAAGGTTTTTGTATCAGGAGAAATTGAAACTGCTTTGCAAAAAGGTCCTATACAGGCTTCATGTAGGGAAGGAACCACATTAGCATATGCAATATAGCGTGGTAGAAGAGTAAAATAAGCACCAAGCGTCGCACAACGCGAGTTCTGTAACCAGGCGTCACACAATGCGAATTGCGCAACGAGTAGGTTGTTGATTGCTTCCAACCCATTACAAAGGGCTCTGTCATAATTCTTCATCGTCATCAGGCACAGCATCAACAAAGTGCGCATAATGCCTTTCATGCATTTAGCAGGTAGCACGGTTCTCCGTAGAATGACGAAAAATGGCACAGTGCCTGCTGCCCTACTTCTCAAAAATTACAATAATTTATAGCGTAATGGGTTCCTCGTAAGTGCACTTGTATTGGTTGCCAAGGAAGCCCATAAGCGCATGATCCATTTCCTCGGTGTCTCAGTAAAATTACAATTATTTATAGCGTAGTGGGTTTCTCGCAAGTGCACTTGTATTGGTTGCCAAGGAAGCCCATAAGCGCATGATGCATTTCCTCGGGGTCTCATTAAAATTACAATGATTTGGAGCGTAGTGGGTTCCTCGCAAGTGCAGTTGTATTGGTTGCCAAGGAGGCCCATAAGCGCATGATCCATTTCCTCGGGGTCTCAGTGAAGTTCTTCGCCCCCCCCCCCCGTCTCTCTTCCACGTCAACGTATGTTATACAGCATGACGGGAGAGGGAAATAGCGACCGGGCGTCACCCAATGCAAATTACATGACTGGTGGGCCGTTTAAAGCTTCCAACCCATTACAGGCGTAATTCTCATAGTCCTCAGTCGTCGCTTCAACATAGTGCACATAATGGCTTACAGACGTGTAGCTGATGCCTCGCTTCTCCACAGAATGACGAATAATTGCTTAGTAGGTGCTTCCCAACTTCACAAAAATTGTGATTTATGGCGTAGTGGGTACCTTTCTAGTGTACTTGTATTGTAGCCCCTAGAGAGCTTACAGCGGGCTCTAGAAGCGCCGCTATTTCTGCTTTCGCTGTGACTGTGCTGCGGTTTCAGCGCAGGGCTGGCGTTTTTTTTCCCGGCCACCTTTTTTCACCGTGAATGTTCTTGATTTCGGTGAAAATAAAGTTCTTTGATTGATTGATTGATTGATTGATTGATTGATTGATTGATTGATTGATTGATTGATTGATTGATTGATTGATTGATTGATTGATTAAAAATGCGACCACCGCGGACGGGATCTAACCCGCTGCCTTCGTGTCATCAGCCGAGCACCGCAACCACTGTTCAACTGAGGCTGACTAAGTGCAAAGCGAAGGGCACAGAATTGTGGCAGAGTATTACACATGAGCATAGCTTCAGCAGATTAGAGAGAGAACAACTTTATGAAATGCCTGCAGAGATGATGAGGCTCCCTCCACGCAGGGAGGACACAGAACTCAAGGCCGTCCAGCAGGTCTCGGCAGCTCTAGACAGACAGCGACCGAGCGAAACCGAGGAGAAGGGGGGCGGCGCCCCAGGAAGTGGGCCGCGGCCCTCTCGGACCCGCGGGAGTAGCTCGAGAGCAAGGCCTCGAAGAGCTGAACGCACGAGACTGACATAATGACCGCGTCGCGATGAAAGCTTCAGATTGCGCGTGGCTTAATCCATGAGAAGGTTTCGCAGAAGCTGTAAGAAATTGCGTAAATGATTTATGCTTTGAAATTATGAGATTATGTCTTTTGTATGTGTGCTGCTATTGCTTTTTTTGTCTTGTAAATAGCAAAAATTAAAGTGTGCTCGACATAATCCACCGAGAAATCCTCCTGCATTCTCATAATGTGTGTATGTCAAGTAAAGATATTATCCTTTCGTGGGAAGTACTATACCTACGTTTGGCTCTCTCGCAACAGCAGCAAAAAGAGTACACCGGAAGCTATGACCATATAACTTTTTAATTGTTGCTGTACCTATTTTGTTCGTAGTTCTGCACTCTACCGAAGCCGCCATTTTGGACTGTCCGCCAGGAATTCCCGAGGTAAGTGTATTTGGTGTCCAAAGGACTCCAATGTATTGTGTTATATTTAAGCGTGCATATAGCAATGAACAAAAACGTGTTTAATGGGACCTCGTTTCAAATAAAGTAATTTGTTACATAAAAAGCAATTCTAACGTTAACACCAACATTAAAATGTATGAGTGTAACACTTTTACGGAACGTGCTGCTTAGTTTGCAAATACGTCTAATGGCACCACAACATCATCGGAAAACTTTGTCGCGCTGTCCCAGTGTCATACCTGATTATTGGACCACTGTGGCGATTGGCGCTGAGATGCATGCACACTGCACGCGTGACACTCCACCCTTGCGCGCGGCACGCATTCTTTATATGTCAAAAACGGGTCTTTGAAGTGTTCGCGAGTAGTTTGATCACCCGCAGATCATAATAAGGAGTAAGCGAAGAGCACTGCAAGGAAAAAAAACATGGCTGATCCCTCCGTCATAGGAATCGGTATAACACGAAAGTTAAACTTGTCTTCACAGAAGTAGTGCTTATTGTGTAGTGATATATGAAAGCTATGTACAATGTCTATTCGTGTTTGGCAGCTATAGCACCGTTTGACGTGGATGCACCCATGTTGACAGCATGTCTCTATCGCGACGACTAACGCCCATGATCATGATTAAACCGTTGTGGTAGCTGACGGTGTGAACATATATTTGGACACAGCGAATCGTGAATCCCGCGTAAGTATGATATCAACAAGCTCATAATCAACACTGGTACCCGGTATGCGCTTCTTCAAAGCGTCGTCAATTAAGGAGAGAAACGGCACGGTGTGCGCTTTCTAGTAATGGGTAGCCGACGCCTGTGCTCGTGCATACATAACACACACTGCGCTTCAGCAACACGGGAGGTAGAGGTTCATAGCCTGAGCCGCAAACGCGTGCGTCCCGCTGGCCTCTGTCTCGCAGGCGCTGCTCTCGCTCCACCAAGGCACGACATTCGCCCGTCGAAATCGCGTCCTTTCTGCAACGCATATTGCAGCAGTTCTGTTAGTCGGTGCTCTCGCAATTGAAGCAGTCGGCCGCGGAGAAATCCCGTTGGTACACGTGGAAGCTGCACTACTCCGATGAGCCAAAGCACGCTAACAGGAAGCCAAAGGCAAAGAACGTAACTACGTCAAGGGTGCCTCGGTGACGCCAGCGCGGCCAGTCTACCTCTCCGGTATCGAGACGCTTTAACCATTACCTCCGATATCGCGTGCAATCTCGGAGGAAGCGCTAGTAAGTGTCGATCGTGAAGCATTACTTCTTTTCACACCTCACAGACGGCGGCACCGCCCCGCTCCGCCCGCCGCGAAAGAGAATGTGTGAAAGATATAAGGCGCGTTCGCGCCGTGTCTAGCATCTCCCGAGTTAGCTTACTCGGTAGGGCATCGGGCGCTTGCCGTCGCGGCCGCAACGTCGTGGGTTGGATTCCCAGCGGGGTATCTTTTTCTTGGTTTTTTCTTTCTCACCCGTTGGCGTCCATTTTATCAACGTCATATCCGTGACGGATGTACTTGGTGGACCCCGGCATAAAATACTTTCGTGTTAAAATGCAACAAATAACATGCGTGCAGGATTAAAAGCCAAGACCGCGGAGTACCTTACATCCGACCCATTAGCGCAACACCAGCCGGGAAAACGACGACGAGTCATATTTTTTTCTTCATATAACTGCTTTTGACGTCCTGTGTTTCCATGTTCTCGCTTTTCAGTGTTTTAGTGCTTGTGACAACCAAACCACAAGTATTTGATATTATTGCTATATGCTACCGACGGTGAGAACATCTGTCAAGCACGTTTTTCAGTGAAGCCGATTAGCGTATCTAAAGACGTATGCGGCATTTACATTGACTCGCTAAACCACTATGCAATTCAATGTACAAAACATCGCACGTCTCAACGGTGCATCGTCTATTGCACGGGTCTCAAATACGTGGCCCGCGGGCCGCATGCGAACCGCGGCTTCGTGAGGATAGCTTTTTGACTGTAGCGAATTATTTTGCTGCCTATTGCAATGAATAGCCGTTTGTTCGGTTAAGCTACAGAGATGGGACTGGTCTCAAGCATCTTTTTTTTTTCTGAGGCACCCCATGTGGTCACTATGAGTTCAGACATCACCGTGGAACGAAAACTCCATATTTAAGAATCGGCGTCCAGACCTTAGTCGTTGGGGAAATCAGTATCGATATGTTTTTCGAAACTTGATGTCGAAATGACTCATAAAGGGGATACGGGAAAGGCATTCTTTCAAATGGCATCATTAGGTGCCATTTTGTTCAAGCCCTCTCCCCCGCCCTCCTCCCGTTCTCTCTATCTGCACTGTACCGGCGCTTGTGGAACTAAATTTCGTGACTGCGGCCCGCTAGCTGAGGTGAGATTGAGACTCCTGGTGTAATGCAGCGTTGCACATGTGTGGTGCACCGTCTCAACGGCGCACAATACACTTTTCGTGACTCGTGCGGACACTTGTCTGTCAATGTTCTTTTTTACGTTTCGCGTACTGCAACCGTAATAGTTCACTCTAGCCGCATTGATCATTAGGCTAAGAGCTGTACTTCGTACAAAACGTCAGCTACAAAGAAGGTGAGTATTCAATGACGAATGAATGAATAACCATTCGAATGTAATTGCGATAATTGCAGACAAAAAGGAGGTAATATTTACTTATTTATGGACACGAATCAGCAGCTAAAAACGCGGAGATTTTGCGTCGTCAACACACGTTCCTCGATTGTGGCGAAGGTGTGCCATTGAACTCAATGGAGCCCTTCCGGCTCTATTGGCCGCGAGATCGAGCAGAGTCGCCGCCTGGCGGCTACTGGCTGAAGCGCGCCTAGTATGGATTGCTCCCTGCGTCGTCTGCTAGCCACGTCGTGTTTGCATGTGCGCGTACGTCCTGCACGTTCTCAAAGGGCGGTTTGTTCTGTTATGTTAGCGCGAGTTTAACTGCTCGTACGTGTACCTAACATGGTGTACAGAAGCAAATGTGCTTGCTCGGCTGCATGCCCATTGTAATAGGGTCAGTGAGTGCGACCATCGAGAGGGCTGTGTATTGGTGTCGTACCCTTCGTTCGCCAGAATCATTTCAGGGATGGTGCCGCTTTCTGGTTCAAGCACGTCTTAAAGTGCACTTGGCTTAAGATGTCCTTTTATTGTACGGTCGTGATCCCACTACAGAGACATATTTCTATCAAGTGAAGTCTGAGACTTCGGTACTCAAGCTGTCTCCTAAAAAAAAAGACAATGAAATGACACGGCAGTGATAAAACGGAGTTCCCACGCGCAATTTTACCTTTGAGCGAAATTTATGCAGAAATACCCGTGTGCTTAGATTTAAGTACGCTTTGAAGAACCCAGATGTATAAAATTAATCCCGACCGCGTGCCTTACATTTTTGTCGTATAATGTCACGCAAAACTTCATTCTTTTTTTTTACATTGTCTTGAGCGTTTGTGTGGAGTTGTTATAAATTGATGGATGGCAGCGGACATGATTAGTTTGAGAAAAAAAAAACTTTTTCCATCCAATAACCGGATCTTTGTTCCGTCACTGTCGTGCACGTAATCAATCGATGAAAACTGTGCTAAACACTCTTATATGCGTATGCGTATTCGCGCGAACAGTGCTATTGAACTCATTGCACAGGAACAGGGGCTGGTATACAAATGAAGAAGAAGTAAACACTTATGTAGTTCAGGCGTGCTACAGCAGTGCGTAGTACACGGAACAAAAGGTAAACACGTGCAGAGAAAACAGCAAAAAACGCCGTATAGTGCGTAAGCGGCGACTGTCATCCAGGGCGAGCATACTTTTTATCGGCAGATTGCGCTTCTCTCACTAGTAATAGTAACGTTGGATGTTCTTCGTGCCTCGATTATACAATGAAGAGCGTATATATTACCGGTAAACTGCAATCAACGCATTTTATTCGCCTACAATCGGCTCAAACAGCTCACAACCAGCGCCGCTGTCTGCATTTGTATACGCGCCGCCGACCGCCTCTCCACACTAAAGCGGCGACGGTGCTGCCTCCTATAGGTCGATCTCGCGGCGAATAAGGACATACGGTGGGACTGAATGATCCAGTATATTGATGTGGATTATCACGATAATGAAATCTTGCGCTGCGAATGATATGTTCTCTAGATGCAATTTTGTGAACAAAATATACGGCACTCACGCATTTCACATTTCAGACAGAGTGCACGTCCATAGAACTTAGTTTTATTGTATTCTTCTGTCCACCGATTAGAATCTACCGTATACTTGAGTGTTCGACAAATAATACAATGATATTCTTAAAATAATATATAATACTATGCTCGATAGCTTGCTATTCCACGCACCCACATTTCTCCGGTGAACTGCGAGTGCACCTATTGTGATGGAAGACACTCTAGATCATTATCAGTGCATCCCAGTGCGCAGTAGGACACGGGGACGCACACTACTGTGTTCTCAGTTCGTTATAACACGCTAAGGCACACAAGCAGTACTCCCAGTGCAGCGCAGTGCGCTGAATGGCACTAGGAGACACTGGAAACGCTGTTTTTTTTTGCTTTTTTTTCAAATACGATATGTTTTATGTAACGCTGAAATAGCTTCAACTAAGACAGGTGAAAAATAACGCAATAGCATGGTTCATTTACACAATTTTAAAGGTGACAGGTATTTCATTATGTTTGGTGAGAAAATAGAGCAGACAGAGAGATGAAAAGAAAGGCACGGACGCTAATGAGATGTTAGTATCAGGGTTGCTACCTTGTTATGGGTTGGAGATGTAGGTATTGGAAATACGAGGAAGTGGGGTATAAAAAAATCCCACAAAGAAATGAAAGCCCACGCGAAGAAAGGGCAGCGCTAATAGGCGCAAAATATGATGAGAAAGTACAATTACCTTAAGAACACACGCGCACATGCACATTCCAATTTTGTATGCATATGACCTGTTAGCAGGAAACACAGTCGTAAATAGTACGTTGTATTCCAGAAAACACCTGTGCCAAACTGCAACTATTATTGTGGCAAGAACGAAGATGATGTCTGGAGGATGGGATATTACGTTAACGGTACTGCGTGTGAGGTAAGCACAGCATCTTTGAGCCATAAAAGAAAGATGAAGTTCTGAGCTCCAACTTCCAACTTGCCAGGATTTCGACTCCTAAAGTGCACTCGTATTATGCAGTATAATGCTGCGATCCCTTGAACTCCAAAATAGTCTGTCTCTCCTCGGTGTCTTACCATGCTCAATATGTATGTCAAGGTTAACATCATCAAAAGTGACCGCGCCATTATATGAAGAGAGTAGTCGGTGCGCAGCTCTGTAGTTGAAGTATTGCACGGCCGATGCATAATATAGTACCAGATGTCACGACATAAGAAATGCGTAATGAGTGGGTTATTTAGGTGACCCCCCCCTCTTATAACCAAAGGCTCAGCCCCAATTATGCATTATCATTATCATAAGCAGCATCAAAAATGTTCTCTTGCATATCCGTACATTAATTACAAAGGTCTCTCCAGGTCAATTGTGCGACAGATTGGTGTTCAAAGCTTTCACACCTATACAAAGGCAGTACCGCTGTTCACCATCAGTGACCCGCTCATAGCTTGCTGTGTGGCCCGGTGAACGCCCATACCTGACAGCTACCAACTATTACAGGCTATGCCGCAATACTTACCCAGCATCCTGGCCAGATTTCCTTATGAGCCGACTTTTACGGATGCCTTCACAGCCTCAATAGCAGTGAACATGCTGCCATTACCGTTTTCGAATGACAAAACCTACCGGCCAGTATTTTTAAAAATACTTGCACGATAAATTGCTACTTTCTATGCAAAGTGATTGCCGTTAGCGCCCTAAAAGCGTTTTTCAGAAGGCTGCTCCTCTGGCTATGCTGTTTGCTGGTACCGTGCTTCGTGCCCTGCGCAGGATTGAAGTTTTTAAGTGCGAAAGCGTATATATGCTGACGGAACAATAAAACTGTCTGCCTCTCCTTCATCCGTTCCTCTCTTATGCTTGACGACATGGTGTAAAAATAAATCTATGAAACAAAATAATTTTCTTCGCTGTGCTGGGTGTCGCAGTAGTAGAGGCCTGACACTCCGAAACCGAGTGTCTTACCTACTGGACTCACACCTATGCTTGCAGTAATCGCGCCCCCTGCGCTTCGCTTTCTGAAATGCTAGGCTGGTTTCGGTTCTCGGTGGATGACTCAACCGTGTCCCAATGAAACGAACGTCTGTGCCCCTAACATTGGCCGTTTCAAACTATCCTAGAGTAGCTATTGCAAGTACAGTTGCAGAGTTCCCACTACATCATAAGTCTTCCTTTTGCGATTCAGCAAAATTTAGGGCCCACTACACATCCGTAAGGCAATACGTGAACCTACGCAGGCGCTGACTTTGTTGATGCTTTTGCTGCTGATGATGATTTACTATGTCTGAGTGCTTTGTAATCGGTGGACCTTTAAAGCACCCGTTCCTTGCGCAATTCATATGTTTTGACCTGGCGTTATTCTGCGCTTCTGTCATCCAATATTGCATGCGTTAAGGACACTCGTCAGTTTAGCAAAGCTTCAATTTGGTCTAGTTGGTACGGCATAGTAATCGGCACCACTAGTTCCATCCCTTGTTACGTTTCTCGTTTGTCCATTTCACTCAGCGCATCCACATTACTGAGACTCATCAGACTACATCACATTCATATAAAGTTTTTTTTCCGCAAGAGTTTCTAGCAATGACGTAGCTCTGTGTTAGAACACCTGCTTGCAACGCAGAAGCCCTCGGTTCGATTGTCACTGCAACCAAATATTTTTATTATTTATTTTATTTACATCCTTCTTGATTTCTCTGTCACGGACAACGCTGAGCTTTCGCTCACAACCAACGACTTCGGCACCGGCGCCGACACAGCAATTTCCGCGAAAAGAGATTTTTATCACTATCGCCTTAATACATGTAAACCATATGAATGGGTTGTATACACAAGCAGTAGAAAGCAAATTTAAAAGGAAAACATTTTCTATAAAGGCTTCATTGCAATACATCGTTATGGTCTAATACAAACCCTCCCTGCGTCAACTTGTAAAGCCTATGCACATCATTCGTTACAGAGAGGCATAAAATAATGAAAATAAAGCCTCTGCAATTGTACACACTACAACTCAAACTTTGCGAAGATTAAATGCCAAGCACGCATTTTCTTGGTCGCGGATTGCGCCTTCAATCGGGCCGTCCCGGACGCCGACAAACGCAAGAAGCATGAAAGTCGCCGTGACGATGCCGCCGGAAAATAACTTTTCAGAGAAGGCCACAATTATAATTGCATAATAATGAACTACGCTTACGCATCTCTCACATAACTAGGCAACGAGATTCTCTGTAGAGATCTCTGCAAGACACGTAGCGGCAGCCAAATAAGGTTAGCCTTTTTTTCTTGAATGTTTTTAATTAGCCAAGCATGAAAAATAGTACTATATATATTAGCAGTTCCTTTCTTTTGACAAAATGTTAAAATAATTCTCGTATGGTATAAAAAGAAAGGTTCCTGCCGTATCCAAGATCGAGTTTGAGATAGTTCTAAAGATATCTTAGCGGTAGTAATAATTTTGAAGTATTAGTGTTAAATATTTTTCTGGAAGAGCAGCGAAGACGAAGAAGTGACAAGCTAGCGTGGACCCCAGCGCACACCCGCATTACATTTTTTTTAGTTTTTCTACTCAGCATCATATAAACAAGACGTTCTCTAGTTGGGCTCTGCTTCCTGCTTTTCAACAGAATGGTGCCGCGACCAGCATAAGAAGAACAGTTGAAGATCCCTGACGATGAAGCGAGCTACCTGAGGAGGACGGGGGGGGGGGGGGGGCGATTCTTAAAAGGAAGAAGGAAATGAAAATGAAAATTGGGTGTGGAGTGCACGATAACTGTCTCTCAAGTGAGGACACCACAACCGATACATTCACGGGGGATTGGGGATTGAAGGGACAGTGAGAGTGAAAAGAGTATGGTAAAAGAAGAAAAAGAAAGGTATGAGTGGAAAAAAAAGTAAGGGGGGGGGGGGCAGGAGAACGGGCGTCCGAGTCACCGTGGTGAGCGGCTAGAAAATTCGTTCGACTAGGCCGACATCCTCGACAAAAGCGAATAGGGCCGCAAGGGCTGATCGGCGACGGTGCACGTGGGCGGTGGGATGGAGCAAGTCCTGTAGGGTCGCACACGGCAGTCCGACGAGGCGGTAATTCATGACGAGCCGCTTCCGCGCAGTGTTGAGAGAAGGGCAGTCAAGCAATAGGTGGCATAGGGCTTCGATCGCGCCGCAATCGGTGCAGTTCGGTGCAGCAGCGCCGCGAAGACGATGCCTGCGTTCCGCGGGCCACACAGAACCGGTCCTCAGGGCAACAAGAAGCGCGCGCTCGCGGCGAATGAAACCAGTGGCTGGGATGGGAGGAGGGGGATGTCCGGCGGCGACCCGTGCGTCGGGATGCTCGCGCACTAGCTCCCGGCGAAGGTTGTTGCGTGCCGAGTCGAACGAGCTGGCGTAATCTGTCAGCGAAGTCTCGGCGGAGTGTGCTCGTTTTGCGAGCTTGTCTGCAGCCTTGTTGCCCGCGATGCCGACGTGTGAAGGGAGCCACTGAAGGACCACATCACAGCCTCGTTCCTGGAGGGCCAGCAGGCGGAGTGTGGCGCGCTGAGAAAGAAGGGGGCCTCGTTCCTCTCTCGCGAGCTGGCGCAGGGCAGGTTTCGAGTCGCAGAAGATTGCTGCGCTAGTGACGGCCGGCGAATTGCGCAGGAGGTCTGCAGCAAGCTGGAGCCCGACTAGCTCAGCTGTTGTTGAGGATGCACAGTATCGCAAGCGGCACTGTCGTTCCGAGCTGAGCTGAGGGGCTACGCAGGCGGCCGCGGCTGAACGATCCTGCAGGACGGACCCATCGGTGAACACTAGCGTCCTCCCGGCCAGGTCCTCATACATCCGCGCCGCGGCCTCCTGAGCAATGTCACTGAGGGGGGTGTGGCGTTTGGATTGAATGGCCGGCAGGTGCAAGTTCACTCGAAGGGGCACTCGACGGTGAGGGGGTGGCCAGCGCGAAAGGCATGCGGGATCGTCACCCACAACACCGTCGTACATGTCAATAAGTTGGCCGACACGTGATTTTGGCACAGCACGTAACCGCGAGAGTAGGGGACCTGCATCAGGCGCTCGGTGGAGACGCTGCAAGTGGCACAATGCGCGCAGGTCCGCCGTGAGCGACGCAGACCACGCACGAGCCTCCGCGAGGGTCTCGGCCACACGAGGGCCACGAGGCATTCCGTGACACATGGGGGTGACTCGGCGTAGGTCCTGGTTGATCAGTCGCCACTGTGGCGCCTGGAGTTTGCAGATCGGCAGTGCGTAGTGGATGGCAGACAGAGCCATCGCCTCGTAGATGGTGCAGGCGAAGGCAGCGGGGCAGCCGTTGCCGCCTGCGAGTAGTTGGCGCACGGCCGACTCAACGCGACGCGTTGTCTGGCGTACACGTCGCACCGCCGGGAACCATCGGAGGCGATTGTCTATCGTCAGGCCGAGGTAGCGGACGTTGCTACTCCAAACGATTGGTGCACCATCCACCTGAAGGCACGGAAGACGTCGTCGGGCTTCAACACGAGGGTGGACGACGAGGGCCTCGGTTTTCGGCCTGGAGATCATGAGGCCGATGTTTCTCACGAAGGCGGCCACACATTGGAGGGCCTCTTGCATGCAAGCGCGCACCACCGAGCACTTTCGGGTCGGTCCACGCACATACAATGCGACGTCATCAGCGTACACCACTGCGCGAACAGGGAACACAGCCGTTTCTGGTAGGCACTTGACGAGCGGCGCGAGTACCAGATTAAACAAAAACGGGCTGCGGACGCTGCCCTGTGGGACGCCACAGCTGACAGATCGCGGCGCACTTGTCGCCCCGCCCACGCGCACAGTAAACGTTCGGTCAGTGAGGAAGGCCTGAAGGTAGTTCAAAAGTTTGCCCTCAAGACCTTGCGCGCGCACGGCACTGAGGATAGACGAGTGGGGGAGTGAGTCGAACGCCGACTTTATATCAAGGAGGAGTAGGATGGCCATTTCTTCATCATGAAGAGCTTGCTTGAGGGTGCTCACGACTGCAGCCATGCAGTCGATGGTCGCGCGATGTGGCCGGAATCCACACTGCTCTGGTGGGAAAGCGTGCGCACCTCCGCGATCCACTGTAGCCGGCAAAGAGCCATCTCCTCCGTAGTTTTGGCCGCCACAGAAGTGAGGGAGATGGGCCTGTATGACGTCACCAAACCCGGCGGTTTGCCTTGTTTGAGGACAGGGAACACAGTCGCGGAACGCCATTCTTCCGGGAGGACAGCACTGGAGAAAACTCTGTTGAATGCATCCAACAAGAGTGGGCGCTGGGAGCCATCCAGGTTTCTCAACAGCTTATGTGTGATTTTGGCCGCTCCAGGGGCGCTGCGCTTGCGCTTTCTGAGGAGAACCCGTTCCAGTTCGTAGAGGGAGAAGTCTTCTTTGCAGAGAGAGCGAATGTCAACTGAGGTGATGGGATCCACGGGAGGCAGGGGAGGGAGTGGGGGTGCGGCGTTTGTCGTGACACCGCCAGCGCTCCCCGATCTAGAGGGGGAAGGAGGCGCGAAAGAGGCGGCAAGCAGTTCAGCAAGCTCCCTTTCAGTGATGCCCTGCGCAATGGCTATGGCGAGCACTGGGTAGCGCGACGATCAACGCGACGACGCTGGAAGAGAAACCAAGAACGATCCACGTCATCACGAGCCCTTCGATTCCAGACCTGATGACATGGCATCACGTTCATCACATTCATCAACGACATGACGACTCTTATGCGGACGGAACCAACGCCAACTGGTGAGCTGACCGATCATCTTAACCTATTGAAGATAAAATAAACGATGCTCACAGACTTTGACAACGAAATAGAAGAGCATGTCACTGACGATAACCTGGAGGATGAGATTAAAAGCGTCGGGCAATATCCAGATTCTATCGTCCTCACAAAGTCCCACGCTGAACGCATTTTATCCTCTCCTCAAGCTGTAGCTACGCACGCATCTCACGACTATTCTCATCAAGCACGTGCGCAGATTAAGCTACCTAAGCTCGATCTACTGAAGTTTAATGGAGACGCAATTAGATGGCCCGAGTTTTGGGATCAATTTGAGTCAACTATTGATCAGAACCGCCATCTCGCAGGCGTGGACAAATTGAAATACCTCCGGTATTACCTGTCGGGTAAAGCAGAAGGTGTCATCAGCGGCCTGGCCACAACTAATGGAAGTTATAACACAGCTATGCATTTACTCAAGATTTACAAAGATTCGGCCATAAGTGGCTGATTGTTAACGAGCACATGCGCCGCCTTCTAAATCTGCGTAAAGTGCGTTCGTGTGAAGATTTAGAAGGGCTTGAAAGGTTGTATGAAGATGTCCAAGCCCGCATGAGATCCCTTCATAACCTTGGTGTTAAAGACAAACAACATGAAGTACTAAATAAAGACGGCTTTAATACAGAATCATCCGCAAGAAATGGTGCTCCGTTATACTTAGCGCACCTTGTCTTCGACAAACACAAGCGGTACTAGTGACCAAATAGATGAATTGTGTACTCTTCTAGACTTCTTGCGCCTTGAAGTAAGAAGCCGGGAACAGGCTTTACTGATGACTGTTGATCAAAGAGAACGAGTCCTAACCACAAAACGACAATCTACTGAACATACACAAGGTTCTGCATCTATGTTAACAGTAAAACTAATTCCGGAGAGTTGCATACTATGCGGCAACAAAGACCACTCGGTGGATGTATGCCCAGCTGAACTCACTTTAGACGAGAAAAAGCAGAAACTGCTCAAGTTAGGTTACTGCTTCCGATGCGCTAGACAATTTCACAGGGTCAAAGAGTGCAGACGCCGGAAGAAATTGAGTTGCGCGAAATGCAAGGGACGACACATCACAGCGATGTGCGACCCAACATGGAAGCAGAAGAAGACAGAAACGCAGACAACTGTTTCCAGCTCGTCAACAGACTCGATAAAAAGCACAGCTCTTCTTCAGACCGCTAAAGTTTGGGCTCAGGGCACTGGAAGGAAACACCTCGCAAGAATGTTGATTGATGGGGGCAGTGAACACAGCTTCATTACGGAGGACTTGTCAAGGAAACTGAAAGCCACCTTGTTAGCCAAAAAGCAGCTCGCCATCTCGGGATTTGGAAACATTTCCGCACCTCTTAAATATTATCGGAGAGTACGAGTCACGCTGAATAGTCAGTACGACTCAAACTCACTTGAAATAGAGACCATAGAAGTTCCGGAAATATGCAATGGCTTGTCAGAATTGGAAAGACAGGTGTACTTGATAAGGTCAACAACAAGGAATTGCGTTTCGCTGACGCCACAGAATCGCACTGCTCGCCTGAGCCTGGAATATGCATACTTGTAGGAGCAGACTATTACTGGCAGGTTGTCAGCGGAAAAATTCAGTGACTGGACGACTCCTTGACTGCCATAAAAAACTATGATGGGATAGACACATCACGGAGACACCAGAAGTCTACCTAAGTTCAGCAAGCCAGAAACAATAAGGAACTTATATATGTGCCTAACTAAAACCGACATTTCCGAGCAACTGAGGCATGTTTGGGAAGTAGAACATCTGGCGCTGGCCAACGAAGATAGACTTTTGGAAATTGACAAATACGACTCCGTTGAACGAACTCTTAAAACCAGTGGACGTTACCAAGTTCGACTGCCTGGACGCAGCGATTGTTTCGAGGTTAAATACAACCGGGGTGCAACTTTCAAGAGGTTGGAGTCTCTGCAGAAAAAGATCCGTCGAGATCCGGAGCTTCAGAAGGAAAATGATTATTTGATAAGCACCTCGTGCAAAGCAACGAGCAACGCATTCCAAGAGACAGAGTCGTCACGCGAAATACTTCAGCGAAGGTGGAAACACGGTCAACGTGTGCTAAGCGATC
Source organism: Rhipicephalus sanguineus (assembly GCF_013339695.2). NCBI lineage: Eukaryota > Metazoa > Arthropoda > Arachnida > Ixodida > Ixodidae > Rhipicephalus > Rhipicephalus sanguineus. Next base: position 91,828,059 of record NC_051182.1, on the reverse strand, counting down.
TCGGTAGCCGGTGGTGACGAGAGCACTTCCAAGAGCGTTGCTCCATTTACGTCAATAGGAATACAAGCAAAGAATCAATGACGATTGGAGACATCAACTTAAAGGACTCGACAAGACATCTGCAGAAGGTGGAAGAGTCGCAGAAGTATTTACGGAGAGCGACGGCAAAGTTCGTTGATGCACCGCGCGCTTCTGCGGGCACCACGTTGTGGAGGCCGGTGCAGATGTTCTACCGCCAATAATGTGCTGGAAAAGCTTCGACATCTCACAGACAATCATCTTGAAGGAAGCGAACCCGCACTAATTGTTCGGTGGGGAGCTGTTAAATATTATTTAGGAAGAGCAGCGAAGACGAAGAAGTGACAAGCGAGCGTGGACCTGAGCGCACGCAAGCATTCCATGTTTTTTTTTATTTTTTCTACTCAGCGTCAATAAACAAGACGTTCTCTACTTCGGCTCCGCTTCCTGGTTTCAACAATAGTATCCATGTAAGTGCACCACTTTTATGCGAGCATTTGCAAAGCGTTTATTGGCATGTTACGTTTTTCTTTACATTTTGCGGATAGACCAGGTGGTAAGTAGTGAAACGTTTTAATGAGTACTACAAACATGGGAATGACACTAGAATCGTTTGATTTCATGTATAAATGTCGTGGCTGGGCGAAGATTGCTTCTTTTATAATTGCCAGTCATACATCAAAATATTATATTTCACAGTGTATAATGACATCTCGAAAGGTGGTTGATTGGATATGCTAAATAAAAATGAGGATATAACCAACACTGTTACCGCGTAAATTTTGTGTTTAGTGTATATGTAGTTTATGTACTGACGTCTGATCTATGTTTGTAGGTATACATGTTTATTGCATTGTGTTTCTTTTTATTTCTGCCAGCACCGCAGCCTGCTGTTGCGAATTTCTGTTATTGCTAGATTCCAGAATGTTGCGTATACCCTCGTCAGATCTTGTGTTCTGTTGCCGCCACCGCCTCTGTCTGATGTAAAGGGGGGTGAGAACGTAGTCAAGCGGACAGTCGCTTTTATTCTCACCCCCTCCATCAACTTTGTATTGGTGGAAATAAACGTTATTATTATTATTATTATTATACAGACATAAAAGACACGCCCGAACTTACTTCCGTGCAACAATATGAAAGAGGCAGTTCCTCTCTCTAAGGATGGGCGAGTATAAAAATAAATAATGCAACAGCCAGCAATACAATAAATCTTCATCGGGTAAAGTCGACAGCAAGATAAAAATGCCTTTCGGGTTTTCTTTTCCTTGCAGTACCCATATGAGGACAGTATAGGAATTTGCGCCGTGGTAGGAGGACACCACGGATGTTATTGGCACAAAGACGCTGATGTCAAAAACTTCCTTAAGGGAAGTACTAAAGCACCGAAAACCACGAAGAAACCTAGGAAGAAAAAACCTAAAAAAGTCACCACGACTACCAAACGTGCAAAGCGAAAGAAACCGAAGAAACCAAAAAAGGGTTCAAAGAAGACTAAACAGAAAAAGAAAACAAAGGAGCCCAAGCTTCCTGATCAACCGAAATGGTAGGTAGTTAGATGTGGACTAATAAATATCGAAGAAACCTGATACCTTCTCTGTTCTTATTCAGCGTGTTCGACTTTTGCAACAGAAAGGCCGCTCGCAGTCCATCGAACAACGTACTCTGCCTCTTAAACTGGAAAACGTTGGACAATGTTCAAGGAACGCTGTAGTTTACTGGTGTGCCCTTCAACAGGCAGATATTCAATGATTACAAACAGTAGCGCTTACCATGAGCTGGAACACGCTGACCTTTGTCGAATGATTTTGATCAGTGAGACGACAGTGGCCTGTAGTGGTTGATTTATTAAGTCTATGTAGATGAGACAGCGTTCAATATTCCAAATTTCCTTCTAACCACACCGCAATGAAATTTCAGGGCCCGCCACTGATGTCGGACGCGCATTCGCAGTGATCAGTGATTCAAACGCAATAATCATACAGCTTTGATGCAGGTGATTTTTGTGCCAGGATGCAGCGCTGGAAAATCGCTGGTGTACTATTTATCACACAGCCTTATGAAAGACATTCGTTCCATAGCTTTTCACACTCCAGTAACATGGTTTCTCCAGCACCAATCCGAGGCGTAACTTCCAGGTGCAGATAAAAGCAATAATTATCAGGTTATTTTGTCATAACTGAGGAATGCGCGTCTCAAGTCTGGTAAATTCAGATATAGCTTTTGTGTACTCCAAAAGTTTTCTTTAGACCTAGCTTAGTAGAATGGCCCACAATGCAGTCATTCCGCGTGTGTACGTTGCGAAGTTCCGCAGCTTGAAATCGCGCCGTACTCAAACTGATGGTATCGCAAAATTTATTCACTTTAATTTTAATGTACCATGAATTAAATTTTCTCTTCTACTCTAATCTAATTAATTATAGCTGTATGAGGATCCAGCAATATTTCGCAACGGGCCATTAGAACTGATGCCTCTGCGTTTGCTGATCATGAAACAGATCGAAATCAGTGAGCATTTACATACAAAAATGGCTTCAGCTCGAGAGGAAGCAGAGTGACAGCGAGCACAAGAAGCAGGCCGCACGTCAAACAACTGGGTGACATAAAGACGTCTTGGCGATTAGCTGCGACTCCAAAAAATTTAATGAACATCACCTCTTAAAGGACCACTCATGTTTGGGAATTGTGAGCAAAGAAACGTTGCATGTAGATTGGTCTGTATGCAGTACGTAACATACCTACACGGAGCGAAAATGGTCAAATTTTACTACAGAATACCCGTGCATACGTTTAAAGAAAAACGCGCTTAGAAAAAGTGTGTGTTATTAGTAGTTACTACTCTGACCTTCGAGCACAAAAACTCGGTATCGTAAGTGGAATATAGAATATCTTAGGGAGCGAAATCTTGCGCTCTTGGTTGCAGATAGAAAGCTAGCTGGATTCATGGTAATGCTCGAAGCGTTTTACAAGACAGATGCGCAGTAAGCACGCAGATAACAAAAACCTCGAAATAGCTAATGTTAGGTTGGCCAAAGTGAGGCTTCTTGTGTTAAACCGAAGCTAAAGTTAGCGTGTTAAAGCGTGTTAAACGAGCGTGTTAAAGCGTGTTAAACCGAAGCTAAAGTTACTTGCACACTTGGTTAGGTGGTCATTGATGCTCAGCCGTAGACTTTGTGTGTTGTCTTTACTGCTGAGACGCACGAGGTCAACTTGCCTCCCATGCCCTTGGGATTAAAAAAAAGCTGTCTCCGCAAGGAGCGGCCTGTTTACTTTTCCTCATATATTTGCACGTGCTCAGTTGTAGAGACCTTTAGTGAATCAATTCCTACGATGAAGTCATAAGCTACTTCCATTAAGTGAGAGAAATGTCTATAGCCTTACTTTTCTGTACACGTAGTCATTTGACTGTACTTAAATGTGAACGTGACATATTTAACGCTGTAATATGTTACAAGGAAGTCTGTTCTCTTCAGCCTTTCCGGTAAAGGAAAGCTGAAGCTTTGACAGTTTGTACAGACTCCAATTTTTCTCCATCTTTCTGTCCTCCATCGTCGTAGTTCATACCGTCACGCTAAAAAAGCTGACCTTTGCAAGTCAATCAGCTCCCCATGTTTATAAAATATAATGATTCTGGCCTTTGTTGGCGACCGCCAATTACATTTTTTATTGATCCGTTAAGATAGCGACATAGAAAGCTAAGCTGCGGTGCTGCACATTAAGACTACACACGTCCCCTAAGGGGTTAGCAGGCAGTTTTTCACGGACAGAGCGAAAACAGACAACGCAGCGCTAGGGCCAGCACCACAACTTCCACGCTTCATTCAATTGGCCTGAAAAAGCACCCCTCATTAGTCGTACATAAATATCTTGAAACCATTTCGGTTCACTTCTCTTCTTTAAGTACTTTCTACGCGTTTTTGTAGCTTAGCAGCGTAAGGTGCAATGCTTACAAGCTAGAGGCCATGGGTTCGATGTCCTACGATGGTGGCTGCATTCGGGTGAGGGCGAATAGTACGGACCACAGGGTTCTTAGATTTATATGCATGTTACATAACTCCAATAACAGCATTTACGTTACATTGCCCTTCACGCTCCTTCGCCCGAGGAAACACGGCCGGGGCGTTTCCGTTCTGCTTGAGGAACATCGACCGCAGGCCTCGCACGCGGGGCTATGTTGTCGTGCGGCCTTCGTGTGACGGAGATGCCCGGCTCATTTGATTTCTAATTCAGCCTTGTTCGTCCCAAGCGCCCGCGCGCTTTTGCTATCGAATAGCGCATATGATTCGCGGGACGATGCTATCGATTTGGACTTTATACGGAACATGAAGGTAATTGCTACGGTGACGGCAAAGACCCGCCGTGAGTGTCCATATAATTCCTATCACAATGAAAACTCGCCAACGGGATCGGTAGCATTGGGATATGGTGATATGTTACCAGTCACAACATGCCGAAGTTTAACTGCCTTTTCGGTAGTAGCTGGCCCCAGGAGGCCCATCCAGATCATCTGGAACGGTCGCCTAGGTGGCTCGATCGGCTGAAGAAGTCCGGCTGGCCTTGTTGGCGGCGTCTTCCGTCGCTGACAGTCTCGGCAAGTCTTTACGTATACACGTACTTAGCAATTTATTCCACAGTGTGCGGATCCCTTGGTACGAGACGTGTTATGCTAAGCCACTTATTCTTACAATCTAGGCTAATTACGCTTTTGTTGCTTTTAAAATTTGTCTACGTGAAACTGTTGCAGGTGTGCGACGTGCAGTGAACTCTTCTGTAAAGCAGCGCTGCCAGGTCCTCGTCTTCCTTGTGACACTTGACATTTAAAGATCACCAGATCACTTGCAGTATTACAGTTGTGTGATGTTTCATCACTTACATCAAGATACAGAGTCAGTTAAGTTGGTATGTATTTACAAGCCCCTTCCTCTCGCCCAACAAGTTGTTCACACGCGCTTAACTCCTGCGAGTTAACAAAATGGGCCCCGCAACTTACTTAGTCAAGTTGCTTAGTAAGGTTGCTTGGTGCGAAGGCACCAAGCTATTTGGGAAAATTCCTACGTAATTATGTTGTTGGAAACATGATAAAACTAGACCTCACACATCGCCCTTTGTTTGTGGATGTGAGAAGTCCGACTAACAGCGAAGTAATATATGTTTCTAAACAGATTGTTTGCTGCTCTAATACATGTTAACGAGATATTATATGGCGTGGTCCATGAATACGGTACGATCCATGAAGAAAGTATCAGTAGTGATAGACACACATAAAAGAGCGGTACAACTATCATCACAGGCGCTTACAATTGCAACACGCGGTGCGTTCAATACACCATAATTGATGTCCACAAAACCAAAAACAATAAGACTTAAGATCATCCTTGGTGGCATCTGACAAGCGCCACTTCAACGACTGTTCGCAGTGTGCAACAAAAAAGATTCCCATTCGCAAATTCATAGAAGACATGAAGGTGCACTTGAGTATAATGTCGCTGCTGAGCCACACAACATTCAGGCATCAATTTGGGAAGAATTGAATTTTGCCTCTACCGAAAGTTTGCTACTCCATAAACGAACTTAGCTTTTTGAGCTCGCGAAATTGATCATAAAAAGTTAATATGACTCTGCGCAAGAGATGAACATTCCTACCAACTTCAATGCAAACGTATCTGGAAAAAGTTAAACACGGCATTTTTTCTACCCCGCAGGGACGTCTGCTTCTGCAGGCGTTTGATGTGTAGCGACACTATAGACCCGACCTAACGGGGGTGTTGAGCCGATGTCATGCGATTGGACCCTACGAGCCCCCCGGCAGAGACAACACACCCCTTCGGCACAGGCCTCAAGCACAATGCACCCTTAGGCTAACGGGGAGTCGGCAGTCACCTTTTCCTGTCTCTCTATCCATCCGACTTTCTCTCTGACGTTCAATTGTTCCTGTCCTCTTCTCTCTTACGTTAACTTCCGGTTTTCCAGGCGGCAAGGTTTAACCGTGTGTGAAATAACCAGCGTTTAACCAGTTGTTATAGTGACCATGTACAGCTGGCATCTGTGCTTCAATCTCATCTCGCAGTGTGCCTTTGTTCGTCTCGGTGTTGGATGGGCGGCATTGCTGTCGAAGTTAATCATACAATTATGCCTCCTGTGCTTTTCATAAACTTTCCCGATCCCCTTTTCACGAAAAGAAGGCGCACCTATAATTTTGCCATTTCCTTGCCAAACCTAAAGAAAATATTCCGCGCTTTCATGTCATACTCAGCACAGATCCCGAGAAAACAGTCAGAACCCTTTCCCTTTTTACAGTTCCAAAATGCGTCGAGGAGAAAAGAGGATCGGGCCACAAAGCCACGCAAACGATGAGCGGTGACCTTTGGCATGTGGTGTGGAACGTTACTACATGAAAATTTCTCAAATCAAGTGGCATTCGACGGTGCAGCAATCTTGGTGACCACACACCGATCTATGAAAACAGTCAGAGGAGTCATATCCGACGGATACCTCCTGAGACTGAATGTAGAGCCTCAGAAGAATGGAAAATTCAGAATTATCATTCAAATCGTCACAAAATATCTTATCATTACTTTTCTCTCATCTGCCTAAAGTAGAACAAAATTCAGGCGACGCAGGCGTTTCAAATGCAGAAGGTTCGGTCATAGCTAAGAAAGTATTAGTGGCCGACAAGCGTATGCTAAATATTGAAATCACGAACACGGCTTTGATGCCTGCGACAGCCCACTTCACTGTTCGAACTGCAATGGTGAACTTGAAGCATACATTAGAACTTGTCCTACGTGTAAAAAAAAGAAATGAAAGTCACCGTGTTGCCGCAAGGGCGAAATAATGAACCCGATCGCAACGAATTAAAATGACACATGAAGAACGGCAAGCAGCTTGCAGCGCGCTGGTCAAGCACAAAGCACGCTCGAAAAGAACACACACAGGACGAGCGTAAGAGGATGCGTAAGAACACACACAGGACGATGTGCGTTAGAGGATGTTCCCCTTTGTTAGCCTCAGCAGTCGTCTTATTAACAATGCTTGAGGCTGCGGCGGAGACGAAGACGGATGAAAATGACCTGATGGCAGTTCGTGAGCCCGAAAAGATGGTGACGTCCCTTATTCGTTCTTGCAAAGCTACCGCGATAGACAGTTCCTCAGCTTCGTGAGTGAAGCCGGTGACCACCGTGGCCGCGTTAACTAGTGATCCCTTGGATTTGACGACTGTGATGACACGCGTCCTTCTTCCAGTTGCATCAGGCTGCGTCAACAAAGGGGGTGGTTGAGCTGGAATCGATCTTCCCCAGGATGGCCTCGACTCTTGCTTTTCTTCGCCCTTCATTGTGTACGGGATGGATGTTCCTGGGGGCCGGGTCGACGCATATGGCCCCTCTTATCGCGGAGGAGATCTTGTCTTTCTCCGGGGGCATGAAGAGGGGTTGCAGCCCTGCCTCCAGGAGGATCCTGGTGCCTGCCTTTGTGAGGGACAATCGACAAATTTGAGCAGTTCGTTGAGCTTCAAACAGCTCCGTTGCTGTGTTGTGCAGTCCGAGCTGCAATAGCCGCTCCGTTTTGGTGCTTTTTGGAAGATTAAGAATCCGTTTAACCCCTGTCCTGATAAGGGCATCAATTTTATTGGGCTCCATCGTCTTCCATTTCAAGAAAGGGGCAGCGTAGATAATGTGGCTGATGAGAACGCACGGAAGGCTTTCATGAGAGTGTCCTCTTTAAGCCCTTTCCTCTTGTTGGCAACTCTGGAGATGACCCTGGTGAATCTGTGAGTACTCTTCTCGATACGTCTGAGTGCCTCAGTGCTGTTATTGCTGTACTTTCCAATTGTCATGCCAAGAACCTTGATCGAGTCACAGATGGGGATTGTTTTTCCGCATTTGGACCGCAGGCAAATAGACACCCCGTCGATCTCCGGACCCCGTCTCGGGAAACGCTTGTGGAGGAGGAGTTCAGACTTGCTAGGTGACAGCTGTAGTCCCGTGCTAGCCAGGAAGTCTTCCGTGACGTAGAGTGCCCGTTGTAGGTTTTCCTCCAGCTTGCCAAGAGGGCCCTCCGTCGACCATATGGTGATGTCGTCTGCGTATATTACGTGGCCGATTCCCGGAACGTCGGCGAGCCGCTTGAATAGGTTGTGCATTGCAATGTTAAATAAAAGCGGGGACAACACCGCCCCTTGTGGTGTACCAATGTTACCCAGTGTGTATTCTTTGCTCTTGATTTGGCCAATGTGAACTGTAGCCTTTCTATCAGCCAGAAAAGATTTAACAAATGTGTAAAACTTTTCGACAAGGCTCAAGTTGGAAATTTCATTCAGAATATGCTCATGCCTGACCATGTCAAAGGCCTTTATCAGGTCGAGCGCCAGTATCCCTTTGATGTCGAGAGATGTGCTATCAATTATGGCACTCTTAATGAGGAGCATAGCGTCTTGTGTGGACAACGATTTCCGGAAGCCCACCATGTTGTGGCGAAAGAGGCCTTCGTCCTCAATATGCTCGCTAATTCGGGTATGAATGGCATGTTCAGCTACTTTCCCGAGGCATGACGTCAGCGATATCGGTCGCAAATTCTCTGCGTAAAGGGGTTTTCCCGGTTTGGGTATTGATACGACCTTGCCTGTTCTCTACTCCTCGGGGACTTTGCCATCGGACCACACTTGGTTGATTTTATCTGTAATGACTTCTATCGCTGCGTTGTCCAGATTTCTAAGGAGCTTGTTGGTAATTTTGTCTGGGTCGGGCACCGACCGTCCGTTTAGGTCCCGCAAGGCATGAACAATCTCCGCAACCTAGAAAGGTCTATCCAAGGCTGACTGCAGGGATCCTTGGTATTCGGGTCTTGAGTTGTTCCACGGAATGGACTTGCCCTCAAGCGGGATGTAAATATCCGCTAATTTTTCAGCGAAGGTCTGCGGATCGCTGCCGTCTTTGCTGTTCATGTGCACAAGCCTTTCAATTTCCAACCGGGCGCTGCTTTTGGATGGCTTCTTGCTGTCAGTAAGCAGATGCTTGAGTAGGCTCCACTTGCTGCCTTTGCGCATTTTCCCATCTGCCTCGTTGCATACCTCATCCCATTGCTGCGCGGCGAGCTTCTTCGCATGCGTTTCGATCTCCTTGTTGAGTTCGGATACCCTGGTTCTGAGCCTCCTGTTCATTTTTTGTCTCTTCCACCTGTCACTGAGGGCGTTTTCGGCCTCCAGGAGATGGGCTAGAATAGAGTCCATTGCAGGCACCGCTAGTTCCAGTTCCGTGGAGATCTCTTTGGTGGCCTTGTGGACCGCTTCCTTGAGATTACTAATGAGGTCTTCGAATGTTTCCCGGGACCTCTCTTCTTTGGTCCGGATGTCGCGGAACACATCCCAGTCATTGTACCTGTAACTTCTAGGTGGGGGTTGTGTAATCCTAACGTTGATTTCCGTAATGAAGTGGTCACTACCCAGGTCCACCTGTAGGTTGTCCTATGACCCTTCTACGTTGCGCAGGAAGGCCAAATCTGGGGTGGTATCCATCTGTGCCGTATTGCCCTTGCGTGTCGGAAATCTCGGGTCCGTGATGAGTTCCAGGCCAAGGATTTTCGCACACTCGGCAAGTTTCTTCCCTTTGCCATCATTTTTGGAGTAACCCCACGCTTTATGCGCGTTGAAGTCCCCAGCGATGATTAGCGGTTTATCCTTAGCTTGCTTTGTAGCTGCCATAAGCAGGTTGTTAAAATTTCGAAGCCTGTCCCTCGGATCGGAGGACTGTAAACGTTCAGAAGAAAGATGTTGGATTTAGTAGCACGACCGGGGATGATTTCGAGCAGCTGTGATTCCAGGCCTTGCTTGTATGCGGGGGTGGTCCTTTCCACAAAGCTGACGTCTTTGCGGAAAAGAGTGGCTATACCCCTAGCTTGTTTAAAGTCGGGGCACAGGATCGGCCTGGTTACCCTGTAGCCCGGAAAAGTTAGACTCCGTAGGGATTCATTGTCCCCGCATTCTTGTAAATGAATGACATGTGGCTTTTGTTTGCATGATCTCAGAAGTTGTGCTAGACTACTCTTCTAATTAGTGAATGAGTTACAGTTCCACTGCCAGATTTTGAAAACTTGCTGCGAACTACCCATGATGTGAGTGTGCTAGTGGAACGACCGTACTGGCACAATCCTTAGCAGCTCTGTGCTGGTCAGCGGGTTTATGCGGCGGGATTACTTCTCTCGGACAGGGTATAAGGGCTCCTGCTGCTGAATCTCGTGCTTGTTTTGCGGATTTTGGGTGTACAACTGGTCGTTCTAGGCGATCGAGTCTGGAGCTAATCTGTGCGATTGAATCTTGTAGTTTTGTTAACACGGCGCTGATGGTGTTGAACGTGGTATTGTCTCTTGTCGCGTCGACTCGTAGAGGTGCCTTCTACAGCTGAGACGTTGGAGGGGGCCTCGCTGACGTCTGACATACCATCACTAAGGTCATCCTCTCCTTCGTCCGACACGACGGCAACTGCCCTGTGCTTGTGCGGGTTTCATTGTGTGCTTACGATTGCGAGTGGTTGTGGATACGGCGTGGGGGTTTTTACAGTGTTGTTTTGTGGTTCACTAACTTTGATGGCCATAAGGGCCATTAGTTCTTCTAGTTTATTCTTTAATTCTCTGTTTTCCCGCTCGAGGGCAAGGATGCGTTTTTCGTATTCGTTTTGCCCTGAGTGTGCCTTACCTCTAACCGGGGTCGAGGGCCTGGGACTGGGTCCTGCTTTGCCAATGTTGCCACCGCTGCTACCGCTACCACCTCCCACCTTGTCCGCCCAGGTCAGCTTGGCCTTGGATCGAGAGTGGCTCCTGGATTGGCTCCTGGCAGGTCCTCCGGTACCGCCTCGTTGACGAGAGCGTCAACATACAACGTCACATACGTCAACATACGCGACCATTGAGGTCGCACTTGTGTCGGCACGACCGTAAATCTCCCAGAAACATCCCCAACACCTCCGCGATAACAAAATTAAAACACAGGACCGCGGTTCTGTAATTTTGTGTCCTTGAACCAGCCTGTCAACGCACTTCTTACGGTACTTTTGCTGCAGTACTAAAGTGTCATGCAAAAAAAGCATACTAAAATTTGGAAGGGGCTACTGCTGTCGCTGGTCACACCGCACCTGGTTCATTAAATAAATACGCGCGTATGGGCCGTATATTACGACTGCTGGTATGATTGCCGAGGAGGAGGAATAAACTTTATTAGGAACCAGCAATTTAAGTGCCTTGGCCTAGGCCTCCCCTCTAAAAACTTAACTGACCATCATTCAGGGTTCTTCCTGACGTTGCTGCGGCCCTGAAAAACAATAAATGAAAATGTATGCCAGCTTTTTTTTGTCGCATGCTAATTTCCCATTGTTTCTGGTGATACGAATTTCGGATGATACGAATATTTTTGGTGGTTCCTTGAGATTAGATTCGTATCACCGAGGTTTCACTGTATTTATGTATTTAAAAAATTATTTTAGTATCTTCGGGGCCTGATGGCGTTACAGAAGAGAGTAGGTAACCCTATACAGAATAATAAGCAAAACAAGAGGGAGAGAAAAAAGTGGACGCTGAGGGTTAACATAGCATTCAACAGCGCCCTTCAAAGCAAACGAGCCATTGATCATGACAGTGGTCAGTTGGGCAACAAAGGTGGACAGGTGGTTCCTTCGAGGTACTAGGAATAAAGGAATATTTGTAAATTTCGTCTACTCTTTTGACAAGTCAATCAATTACCTTTCACTAATTCTCCCGGCAGTTAGTCGGCCTTATCGCTCCGATACAGTATTCATTGAATATAACTCTTACCTTAAACAAGAACCATCGATACCGTAGAAGTTTCATCTTTTAAAACACGTTTTCTAAATATTCTGAAAACCGGAAGTAAGTGCTGGAACGGAAGTGCCTGCAAGACGAATAAGTTTGTCACTCGCTGCTCGTGTCATTAAAGAGCGCGGTTTATTTCCCTACAGGCTCTGCGCTGCAGCCCTGGAAAGAGTCTCCCGTCACCCCGCACTCGTGACCGATCTTGCGGAAGTCCTGCGCATCAGCAAAACCGAGGCAGCGAACGCGGTCCGGCAGCGGTTCGAGAAAATGCAAGGTCTGCACGACTTCATGCGACTGGCCGGCGTCGTCAGACACAGGGCCTGCTGTGAGGAGGACGGCAGCACGCAGCTTGACGCCTTCGACATCCAGTGCTGGCATCACGTGAGGCGCTACCTTCGCCTGGACGACGTCGCGTGTGACCTCACGGAACTGCCGAGCAGCCCGTAGTCACGTTCGAGTTGCCAAACTGTGTCCGAGCGGTAGAGGCCTTCCACATGTGGGAACACGCACAGGAAGCCTGCCAGTGGAGGACCTTGTGCGTCATGTGTTCGGTTTTCTTGGACCTTTTCCAGCGTTTTTAGATGCGAAGCATATTATGGTGGAGTTCAATCCGGTGGTGGTGTGCGGCGTGACCACCCTTACTGCGCATGCGCAAGCCCTTTGCACACACCTTCTCTCCACACACTTCTCCACTCCTCCTCTCCCCCGTATCCCCTCTCCACTTCCCCTCTCAACCTCCCCTCCCCTTTCCCATTTCCCTCTCTACCCCTTTCCTATCTCCCAATTCCTCATCTCCCCCTTCCCCTATCCCATTTTCCTTTCCCCTTTCCCCTCCTCCTCTTCACTCCCCCTCTGAAACGCGGGCTCGACATGCCGAAACGCTGCTTCGCATCGCCTCACGGTCCCCTTTAGCGGGAGAGGGTGTGATTTTCTGATGTCGCATCGTTTCCCGTTAGCTGTTGCAGAAGCTGCGGAAAGTGTGTGTTTCGCAGAATGTCTTTGCAGCAGCCAGTAAAACTATTTTTCGTGTTAGTGATAAGTTTAGTGCACAGCCACATACTTACTCTTGATGTTTATTTCTTTGTTTGTTTGGGATTATATTCTTTTGTCTTTATGCTAAGCCGTTGTAGTCTAGAAATGTTAGCGTTGTCCTGAATGAAGGGTGTGTAAACGCTCTTGATGTTTAGAATAACATCATCTGCTTTGAAGCGACAAGCAGCAGTTCAATAAAGTGAGTGTACCTGAATTCAGAAATAACGCTCTAGTTTAATGAATTTGCGGTAATGTGCAACTTTTCCCGAAGGCTGTTCATTCATGACCAAATGCACCCACACATAATATTCTTTAAACGAGACTGAACACTCCGAAACGATTGGGAAGTGTGCTCGTCTCGCACAGAAAATGCCTGCGTTGGATTCCCTCTCCGAGAGAAATTTGAGGATTTTTAAACTCAATTTATTTACTTTGTTTTCTTGAACTAGCCTGAAAAAGTTGGCGTCAGACCAAGCATTCTTTGACCTGTTTATATTTGCATCCATCGGGATTTTTCGCTCATGGCAAACGCCGACGTGGATGACAAGGACACAGTATTTTCGGCGGCTCGGACTCATTCACGCTTTCCCGCTATTACCCGATTTTCCTCAATAACTGCGCAGCAGTTTAAGGGGGCACCCTGTCATCGTCTCATATAAAGCGTTGTTGTCACGCAGAGGAATACAATATTTACGATACGCAGAAAAATACTAGATCTGCTAAGGCTATTGGCGACTTCAGCGGAGCGCTCGCCAAAAGTAGCGGGCACGCCTGGAAGGAACCGATACAGAGTAAGCCTTGCTGTGTGCTTACATGCATGCTGTATTGGGGGCGAGGAGTTAAGGACTCGCCCTCTACGGGACGCGCATCGATTGCAGAAGAGTTGTAAGTTGGGCGAGTTGTTAATGATCCATTATGTAACTGCGCAAAAAAAAGAACGGTAACACAAGAGGAGAGAAAAGCACAAACAGGCGCAGTATTTTGCGCCTGTTTGTGCTTTCCTCTTGTGTTACCGTCCGTTTTTTGCGCAGTTACATAATGGATCGCGCATTGATTGCCGGCTAGGTGGGGTACCGCCGGCGCGCTCCCCATAGGTCTTGCTGTCGGCGCTCTGCAAAAACACCTCGTGGAAGCCCTCCAGGATATTTATGTAAGTACTTTCGAAACGACAGATGCTCTTTAGTGTCAAAATAATAATTCTCGACGAACAGAAAGCACAAGATAGTCTACAGTCGCTATCCCTTTGCAGAAAACTGAGCGCCCGCTTCACGCTATCACCGCGTTGGAGACCCCCGAGACGACTTCTTGCGTGAAAGGTGAGGCCACGGAGAGGCAGATCCGACGTCGTTGGCGAAGCTTTCAGACCAAGAAAATGCGGCTGTTTCTTTCGTCATCCAGCGCCGAAGGGTCAACGGACCTCACTGTGCTGCCGCAAATTGACGAGAACTCAATAGTATGGCAAAGCTCAAGACCTTCCGGCGCGCTCGCTCGCGCTGTGAGCTAGCGCAGTGTCACTGGCGGCGCTAGGTGGAGGAGACACACGCGAACCTTACGCGTTGAACCACCCCCGCCCCACACTCACAGCCAAAATAACCACACACGCTTAACTACAGTCGGGTACGAGTTCAGGAGTCCGCCGTACTTCCTCTGCAATGCGTATGCATACAAGTCTGCACGAATGGGCGCGCCCTCTAGACAGACGTCACCTGACGTGCGGCCAGTGAGCCCGCTTTCGGAGAACATTTGTGAGTCCATCAGTGGGACTCTATAGTCGCGTAGGAGGTCGGCCACCTCGCTTCGATCATCTAGGCTCCTCTCCGGATTTCATAAACGACTAGAGGACCATGTCCCCACTTCCCTGCAAGGCCTCGTCAAGAAGGTGATACTGAAGTCCGTCACCCTTCTTTGCATCTGCTCATTTACCAGGCCTTGTACGAATGCCGCGTGCGAACCGCTACGAGACCTAATCGTGTGCGACTCCACTAGCCAACGCCGAACATTCACTAAAATTGTGTAAAAAAGATCGCCGCTAAAATCAATATCACAGTCTTTCTTTCTTTTAATGCATGCAACAAGGAAAAATCGCATATAGTTGAATTGCCGCAGCGATCGTCGCATATGTGCACGCGACGTGCCACATTAGTGCAGAGATTCCAGCCCCCGTACGAGCATCTTCAGTGATTTCGCCCGGTAAGTATGCGAACAGCGCGGTATAAGCGCGCGTAAGGCAGGACAGTCACGGCAGAGTTGGCAACGAACAGTTCATAGACTGCGAGAACCACCCGCCTCGTGGCCGATCACCTGTATAGCAGTCTACGTGTGCCGAACATACTACATCATCTGCCGGCAGCCGAGTCGGAAGGGGACATTGTTCCGACACGGCCGCACACAATGCAGCTATAGGTCTATATAACCAGTGCCACTTCGTCAGTATTCAGTGGTGAAAAGTAAATGCCTGTCTTTTCGTGTCGTGGGCAAAGATCCCATTAGCGGTGGCACGACATTCCTTATGCCTCGAAATCACGTCTCGGAGCCAAAAAAATGTGAAGCTGGCGCCAGTGTGGACGCACGCTCGCCGTCCTGCCGATCACGACGAACTCAAAATCGTAAGCGCCAAAGCAAAACGTTTCTCCTTCGTCTAGAAAGGCGACCACAAACAGCGCTGACGCGCCCTCTAAGCAACCCCCTACTCAGCGACGATGAATGCAAAAGAACGCCTACACAAAAAAGACGACGGCTGAAACATCGGTACGATACCGGCGTGGCTCGCTCGACCAAGTTGTTCATGACCAGCAATCATGTGGCACTCCCTTCTAGTTGTTTCCCTTCGTTGATGGCAGCAACAGAGGCGGGCATCCGGGAGCACGGTTTCCACCGAGTACAAAGACACTGTCTACTGTGAGAAAAGCATTAACTTCATTATTTTTCGCTGGCTTCTGCCTGAAAACGAGGCTCTGGCAACCACTTCCTTCTCCAAAGCTTTTATTTCGTCTAAAAATGTCGGCGGCAAATGTTTTGTTCAAACCCGTGCGGCGGAGCTTTCCAATGCCGCTGCATAGGGTGTCTTGATGCGCGCACATCGAGCCACCCTACGGCTGAAGCGTCGAACGTAAGGTGCGAAATTGAGCCGTGGCTAGACAAGATGCGACGGCGATGCGCGCGTCTCCCCCCGCCATGGCTGGGCCAGAAGGGGGGACGCGTCTTCAGCAAGGGTCAGAACTGCGTCGCCACCTGTTCGTCGAGGACGCCGTGCACGACCACTTCGTGGAGCGCGTGGTGGCCGAGACCCGAAAGATCGTCACGGGCGACCCGCTCGACCGCAGCAACCTACCACGGTCCGCAGAACCACAGACAGCACCTGGTAAAACTCTTCTTCTTTCGGCGCGCAAAACAACCACAGTTTCTCAGTACACGACTTGCACTCTGTCGTGCAATGTGGATTGAAACACTTGTTTCCCACCGCTCCCTGGGCCCACGCACCTCACATAAGTTGACAGGATGAAAGAAAAGTGTCGCGGAATACGAATAGTTTCACAAAACACGAATTAAGGCGTCTCGAGATGAAACGTGGCGTTGTGGACAGAGCGAAGTGGCGCCAAAAAGTTTTACACACGTTCTACCGGCCCGCTAGAGTTACTGTATATGCCACTTTTAGGTAGCATATACAGTAACTCTACGGATGGATGGATGGATGCTGGATGTATGCTATGAGCGTCCCCTTTATAACGGTGCGGTGACAAGTGTGCCACCAGGCTCGACAAAAAAAAAGCTTTACTCTTCTTTTTCTTAGTGTTGGCCTAGTGTCTTTACTTCAATTAAAACTATCTTAAAAAACTTAAATTTTCAGCCCCGTTCTCTGCTGCCCTTTACGGCAGAATGTCCTTATTTTTTTCCAATATTTATTTTTGTCCTTTCTCTCTAATTTTCTGCCACCAATACTCTAACCGTCTCTTACTTATTTCAATCACGTGTGTGTTCAGCTTTCCATTGTCTCTAAAACCCAAGGCGTCATGTAGGCTCGTGCCCAAACGTACACCTGGGTGGATGTCTCCACATTCAATCAGAACATGCTCTGCCGTTTCCTGATCTTCCCCGCAGCACGTGCATCGTTCCTCTTCTTTACTGAATCTCGCTTTATAACTACCCGTTCTAAGGCAACCCGATCTCGCTTCAAACAGTAAAGCGCTTCCCCTTGAATTATTGTAAAATGCCTTCCTCCTTATTTCAGTTTTGCCCTTTCGGTAGTTACTCAAAGCCGGTTTTTTCTCCATAGCTGCCGTCCAGTAAATCCTCTCCGCCTCTCTGACTTTTCGCTTAACGCTGTTTGATGACATATTGCTTACACTACCAGCCGTATATTTACTAGTGAGCCTCCTAGTTCTTTTTCTTCGCTGTGTGTCCACGCTCTTTCTATACAAATAACGGAACACCTTCTCTGCCCATCTACTCTCCTTCATATTCCTTAGCCTTTCTTCGAACCTTATTTTGCTCTGAGCCTCCCTCGCCTCAAAACCTGCCCATCCCATATCGCCCTTTACAGCCTCATTTGTAGTCTTCCCGTGAGCACCCAACGCGAAGCACCCCACAGTCCTTTGATTTATATCCATTCCCGATTGCACCTCTGCCCTCATGCACACCACTGAGTTCCCAAAAGTAAGTAAGCCCTGGAACCATTACACCTTTCCACAGACCTCGAAGCACCTTGTACCTATTGTATCCCCACAACGCTCTGTGCTTCATTATCGCAGCATTCCTCTTTCTTTTGCTGCCGAGGCTTTTTCCTGTACCTCCATGTACCTGTTACCTTCATTTATCTATACTCCGAGGTACTTGTATTCGCTCACCCTCGGTATTTCTTGGCCCTGTATTGACACCGCCTGATCACACGGATCATTGAATACCATCAATCCACATTTTGTTACACTAAATCCTAGTCCTAGAGCTTCCCCTTCCCCTCCGCATACATCCGCCAGCTGCTGTATATCCTCTCGACTGTCAGCAAATAAGGCAATATCGTCAGCATAAAATAATCCTGGAAGCATCTGCTCAATCATCACGCCGCCCTGATTGTGTGACAGATTAAAACCAAAGTTGCTACATTCTAGCGCTTTTTCTATATTCACCATGTACATCATGAATAACAGCCGGGACAAAGGACATCCCTGTCTCAGCCCCTTGCTAATCTCAACGTTCTCTTTGCTACTCATTCCTTCCCATTTTTATGCAAATTGTCTTTTCTCGGTAAATCTCCCTCAAAAGCTGTATACACCCCCATGCGCCGAGCGCCGTCTGGTGAGCAGAATGCGAATGTGAACAACTTTTCGACGTGTCTGTTCCGCTGAGCCACCAAGCCGATGTGTCACCTCTCCAGCGTCGAGACGCAACTTGATGACTGCATATAGTCGGGTAGCAAGAGGGCCCTGCGTGGCACCCTGCTACCTCCACCGGTGCTTTAATAAAGTTCACTTCTCTCTCTCTCTTCCTACACCGTGGTCCTATTTCAATACTTCGGCCGCTAGAGTCCGCTTTTTCGAAATCCCAAAACTGCAATGGGTTCTTAACACGAAGAACTTCAATTATATTTGACAGCCACCTAACTCCGCTAATTAAAAAGTTAAATTAACTTTCCTAATTGCTGTCGCAAACGATGTCTTCAGGCAACTTAAGATGCCTGCGGCTACAGAAAACTAAATTGTGAATCGATCGAACAAACATCGCATTTCCCGATTTTTGAGGATTTTGGACATATTTCCAGGTATATGTACCTGGTGTTTCAAGAAATGCGTTTTTGAAGCTTCGCCAAAACTAGTTCAGGGCGCAGTTTTCTCAAAATAACTAATAGCCTTAGAAATTTCCGTATTTTTATATTTTTGGTGATTCGCCGAAAGTAGTTTAGGGCACAGTTTTCTCAACAAAGGTATAGCCTTTGGAAATTCCATATTTTTCGAATTTTGAAGAATCGCCGAAACTAGTTCAGGGCGCATACTTCTGAAAACAGGTAAGCCTATAGCCTTTAGAAAAGACGTCGTTACTTAGCTCAATGGTTAAGGCGCTTGCCTTGGGAGCGTGTGGGACTAGGTTCAAATCCCATCGCTGCGATGAAAGGTTTTTTTTTCTTTGTTGATAGGACGCATCCATGTCGTTCAGATGCATACGGGTTAACGAAGCATCGGTGCTTAGCTCAATGGTTAAGGCGCTCGTATTCGGTGTGTGTGGGACTAGGTTCGAATCCCATCGATGCGATGAAAGTTTTTTTTCTTTGCTGATAGGACGCATCCATGTTGTTCAGATGCATACGGGTCAACGAAGCATCGGTGCTTAGCTCAATGGTTAAGGCGCTCGTATTCGGAGTGTGTGGGACTAGGTTCGAATCCCATCGATGCGATGAAAGTTTTTCTTCTTTGCTGATAGGACGCATCCATGTCGTTCAGATGCATACGGGTCAACGAGGCATCGGTGCTTAGCTCAATGGTTAAGGCGCTCGTATACGGTGTGTGTGGGACTAGGTTCGAATCCCATCGATGCGATGAAAGTTTTTTTTTTCTTTGCTGATAGGACGCATCCATGTTGTTCAGATGCATACGGGTCAACGAAGCATCGGTGCTTAGCTCAATGGTTAAGGCGCTCGTATTCGGAGTGTGTGGGACTAGGTTCGAATCCCATCGATGCGATGAAAGTTTTTTTTCTTTGCTGATAGAACGCATCCATGTCGTTCAGATGCATACGGGTCAACGAAGCATCGGTGCTTAGCTCGCCTTCGGAGCGGTAGGGAATGGGTTCAAATCCCATTGCTGCAATGAAAGGTTTTTTTTCCTTCGTTGAGCCTTATCGTAGGTGATATTGGGCCAGGGCAGTACCAAGGGATTTTCTTGTCGGGGGAAGGGGGGGGGGGGGCATAAACCCCTCATCCCCCATCCCCGCTTGTTCCGGCCCTTGGTGGGCCTAAACTTTTTCGACTCGTTTTGGCCATCTATTGCGGGGAAGCTAACGCATCAGGGGAACTTTAACTCGGGATAAGCGCATAGAAGGCCCCCCTTGCAAGGTGTGACGTCATACAAAGGTTGAGCCTTATCATTGGTGATAAGGGCCTCAACTTTTTCGACGGGTTTTGGTCCTCTATTGCGGGGAAGCCAACGTATGAGGGGAACTGTAACAGGGGAGGAGCGCATAGAAGGCACACTGGTGCAAGGTGTGACGTCAGACAAAAGTTGAGCCTTATCGTGGGTGATAAGGGCCTCAAATTTTTCGACTGGTTTTGGCCATCTATTGCGTTGAAGCCAACGTATGAGGGGAACTTTAACTCGGGATAAGCGCATAGAAGGCCCCCGTTGCAAGGTGTGACGTCAGACAAAAGTTGAGCCTTATCATGGGTGATAAGGGCCTCAACTTTTTCGACTGGTTTTGGCCCTCTATTGCGGGGAAGCCAATGCATGAGCGGGAACTTTAACTCGGCAGGAGCACATAGTAGGCCCCCTGCTGCAAGGTGTGACGTCATACAAAAGTTGAGCCTTATCATGGGTGATAAGGGCCTCAAGTTTTTCGACTGGTTTTGGCCCTCTATTGCGGGGAAGCCAACGTATGAGGGGAACTTTAACTGGGGAGGAGCGCATAGAAGGCACACTGGTGCAAGGTGTGACGTCAGACAAAACTTGAGCCTTATCGTGGGTGATAAGGGCCTCAACTTTTTCGACTGGTTTTGGCCATCTATTGCGGGGAAGCCAACGTATGAGGGGAACTTTAAGTCGGGAGGAGCGCATAGAAGGCCCCCGTTGCAAGGTGTGACGTCAGACAAAAGTTGAGCCTTATCATGGGTGATAAGGGCCTCAACTTTTTCGACTGGTTTGGCCCTCTATTGCGGGGAAGCCAACGTATGAGGGGAACTTTAACTGGGGAGGAGCGCATAGAAGGCACACTGGTGCAAGGTGTGACGTCAGACAAAACTTGAGCCTTATCGTGGGTGATAAGGGCCTCAACTTTTTCGACTGGTTTTGGCCATCTATTGCGTTGAAGCCAACGTATGAGGGGAACTTTAACTCGGGATAAGCGCATAGAAGGCCCCCGTTGCAAGGTGTGACGTCAGACAAAAGTTGAGCCTTATCATGGGTGATAAGGGCCTCAACTTTTTCGACTGGTTTTGGCCCTCTATTGCGGGGAAGCCAATGCATGAGCGGGAACTTTAACTCGGCAGGAGCGCATAGTAGGCCCCCTGCTGCAAGGTGTGACGTCATACAAAAGTTGAGCCTTATCATGGGTGATAAGGGCCTCAACTTTTTCGACTGGTTTTGGCCCTCTATTGCGGGGAAGCCAACGTATGAGGGGAACTATAACTGGGGAGGAGCGCATAGAAGGCACACTGGTGCAAGGTGTGACGTCAGACAAAACTTGAGCCTTATCGTGGGTGATAAGGGCCTCAACTTTTTCGACTGGTTTTGGCCATCTATTGCGTTGAAGCCAACGTATGAGGCGAACTTTAACTCGGGATAAGCGCATAGAAGGCCTCCGTTGCAAGGTGTGACGTCAGACAAAAGTTGAACCTTATCATGGGTGATAAGGGCCTCAACTTTTTCGACTGGGTTTGACCCTCTATTGCGGAGAAGCCAATGCATGAGCGGGAACTTTAACTCTGGAGGAGCGCATAGTAGGCCCCCTGCTGCAAGGTGTGACGTCATACAAAAGTTGAGCCTTATCATGGGTGATAAGGGCCTCAACTTTTTCGACTGGTTTTGGCCCTCTATTGCGGGGAAGCCAACGTATGAGGGGAACTATAACTGGGGAGGAGCGCATAGAAGGCACACTGGTGCAAGGTGTGACGTCATACAAAAGTTGAGCCTTATCATGGGTGATAAGGGCCTCAACTTTTTCGACTGGTTTTGGCCCTCTATTGCGGGGAAGCCAACGTATGAAGGGAATTTTAAGTCGGGAGGAGCGCATAGCAGGCCCACCTCTGGAAGGTGTGACGTCAGACAAAAGTTGAGCCTTACCGTGGGTGATAAGGGCCTCAACTTTTTCTACTGCTTTTGGCCATCTATTGCGGGGGATCCAGCGCAGAAGGTGAAACTTGAGCTCGGATTTCTCTGTTTGAAATACACAGCTGACCAGAAAGTCCACGGAATTGGTTAGGGTGGGATGTCTGCTTGAGTAAAAGAACTGAACTCATTATCTCATACTTTTGTTACACTGCTGAAAAAAATTTTCATGGCAGCAACGGCATTTGAACCTTGCCCCTCACGCTCCGAAGGCGAGTGCCTTAACCATTGAGCTAAGCACTGATGCGTCCTTGGCCCTTGTGCATGTGAAACACATGGATGCGTCCTACCAACAAGGTAAAAAATTTTACAAAGCAGCAATGGGATTTGAACCTAGTCCCTCACGCTCGGAAGGCGAACGCCTTAATTATTGAGGTAAGAAAAACCGACGCCTTTTTTCAAAGGCTATAGGCTTACCTCTTCTTGGAAAAATGCGCCCTAAACTACTTTCGGCGAATCTTCGAAAATCGAAAAATATGGAATTTCCAAAGTCTATATGCTTACCTTTTATGCGAAAAATGCGCCCTAACTAGTTTCGCCGTATCTTCAAACATCGAAAAATATGGAATTTTCATAGGCTTTATGCTTACCCAAGCGTTAATCTATACACCAATACCTGCAGAACGCCAGTGTACCTAAACCATGTAATTTCGTTGTACCGGCGATACCAGAAAAATAATAAAAGGATAACACTTTCTGCGCCGTCTCAGCGAGTAAACTGCGAGTCCGCCTCTGAAGAATATGGCATCTGCGCTCTTCCGCGTTTAGGTGTCGGTTCCGTCGCTGAATTTTGTTAAGTTCATGGTGTAGAAAGGAGAGGTGACTCAACGCGGCGAGCGAGCGTGGCAAAACTTTTTTTTTTGGTTTCACGCTCGCGCTCGCAGATGGCGCTACGCTAACGGGGGTGGCCAACCGCTAAGCGCATCCGCGCATCCGCGTTTCTTGCGCTGCTGATTAAAAGCACAGTGCTGCCGTGCTTCTCAGCTAGCCCCTTTCGTTTTCTTGTTTTTTTTTTTACAGATAGCTAGGGCAGTATGGAAATTAAGTGGGCACTGCATCTTTCGAGAGGAATGCTTTCCGGGGTGTGCGAACCAAGACATTACCGCTGTAGACAGCCTCCCTGGTTTTTGTCCCCAGATGTGGCTTGAAGCGCCTTTCGCAGAGGTGGTCGGTAGATTGCAACAACCGGTCTTTCCGAGGTATGACATTCCTCCATACACGAAGGTGCTCTTCTTTCGGCGCGGAAAACAACCAGAGTTTGTTAGCACACGACTTGTACTCTGCCGTGCAATGTGGAGTGAAACAATTCTTGCGCACCACTCCCTGGACCCACGCACCTCACATAAGTTCACAGGATGAAAGAAAAGTGTAGCGGAATAAGAATGGTTTCACAAAGCACGAATAAAAGCGTTTCGACATGAAACATGGCGTCGCGGACAGAACGAAGTAAAGTGGCGCCCAGAAGATTTACGCACGTTCTACCGGCCCCCATGCGCCGAGCACTCTCTGGTGAGTGAAAGGCGAACGTGAACAACTTTTCGACGCGGCTGCATCGCTGCGCCTCCGAGCCGATGTGTCACCTCTCCTTCCTACACCGTGGTTAAATTTCAATACTTCGCAATTATTACTAGAGTCCGCTTTTTCGAAATCCCAAAGCTGCAATGGGTTCTTCGCACGAAGGAATTCAATTTATTTGACAACCGCGTAACTCCTGTAATTAAAAAGTTAACTTCAATTACTGTCGCAAACGATGTCTTCAGACAACTTGAGATGCCTGCGGCTACAGAAAACTAATTGTGAAGGCATCGAACAAATATAGCATATCCCCGTTTTTTTTGTTTTTTTTTTAGAATTTTGGACATATATCCAGGTATATCGTATTTATTGGAATCTAAGCCGATGTTTTTTTTTTAAAAAAACGATGCGCGAAAGTGAGGGGGGTGAGAGGGGTAGGCTTAGATTCCAGTACAATGATTTTTTTTTCTGGCTTTGCGAATTTCGGGGGTTGGCTTAGAATCAGGACCGGCCTAGATTCGAGTAAATACGGTATGTACCGAAAACACCCGGTATATATGTATGCACCGAAGACACCCGGGTGTCTCAAGAAATGCATCCAAAACCAAATATCTTAACCAAATATCAGGGAAATGTGATATTTCAGCGTTACTTCAAAAAAAATGTTTTCCTTTATATGAAAGAACAATTACGGTTAATTGGTAACTGGGGCGGAGGGAGGAATTTTTTCAGGGGACGTCCACTAAAAGAGTTCCTTCAGGGGGGCAATTAAGCTGGGAAATTATGCGCTGTGTTTTGAACATGTTAGCTCTGCGGGAGGGGGCAAAATGGAGCAGGCAATATTGCTAGGGGGTCAGCTGCCCCTCCGCTGGAGGTGGCCCTGATTGGTAACTGCCAGTAACTATGGAAGGGCAAACTTACCTTTGTGAAGCATCTCAGTGAAGGTCGACAATGTCTGAGCGATTTTGAGACATTTCAGCATACGAAACGTGTTTCTTCCAGCAGCTCAACTGCTTCTCAGCTACTGTCTACACCATTAACGTATCACTTACCATGCTTACCACACTTTCCATGCTTTCACCACCTTGACTGGCACGGCGAGCCCGATTGTGCAGTGAAGCGCTCAGCTAGGCGAGCACTAGCGAGCGCTCAATAAGAAATTACATAACATACAACGTACGTTTTATTTGAACAAGGTGCAGCAATCGCAAAATTTATGTTTGAAACAACAAAGAATGCAAACGAACAAACCGGAACAAGTCCTTTCACAAAGAACACAGTTTGCAAACTTGCACATATAGTCAGGGAACAAATATGGTATCAACATGGGAATTCACACTTTAATGGGCGAAGACAAGTGGTAGTACTGTGGATTAGAATGGCATACCGATACATACTCGTAATCGGACAAGCCATGTGGCAACAACGTCTTAGCCACAGGAAGGAAAAAATTACAATGGTAGAGGCCTAGATGTATACTTGGTCAATCTGGAACAATACTAAAAAGGAACACTGTGCAGCAGCAGATATGCAGATCAGCAAATAACAAGCAATTTAAAACAAGCCTCAATACTTCTAAGCATTTTTCATTGAATGTTGTCGCACTTATAAAGGCTTGAAATGAAACTGCACCTTACTAGACTGACTGATAGGACTTTAGAAGTCAGCAACACGTCCTACTCAAAGGCTTGTGCACACAAGCCTGCATCAATGAGCACGCACTCTAGGCTGAGGCTGACGTCAAGAGCCAGACGGACGGTGACCCCCCGCCTTTGGATAACATTGCCGAGTGCATGAGCAGGACTATTTGGTCACTGAGGCGACCGGCTGCCGTGCTTCGGTTATCTGGGCGGTGCCTCTCCGGTGTAAAGTTGTATCCGACTGAAGTGATTTAAGAAAATGTATTCACTGCATTTGTCTTTATTGCATAAACACATGGTGCACATACATACCTTAGAGCAAACCAATCTGGTAAAAAAACTTCAAAACCTTCAAAATGCGCTAAACAGTACGTGCGTATGATTCCCTGATTAACAATTCATCATTCTAGAACTTCACCGAGAAACATTCTTGACCCAAAAAGTACAGTACACAGTTTTGCTGCCACACGGTGCTTATTGTCCCCTGTCTCCTGAATATGTTTCCTGCAAAAGCACAAGGAAGGACACAACAGTAACAGACTAAATAAAAAGGTAAGCGTTACGCGTCATACATGTCGAAACAGACTCCCAACAGACAATTTTGTTTGCCATGATTATGGCCCGCCCCCGCATACCCCTCCAGTCACATTGTGCGCTTTTCGGCATATTGATGCTCTTACATGTTCACCGACAGGGCGAAGCAAGACCAAATCGTGCAAAGCTGATGCCAAGTTGGAAAGCACGAACCAGCTGAGACGGACCGAAGACCGTATTGGACACTCACAAATAAAGCCTGGGATCATAAACAGGGAGATGGGACTGTTCAACTGTTAGGATATACTAATGCCACTTGATAACTCCCACGTAAACATTGGAGACACTTCAGCTGAACCGCTTAATTGGACAAGCAAGAACATCCCGAGTTCGTCCGCGCGATAATCTGAACACCGAACCGAAGGAGCCACCGAGAGTTGTGAATGGGCGAAATGAAAGAGCGTCTCCCGAGATACGCAACAAACGCGTGCACACACATGCACACACAGAAGGAAGCCTCCCTGCCGCACAGACGGATAGATGAATCTGTACCAAGTTGCCTTGCTTTCCATGCAGCTTAATGCAAAAGCGCATCAATATGCCACTACATTGCATAATGTGAATGGATGCCTCTCATGACTAACAAATATGCAGATGGGTCGCTCAATCGCACTGCAGTCGTTATATGGTGGTGAAATACGAGCATGATGGTAAAACGTTGCACCAAACGTTACACTAGCGTAATTTAATCAACGACTTGAGCCCAATATATTTAAAATAGTCGATAAACACTACATTCACTGTTTGTCCGCTGAACAGCGCACCATTCTGAAGGGCGATAGATTCTGTAAGCCTTGCGAGTATCCTTCGAACAGCTCTGTACGATAGTAGGTTTTAGATCATCGACGTGAAGGTGTTGCACAGCTTCTCACTGGTAGCTGGTAACCCAGGGTGATTCCAGAGGTCGCTGGCATGTCTCGCGGGGGCAAAGGGAGATGCAGTCCGTCGCCCACTCGTCATCCGCTAGTAGTCACAGCGCAGTGACGACGAGCAGCAACGCCGAAGAGAGTCCTCACACGGAGTGAAGACAGAAGGGCGGGCCACAGCGATGGGCTTTCCTGCACAATGCATTCCCCAGAAGGCAAGGAAGAAGCAGGAACCGGAAGGTGAATCGTTGTGGACGAAAGGTACGCCATGGCCGCAGGACAGGGGTATCTGGAGGATTGTCTTGGCCACCCAAGGGGGCACAGGCCGGACGTGGAGGGCAATGCGGGTTTGGGCATAGCACCGACCGGATGGGGTCCAAGGTCGAAAAGCTGTAAAGACATCAAGGTTTCATGTTTAGATGTGGTGTAGATACACAAGGTACGCACAGCAACGCAAGTTCACGGGGGACAATATTTGAGACAATACCTAATTTCTGCTTGACCTAGGAACGGGCGGAAGAACGGGATTTTCTTTTTCTACCATTGGTATAGCATCGGATGGGATATACAGAAGTTGTGGGTTTGAATCCCACAGACAGAAAGGGCGATTTCGCGTCCGCTTTAATTCGTTTCAATTAAAATAAGTGCTACGCTACAGTAAAGACAACAATATCCAATATATATTCCCTGGGCTGTGGTTGTGTGTAACAAAGAAATGAGCCTCTAGGAAAAAAATGTGCCTTTAATTGATGTGTAGCGGGAACTTCGACCTGGTACAGTTAATACCTCTGGTTCGCATACGAGGGTTTATTGTCAAGAAAATTTTAACAGCGCGAAAAAACAAGGACGGACGAAAAGGGAGCTGACATGGACAAGCGCCGACTTCCAACTGATTTTTAATCCGAAGAAGACGCAGACACCTGGTGAAAAATTGCGCTGCGCAAAAGAACTTGTGCCAAGCACCGCGCGTAAACTACAACAGGTGACAAAATGTTAAAAAATTGGAAACACCATCTTCCGAGTGCGTTGGCGTATAAAAGATAAGCTATTGATTTTTGTGCAAATCAATGGAAGGCATGCTGATGCGTGCTTCCCCCAAACGAGCAATGTGCGCCGCCTATACAATTTCTCTAGTAAGCACATTTTTACTTTTGAGGATCCCTTCTGTTTATGAACATCCAGACAGCCACACCCCCTGCAATGCGCGCTCAAACGTCCGGAGTTGCAGCTCTGCACACCCCAGCGGTGTTCAGGCACGCGTACGTTGAGGCATCTTGAAGTTTGGCCGAAGTATTTCTTGCGCGGTGCCTGGCACATACTCTTCTGCGCAGCGCAAGTTTTCACTACATACGAGTCTTTTCCAAATTAAAATTCAGTTCGAGGTCAGCGCTTATCCGTGTCAGCTCCCTTTTCGTCCGTTCATGTTTTTCCGCGCTGTTGAAACTTTCTTGAATAGCCAACTCGCCCAAAAACTTACGCTGAGAGGGTTTATTGGCCATCAGCCGTCTCGTGCAAAGGTCACGCGCCAGGTGACACCCTCTGGTGAAAAAAAGGTTTCACTCTCCATTTTACCTACAAGTGGCGCTGGCGAACATTTCTAGGGATTACATGTACAGAGATGCCGAACAAAGAGGACGGGGACACTCCAATCATCAAAGTTCGATTGGTAGAGCATTGGACGTGCACTCTTAAGGTTGTGGGGTCAGATCCCACCGACGTAATGGCTGCTTTTTCGTCCCCTTTAATTCCTTTCAATTTTTATTGCACTACATTTCAGAACAAGTAATGTCCCGTATGATTTCCCTAGCTTAATTGTGTGTTCATTCATTTGGTAAGGTACACATAAGACAAGTTTACGGGGGACACTACTTATGACAAAGCCAAATGCCTGCTTAGCCTAGGAACAGTAAAGTTTCAGCCTTTGGAAGCTTTTGCAACCTACAGGATTCGTTAATAACATAGATGCAGTTCCACAGTGGAGTCCGTGTCCCATAAGCATATGTGTCCAGGTGCACCCGTCTGCTCATCTAGACGAGATAGTCAAGCGGTAAATTGTCAGTTAAAGACATTTCGTATTAGAAGTTGCATTACCTTCTACCCATGAAACACTAAGTACAACAATAGTGGCGAGCACATACAGTCGTAGAAATCGATCTACAGGTTGAAACCATCTTATTTCCACATGAATTGATCCTTGTACACTGCAGTGTAGTTGGTGGTAGCAAAATCAGCGCGAGGGAGTGCAGGAATAGAAAGGGTTTGTTAGTAAAGTAATGAGACTGGGTCTGTTCATAGGAATTGACGGATCTGCCTGGTTCACAGACATCCTGGCACATGTCAGGGCTGCATCAGCCGTGATGCGATCCCGCAGGCTTCTTCCTGTTGCCAAAGTTCAGGAAAAGCTCGAGAAGCCAGTTTCGACGGTGTTCCTACCATTTCACGGGCTGTCGGTCTAGGATACGTCACGGCACCGGACTGAGGGAGTCTTTGCAGCGTGGCAATCGCATTGGCAGCAGTTTATCCGTGCCCAAGTAGACCATTTCGAATAATTTGAATAAGTACCGTTCTGATGAACAAATTCTTTTTGCCAGACTCGCTCGCATTACTTTACGAACAAACTTCCCACTACTCTCTTTTAACATGATATGGTAAGACAGGGTTCAAAGAAATGATTGCCCCAATGCTGCAGAATATTTTATTACATGAAGGCTCGCCAGCGCTTAGCGATATGCAAACACATAGCCCACTAAAGCGCCACCAGAAAAGGAATGTACTTGCCCGATTCACTGCAGACTTGCAATCAGAGATCAAACGCTCGTCTGAAGGATGTTCGACTGCGGAAGTTGATGAAGCAAAGGCTAGAGGACGTATGCAAAGGACCAGCAAGATCGCCCATTGCGTGCACCAGACGCAGAGGTTGGCAAGCTACAAGGAAAAAGAGAACCAGTTGTCAATTATTGTGAGACACGATGCACCTGTTTTCGAGATACACACTAGTTTGCCGATAGACACAGATATCTAGTTTTAACACGAAGTTTGGAACACCACCATGTGACAGAGATCAATTATAGATGCTATCACACATTGCAAGGGAGGAAGTTTGCAGTTATCTTGAGTAGATAACAGCCTGAAAATTAAAGGCAGATGCAATTGCTGCGTTACTATTAGATACATTATTAATGAAAGGTGTCATAAGCTGCACTACAGCTCGCCAAAACTTCTGCGAAGAGGCTGAGGCAATCTCACTATATAGTGAAAGTGTTTTGCCAACTCCATCTCGGCTCGAAATTCCTCCTTCGCTTGGTTAAAAACAGAGCAGGGTCACATGTATTATGTTTTCAGTGCTGCACTCAACTCATGACAAATGTAATGTCTTGTTATTTAGAGCTTTGCTGAGCTTTTTTCCTCATTTTAACGGAAACAAAACAACTGATCGAGATAACCATGTCCTGTCACTACGGCTGCTAAAATCCGGCTGCTAAAGGCAGTGTTGACTGACGCAAGTGCTCGCATCGAAATGACGGCGACATGGCACGAACTGAAGACTGAAAACGCAAGTTTCTACATTGCTTAGCCCTGAATTGTTGATCTTGATTCCCTGAGCACTTTACCCTTGTTACTCAATGTAGATATACTTACGCGAGTTATTGCAGATCACGCAGCAAAGGTCCACCAGTAGAGCGTGGTGGGTGATAGCAGGGAGAAGAAACGCCGTCTGCTGAGGGACGGTCTAGTGAGGTCGTCATCTCTGAAGCAAGGAGTGGATGACGTACAAGGACCGGCAGGATTATCCCTTGCGGGTGCCAGGTGCGAAGGTTGGCAAGCTAGAAGAAAAAGTGAGCCATATTCATGTTGATAGATATGTGCACAGTGCTTCTGGATTAAAATGACGCTGAAATATCTAGTTTAATTACTGGTATGTGTAACTGCTCGAGATAACCGCGTTGTGTCGCTACCGATATGGCCACTACAGGTGCTGACTGACGCAAGCGCTGACATCGAAACCAGACCAGTATGGAACAAAGTGACCACTGGAAGCAAAAGTTTGTGCGTTGCCTAGACCTAAATTGTTCTTTTGAATACTTGAGCACTATTCTTGTAAAAATAAAAGCATAGAAAACGGAGAGTTGGTAGGAATGCATTATGGAATGTTTCTCAGCGGACACACGGGATAGCAGGCGCTGACTCGACTCCGTTTGTTGGGGTGTGCTCTTTGACAAACACCGGTTTCTCAGAAATAAACCAACACGAGAAATGACCGAAGCCTTTTGCATGTAGAAATGTGCAGATAGCTGCACTGCTTAAGTGAGTACTCGCAAAGAATTCTTTTTGAGTGCTACGTAATAGGTTTGTACTTTCCGCTTCATGTTGCAGCTGCTATTTTTCTATGCACTTTATTCGTACTACTTGTGAGTTTTCGTAATATCTTGCACATGCGTTCTTGAGTTAGCCTGGATATGTGTGTGTGTGTGCGTGTGTGTGTGTGTGTGTGTGCGCGCGTGTGTGTGTGCGTGTGTGTGTGTGTGTATGTGCGTGTACTTTTTACCAATAAACCGAGTTGCGAGTCTGTGCTTGGTTGTCTTCCCTTACATATCTATTCTTGTTACTCAATGTAGATGTACATACGCAATTGACTGCACGTCGAGCAAAGGTCCATCACGAGAACGCAGTGGGCACCAGCAGGCAGAAGAAACTGTCGGCTGAGAGACGGTCAAACCATGTACGTCATCTTTGGTGGAGCGAGAACTGGATGAAACGCACGAATGACCTGTGGGATCATCCATTGCGTGTACCAGATGCAGGGCTGCAAGGAAAAGCCAGCCACCTGTTAATCCTGACACGACGTGATGCATCTGTTCTACCGGTATACACAACGTACTAGAGGTGGCTAGAGTGCACATAACTAGGGATTTGCGAGTAGTAAATTATAGGTTCGAAGCGAGTAATTTCGAATCGAATAGTATATATCACGTATTATAAAGAAAAGAAATGAGCACATTTGTCATGACCAAACCAACCTACACTATTTTTTTAATTGGAACAAGACGTGCGAATGTCAAGTCTTGTTGGTTCATAATTATTACATTGTAATTGTAAATATTACATAATTATATACATTGTAAATGCAATTAATTGCTTTAATATACAGTATTCTAACATTTCCACCTGCTTCAAGTTTGGTCTCCAGAACCATGGCATCACATCGTGTAAATGTCGCGCATTTATAGACAGTCAATAATGCATCTCGCAAAGAGATAATGCAACGGTGCACTTCACGAAAGTAGACCGAGCATAAGTGGAAGCTCCTTGGGCAAGGGGAAGCTATACGCAGTGGATAACACGTTAAATTACCATGCAACCTTCAAAATTTGGCCATACTAGAAACTACGGCCAGTGGCAATATACTGTCACGTGGTCGTGACGTCGACGAAGGCAGCAGTCAGCACGTCAGAGATGAAACTTTATTTGGCCGAACTTGTGGCCGGGAAAATGAAAATCAAACTACAGCAATACACTGATAGCGGCGAACAGACCGTCGACCGTCGATCAACTGACAAGCACTGAAGCGCGTCGGTATTTAAACATGTGCCGTCGAATGTTCCAGCGTTATCGCTGGCTGTAGCGCAAATTCTGGACTAAGCTCGAGTGTGCGCGTCTTGCGCGCGATCTTAACAAAACGATCTACAATGATCGCGAAGCTTCTCGACCAATGAGGCGCGGTTCGCACTGGGCGTTGCTGACAGTCTTTGTGGGCCAAAACCGAATACAGCCGAAGTGATAAGAAAGGCACGTGGCAATGCCCCCCTCTGAAAGAGCATCGTCCCTATGCTTAAAACAGGACACGGGGGGGGGGGGGGCAGTACATGCAACAATAAATAAGGATAAAACAAGAAAGTACAATAAACAATAAGCAAAAGTACAGTCCTGTGATTCACTAACGCGCGTAATATGGCTTGAGGCGCACGACATGGACGACTTCAGGTCGCGCACGGCGCTGCTGAGAGTTCGTAATGCCGTCAGGGACAACTTCGTAGTCGAGTGCGCCAAGGTGTCGAAGTACCCTGTACGGTCCGAGGTATCGTCGAAGAAGCTTCTCACTAAGTCCCCGTCGGCGTATTGGCGTCCATACCCATACACGGTCACCGGGTTGGTATTCCATGTGGCGTCGTCGAAGGTTGTAGCGGCGGCTGTCAGTCGTCTGCTGGTTCTTGATCCGTAGGCGGGCGAGCTGTCGTGCTTCGGCGCGCTATAGGTAGGTGGTTACGTCGATGTGTTCCTCGCCGGTCACGTTTGGTAACATGGCGTCGAGCGTCGTTGCCGGGCTCCATCCGTAGACCAACTTGTATGGCGTCATCTGCGTCGTTTCTTGTACGGCCGTGTTGTACGCGAAGGTCACGTACGGAAGGATGGCGTCCCATGTCTTGTGTTCGACGTCGACGTACATGGCCAGCATGTCGGCTATGGTCTTATTTAGACGCTCGGTGAGGCCATTGGTCTGCGGGTGGTAGGCGGTGGTGCGGCGGTGGCTCGTCTCGCTGTATTTGAAGATCGCCTGAGTTAGGTCCGCAGTAAAGGCGGTACCTCTGTCTGTGATGAGGACCTCTGGGGCGCAATGATGCAAGACTATGTGCTCGACGAAGAACTTGGCTACCTCGGCGGCACTGCCTTTGGGCAAGGCCTTTGTCTCGGTGTCGCGGGTGAGGTAGTCAGTTGCCACGACGATCCACTTGTTTCCGGTATTGGACGTCGGGAACGGCCCCAGTAAGGCCATCCCGATTTGCTGGAACGGCCGTCGAGGTGGCTCGATAGGCTGCAGAAGTCCGACTGGCCTAGTGGGCGGTGTCTTGCGTGCTGACAGTCCCGGCAGGTCTTTACGTGACGGGTGACGTCGGCGGAAAGGCGCGGCCAGTAGTACTTATTCTTGATAACGTGCGAGAAACACCCAGGTGCCCAGACGTTTCGTCGTGCAGGGCCTGGAGGACCTCTGGCCGCAATGTTGAGGGTACCACGAGGCAATCGGCACGAAGCGGTGAGAAGTTCTTTAGGAGAACACCGTTGCGCAAGAAAAACTACGTCAGTCCCCGCGTGAATACCTTCGGAACAACAGTGGTCTTGCCCTCGAGGTATTCCACAAGGCCCCTGAGTTCTGGGTCCGCTCGCTGTCGTTCGGCGAAGTCGTCGGCACTTATGGTTCCCAAGAAGCAGTCGTCCTTGTCGTCCTGCGGCGGTGGGTCGACGGGGGCGCGAGACAGGCAGTCAGCGTCGGAATGTTTTCTTCCGGACTTGTAAACGATGGTAATGTCGAATTCTTGAAGTCGTAGGCTCCACCGTGCGAGCCGACCTGAAGGGTCCTTCAAGTTAGCTAGACAACACAATGCGTGGTGGTCGCTCACAACTTTGAAGGGCCTGCCGTAGAGGTAGGGGCGAAACTTTGATGTAGCCCAGATGATCGCTAGGCACTCCTTTTCTGTTGTGGAATAGTTCGTTTCTGCCTTTGATAGCGACCGGCTAGCATAACTGATGACCCTTTCCTGCCCGTCAGTCTTCTGCACAAGGACGGCGCCGAGTCCTACGCTGCTTGCGTCGGTGTGGATTTCCGTATCGGCGTATTCATCGAAATGCACTAGTATCGGATGCATCTGAAGGCGTCGTTTCAGTTCTTCAAATGCCATTGAGAAGAGCTATAAGGTGGGCTAGTTGGTGTTGATTCATCTTCAAAGGTGCGCTTAGTGAACACAAACAGCACAAACGAAAAAAGTACAGGACATAAGGCAACGAGCGCATTGCGCTCGTTGCCTTATGTCCTGTACTTTTTTCGTTTGTGCTGTTTGTGTTCACTAAGCGCACCTTTGAAGATGAACCTTCAAATGCTTCGATTTGCGCCGTTTCCCACTTGAATGGCACGTTGGTCTCCGTGAGGTGAGCTGGCGGCTCGGCGATTTGTGAAAATTCCTTGACGAAGCGCCTGTAGTAGGCGCACAAGCCGAGAAAACGGCGCACGGCTTTCGTGTCGGTGGGTGGCGGGAATGCAGCGATGGCAGCTGTTTTCCGCGGGTCTGGGCGAACACCATCTCTGCTGATAACGTGACCCAAAAACAAGATCTCCTCGTAAGCGAAGCGGCACTTTTCGGGCTTCAATGTGAGGCCGGAGGTCTTGATTGCTTCAAGGCGCCGGAGGTGCTCGTCGAAGCTTGAGGCGAACACAACGACGTCGTCCAAGTACACGAGGCACGTCTGCCACTTCAAGCCAGCCAACACTGTCCATAACACGTTGGAATGTCGCAGGTGCCGAACAAAGACCGAAGGGCATGACCTTGAACTCGAACAGGCCGTCTGGTGTTATAAAGGCAGTCTTTTCTCGGTCTCTCTCGTCGACTTTGATTTGCCAGTAGCCGGTTTTCGCGTTGTGGAGTCGATCCAGGGCGTCGTCTATCCGTGGAAGAGGGTACACGTCTTTCTTCGTGATTTTGTTCAGGCGACGATAATCGACGCAGAAACGTAGGGTCCCATCCTTCTTCACTAACACCACGACCACGGGAGACGCCCACGGGCTGTTGGACGGCTGGATGATGTAGTCGCGTAGCATTTCGTCGACTTGTTTCTTAACGGCGTCCCTTTCTCGCGTAGAAACCCGGTAGGGACTCTGAAGGAGTGGTCGAACATTTTCTTCCGTTATGATACGGTGTTTAGCAAGGGGCGTTTGCCGGACCCGTGATGACGACGCGAAACAATCCTTGTATTTCTTCAGAAGGCATCGGAGCTGTTGCTGTTGGCGGGCGGGAAGGCTTGGGTTTACGTCAAAGGATGGCTCAGGCATTGCGGTTGTTGTAGCTTCGTCAAAATCTGAAAAGGCAAACGCATTGCAGGACAGCCAAGATTTCTTCGATGTACGTGCCCCTGCTCAGGTGTCTTTATTCTTGGCTGAAATTCGTTAGCATCACGCTTCCTTTTCCTTCATACAGCCGAGCAATGCCTCTTGCGACGCAAATGTCACGGTCTAGCAGCAAACGCTGATCCCTCTCGATGACACCTACGATGCATTCAGCCGTTTCGCTGCCGACAGGAATTATGATGCTGGATCTAGGAGGAATGGTGACTTGATCCTCGAGCATGTTCAGGGCATGTGGACATGGGTTCGTATCCGGCGGTGTCGCTTTCTCAGACGATAGAGTTATCGACTTGGTTTTTAGGTCGATGACGGCGCCGTGATGGTTTAAGAAGCCCATACCAAGTATGACATCCCTCGAGCAATGTTGCAAGATTACGAAGGTCGCAGCATAAGTGCGATTATTAACGGTGACTCTCGCTGTGCAGACTCCAGACGGCGTTATTAGATGGCCTCCAGTGGTCCGGATCTCGGGGCCTTCCCAAGCAGTCCTAACTTTCTTCAACATTGCGGCGAACGGCCCACTGATGACGGAATAGTCGGCTCCGGTGTCGACGAGAGCTGTGACACTGTGGCCGTCGATAAGAACGTCGAGGTCGCTAGTTCGTCGTCTCGCGTTGCAGTTAGGTCGTGGCGTCGGGTCACGGCTACGTCGGTTTGTTGCGCTGCTTCTCTGTTGCATCGTCAGGTCTACTTCGGTCTGCGAGGTTTCGTCGTCAGGGCTCTGTCTGGTTCGCGTCGTGTTCTGCAGGTCTTGTCGCGTTGTCGTCGTCGGCGGCCGCGGAGGATATTCGGCATTTCGTCGTACAGCAACCGCACCTCCATCGGCTGCTGCCCTTAGTTTCCCGGATACGGGCTAGGCAACCGGCCCCGGTTTGGGCCAGTGTACTGCCGGCGGTGCGGTGAGATGTAGCGGCCGGGCGACGGAGAGCGGGAAGGTCGTCGTTCTTGCCACTGTGTACCGGTGACGTAGTCATCGATGTCGCGAGGCCGTTCGCCTGGCTCCGGGCGCGGCGCGTTGACGGCGAATCCGCGTAGCCCTATCTGTCGGTACTTGCAGCGGCGGTACGTGTGGCCGGCCTCCCCGCAGTGGTAGCAGAGCGGGCGGTTGTCAGGGGCGCGCCAAACGTCGGTCTTCCTTGGGGTGTATCGCTGGCCGGCTGGCGGGCGGTATGACGTCGGTGGTGGCGGCGGCGGTGGTGCCTGGCGGGGGAACTGCTGGGGCGGCGCAGCGTCTTGACGTGGGCGAGGAGGGGGGGGCGTTGCGTCGGGCTGCAGCAGTGTAGCTCATTGCTCTCAGCTGCGGTGGTGTCGGCTGAGGAACGCCCAGTGTCTGTTTGATTTCCTCGCCTACAACGTCAGCAATCGACCTCACTTCGGGCGGTGCAAAAGGTGCGAGCTTTCGCAGCTCCTCTCGCACGATGGCTCGGATCGTATCGCGCAAGTCGTCGGATCCGAGGGCATTAACAGCTGCGCTGTCTTGAAATGCGCGGCGATTGTACTGCCGGGTGCGCATCTCCAGTGTCTTCTCGGTGGTCGTGGCTTCTGAGGAATTCCTGGACGGTATTCGGTCGATTCCTAATAAGTCCAGCGAAGAGCTGTTCCTTTACTCCTCGCATGAGGAAACGGACCTTCTCTTCGGGCATGTCAGGGTCAGCATGCCGGAACAGTTGGTTCGTCTCTTCCGCGAAGATTGTCACCTTTTCATTCGGAAGCTGCACCCGAGTTTCCAGTAATGCGGCGGCCCGTTCCTTTCGCACGACGCTTGTGCACGTTTCCAGGAAAGCGCTGCGAAAAATCTCCCAGGTTCCAAGATTGGATTCCCGATTCTCGAACCAAGTCCTTACCGCGTCTTCCAGGTAAAAGTACACGTGGCGCAGCTTGTCCTCCGTGTTCCAGTTGTTGAGTGCCGAGACCCTTTCGAACGTCTCCAGCCAGGTTTCGGGGTCATCGCTTGGCGATCCATGGAAGGTAGGCGGCTCTCTGGGCGGCTGCATCACGACAGCTGCAGGGGACACTGCGGCTGTCATCGTGCCCGTTGTCCTCGTCGCCGTGGCTCTTGGGTTGTCCAGTAGGAGCCCAAATTGAGGGGGTAGTCCTTTGAGTCTGCGGCTTGCTCGAATGTCCCTGATGGTGTCGGTGTCTTCACGAACGGGGCTGGGTTCACGGCTTGATGGGGGCGTCCGGAACATGAACGTACCCAGCACCTCCACCAGATGTCACGTGGTCGTGACGTCGACGAAGGCAGCAGTCAGCACGTCAGAGATTAAACTTTATTTCGCCGAACTAATGGCCGGGAAACTGAAAATCAAACTACAGCAATACACTGATAGCGGCGAACAGAGCGTCGACCGTCGATCAACCGACAAGCAGTGAAGCGCGTCGGTATTTAAACATGTGCCGTTGACTGTTCCAGCGTTATCGCTGGCTGTCGCGCAAATTCTGGAATAAGCTCGAGTGTGCGCGTCTTGCGCGCGATCTTAACAAAACGATCTACAATGATCGCGAAGCTTCTCGAACAAAGAGGCGCGGTTCGCGCTGGGCGTTGCTGACAGTATTTGTGGGCCAAAACCGAATACAGCCGAAGTGATAATAAGAAAGGCACGTGGCAATACTGCGAACATGCTCTACCCTTGCCAGCCTATCATGGGCTCACCTGCCAACTTGGTGCCGCTAGCGAAGCTCGCAGCAATGATGGTTATTTTGAGTGGTCCTCGTAGTGCACCTTGTCAGTGGTTCCTGGTCTTGCAGTCCATGGTCCAGGTGTCGCCGCCCCTTTGCAAAGCTGCATCAACACGTCTCATAGTTACCAAGTAGAAATAATCAAAATTTAAGATTTTATTGTCCACAACTACGACAAAATTACATGCATGTTGGACTTGGGGCTCTTTATTTCATGAAGTGGAGCTCCTAATGTGCAGCTAAATTTACAACTACTCAGTTGTCTGCATTTTGCTCCCAGCTAAATGCATCCACTGTGGTCTTCGTCCTAGTGCTGATCAGAGCAACGCCGTAGCTGCGAAGCCACTGGGTGCAAGTGCCATGGAAAGCCAGCATCTTTCAGCACAGCCGTATGTGAAGCAAGCCGAACATTGTACGAATTTTTAAAACCCGTTTCCCATTGTCTGAAAGGGGCCATGACATGGTCAAACATAACATCTCGGGTTTAACATCCCAATACCACGATATGATTATGAGAGGTGCCGTAGTTGAGGGCTACGAAAATTTGGACCACCTGGGGTTCTTTAACGAGCACCTAAATCTAAGTACACGGGCCTCAAACATTTTCGCCTCCACCCAAAAGACGGCCAAACAATATGTGGTTCTCAGCAAAAGGTAGATGTAGAGGGTCTATTGTGCCTGTACATATATGAAAATTGCGTTCTAAAATAATGTTTCAGTGCAAAATAAGTCCTGAAGTCGCCGGCCATAAACCTCTACGACCGCTGGCAACCGCCATTTTGCCATGGCGTGAGCGACGTCATATGCTGCATGAAGCGGAATCGTCATCTGCTAGCAAAGTATCATCAGCTGCTAACTTTAGTTTCAATGCGAAGCTGAAGAAAGCTGAAATAGCTCCATAGCATGCGCAGCTGGCCACAGAACAAAACCGTTTGCCGGAATTGGCAGGAATGCCTACGCTCGCAAAGCAAGCAGCTTGTTACGTCACAGTTCACGAGTGCGCCAGCGTTGGCCGACCCTCAGTACGTTAGCGTGTTGATAAAAATATTCGGTTATCAGGTAGGTACTCGACCAAATCCACCAATTTCGCCAGCTTGTTTGTGGACGTACGAGGATTAACCCACATGGCACTGATTATAATCGAAATTTTGGTGTCATGGCCCCTTTAACGAAAGGTTCGCGGTGCAAACTGAGAACGAGGAACGAGAGAGGAGACTGGATAGGATGCCGGTGTCCCGTCTACTCTTTCCTTCTCAGATCGCGCCACAAATCTTAAGCTATGCACCAGTTCGTTTAACAGTACACTCTGCTAAAACATATTCCCATTGCCATTCACCGTATTGCTCGAAGTACAAGAGATTCTCACGCGAGGCTGTGTTGGTTGAGATGATGTCAACCAGGAAGACCCGTTCGGCGCCAGCAGGGAAATGCGATGGGGGTGGGCAGATGTCGGCTCTCCTGGGGGAAACGATGAAGACAGTAGTAGGTTGCGCAGGTTGAGGACCTGTAACGTCATACAAGGCAGCTTGAAGTCCTGAATATGCGCATTGTACTATCACAAGCACTACGACAGAACACACGAGCGTGTGGTGAATAGCACCGAACCCCAACATGCATGGCACTCTGAGAGCACTGAAAAATAAAGTGGAAAGGGTGACGCTTTTTCGTGAACTCACTCCCACCACACGTCCAGTTTTACGATGCGTGAAATGTGACAAGAGCTTGATATTGCAGAACCCATTGTAGCACTCATGCGCAGCAAAGTATCGCTTTTTAAAATCTATATTGCTGCATCCCGATTTTTTTGTGTTAGACGCACACAAGCGAATGCAAAAGCGGTTATTTGCACGGAGCTAGAGACTGCGCACTACAATAATAATAATAATTACTGGGGTTTAACGTCCCAAAAGCACGGTATGTATAAATTGCACACTGGCGCTCTCGGCTTGTCATACCCGCATTATACTCTCGAGTGGCCAGCGATACGCAGTCAGCAGCAGTTTTTTTTTATCAACAATAGCGAGGTGAGTGCGCCGACATTTAGCAGAACCGCAGAACTCTTTCCAGGATGTTTCCGACAGTGCCCGCCGCAAATCTCTCCGCGTTGGGTTTGAGGATTGCCATGCGCTCACGTTTTCCCGCTCGTACTGCTCACAACCGTACTTCTACTTTTACAGGTTTACAGCGTACATTCGAGAGGTTGCAAAGCAGCCAATGAAGGCCAGACGTCTTACCTGAACAAGATTTGAACCCCTGTCTACTGATGGCGCTCGAACTTATTAGACAGCACTCGAGCACTGGCTGCGGGGGCTTGTATGGACCCACGCAGGAACATGGTAGCCACCTTGCGTTCAGCATACTAATATGGCCATCGGGAATTGAAACGACAGTTGGAGAGAGCTCTTGAAATAAGGAAAGCGGAAGAAACATGGTCGATGCACAGCACGTACCAATTTCAACTGCGATGCCCACGGGTGATCCATGCACGTTCTCCTCCAAGGTCAGGATCGTTGAAGACCAGGCTTGAAGACAAACCGGAGGGCAAGTGTGACCGTAGAAATGGAACACACAAGCCGTAGAAGGACAGCGACTGTAATATACTCACAGGAACTGTTAGCAAGCGTAGACCTGAGAGTTATAGAATACGAAAAACTAGCCTGTACATCCATCGTGACCACTACTCACTTGGCTGCTGATACAAGTCTATGGCATTGAGTTAACGCGACAACAATTAAGCAGTTGAGAAAACTAACGCCGTCTTGCACCCGCGGAAACCACGTTTCGTACCAGAAAAAACCGGCACGAAACGGTGGCCGGGAGTGCAACGGAATCCGAAGTGGGCCCTCCTCCCGATGAAAACGCAAGGGGACTTCCAAAAGCTACAACCTGCCTAGTGTTAGCTAAAACCTGCCTAGTGTCCGCTAAACGTTCCCCCTTGCCACACGACTCGTGTGGTGACAGTGGCCGCAGCAGGACTTAGTGATTGGACGTTTGAGAAGACAGGCACTGGCAGAGTACTACCCACCGAATGACAAGCACCAGCAAGGTAACACCCACCTATGTTGGCCTTTACAGTCTAGTTCCAGCCTGCCCAGGACGTCCTGTACGCGACCTGCATAGGGTAAAACTACAGTGTGTGAGTGTTGTGTCGTGTTCCTTGTCCTTCGCGGCGGCCACGACCTGCCATTAAAGACGCATACGACTTCAGGTTTACAAAGCCAGAAGCTGTATGCGCCGCACCAGCTGGTCCCCTTTCGCTTTCATCGTGGAGAAGAGCTGTCGCGGCAACAACTGTGCCGAAGTTTAGCTACATGGTTCCCTACACGATTAACCTCAAGACTCAATGGCGCAAGAAAACAGCACGTGGCAATGGTCGTTGAAAGCGTGCCACCTTCGCCAGCCCTGTTACTCTCACACCACACCCTAATTACCAATTCAATGTCGCCGATGAAGCTGGCAACAACGACGGCGTCGTTGTGTTAATTGCCAGGGAAGCAGCTCGATCCTTGTCCATGGTATCTTGTTAGCAACACGTGGCCCTGGTGACACCAACAGTTTGCAGAGCTGCAACGACACACGCATCATTCGTTATACTAATCAAATTCTGCAGTCTTACATGCCATAACAACGATGCTATTACAAGGCACACCGCATATGGCAGAGAACTGTTGATTACTTTCAACCCCCCAGAGCCCTGATAACATGCACCAAAATCTAGCTACAGTATTTATGAATTTAAAAAAAGATGTCATCGTTTAGCAACGCTAGTACTTTCAATGCCACGCTGTACAGTTCACGTCATATATAGCGGCATAATTGGAGCACTTGCACGAGAGCCAACCTTCGCTTTAGAGCAAAATTTGCTCTGGTGGTCATTTGCTTAGCTTTAGCAGATATTGCTCATAGAAGTAGTTATACTACTATTAGTAAACAGCTATATTATTGAGGTCCTGAGAAGCTAGGCAGAGGGGTGGGGGGCCGATTAGGTGCGTTCCTACCCAGCCATTGGTTAGTCCCATGTCGGAACAGGGAGAGAGTCGTTATACTGAAAAAAAAATGTCATGCTTCAATCTGCGAGTAGTGTACACTGCTGTTGCGGCGTTTCACCTACATGAAAATGCAGCATCCGTAGCTGGGAATTGAACTCGTGTCCTCAAGCTTAGAAACACGACGCCGTAGCTGCGAAGCCACCATGGCTGGCGCCAGTCGGGAAATACATTACGTGCATGCTTTGCCCGAAGTATACGACACTTACGAGAGGTACCGCACAGCGGATGGCACGCTCCAGCCGGGGAAGAACGCCAAATCAACTTTTGCCAGAAGTTGACAAGCTGAAATGACACGGGAATAGCTCGTTACTCCCGACAGCTCGCGAGGCAAGAGAATTGCTTGAACTTACGAGAACCGGTGTAGGGCAGTGTCGGGCAAGACGTCATGCGCAATAGTGCAGGACACCTGCACTATAACGCATGACTGTTGCGCAGGACGCGGTGTTCTTCATTCGCTCCATCCGCTCAAGCGGATGAGATGACGAAGAACACCGAATCATGCGACCTGAAACAGATGGGACACTCGTTAGAAGACTGAAGCGCACAGAGAAGGCATGATAGAAATGATGCCGCGGCGTTAGAAGAACAGGACGTGAAAGACGACAGGAACATGTGCATGTCCTGCAGCCTTTCACGCCCTGTGTTTCCAGCACTAAGGAGTCAGTTATAGCAAACCACCAACTAGCCCAAAAACCCGTACTCTTTAAAGAATGACAGGCACTCACCATGAGCACTGCTCCAGAGATCTTGGACCAGGTGAGAGACTGACCAATGTCGCAGCCATGTGCGTCTGGGCGAGAAAATAAATGAGGGCAATAGTTGACATCGCAATGACACACAAAGTGGAAAGACACGGACTTTAATGAAACCGACAGTAATCGACTGTCAGTAGCCATTATTATTATTATTATTATTATTATTATTATTATTATTATTATTATTATTATTATTATTATTATCTATTTCCCATCAATGCAAGGGTCGATGGAAGGCGCGAGACTAAAAAACGAGGACCGCTTGATGAAGGTCTCGCTCCTTGTACAGCTTGGCAGCAGCAGGAAATACGACATTTGCAATCGTAGTGGAAGAAAAAAGGACGACGCAACTAGATTTAATTGGGTAATTCTTGGGTTTTACGTCCCAAAACGATATCAGTATGAGACTAGCGGAGGGCACCGGAAATTTCCACCATTTGAGGTTCTTTAACGTTCGCCTAAAGATTTAACTGGATTACCAGATATTATGATCTAGTGATGACTACATTTAGCACAAACACATTAATGCTGCCAAGAAGAAATAGGACAGACGAGGACAAGTGCAAGGGTCGAGAAGACAGCGAAAGAAAAAAAACCAACCTGAGTCTATGTCTCGATTGAAGTCAACGCTGGTTCTGAAATGTTAAAGGCTGACGCGATAACTCCGGGTGCCGTATTGCATCCGAGAACACCACATTCCACACCAGAGACTGCCACAAAATGGTGGCCGAGAGTGCAACGACATTCCGGATGGGTCTTATCCCCACGACGGAAACCACCTCACAGCTACCTGCCTGCCTAGTGTTCGCTAAACCTGAAGCTATTACGCGCACTTCCGTCGTGGGAAAAGACCGTGACCATCGTCAGCCTCGTTAGCAGGCTGACCTGCCATTTTGTTTGATGCCGATGCTGAAGCTCGCAGTAACGACGACCCTTGCGGCGGTCCCCGATGTGTTGCCGGCGCTGAAACTCCTTGACGATGGCCTCGTCTGCAGTTGCTAGACCCGGTGGCACGAAGACTGTAGAGCTGCAACATTAGATGCACTGGTCATCGATGTAAAACGATTTCCGGGGTTTAGGAACTAAAACATTGATTTGTGTACAGGACACTATGTAGTGGGAGCCTAACTTGCTGCCCTCAAATTTTTTGGGGGGCGGATGGTAAAAAAGTATTTAGCTACTGAGTGCGTCGATACACGCAGTAGCTAAACACTGACCGGCTAATCGTGACAAAGTGAATGTGCAAGCACAGACCGGAGAATAGAACACAAATGCAATTCGTGATGACTTGTTCTCTTCTGTGTTCTCGTGCCTGCAGGCTCACCATTTTTTCAGAATGAATTCTTACCAACTGGCCTAACTTTCCATGTACTAGCCACTTACGATTCACAAAAAGCATTGACTTCTTAATGAACGTTGTAAAAATATTGGCAGCGAAAGTCACTACCAGATAAAGACAGTCAATAATACCAATTCGAACTCGTACTCAGTAAAGCTCACTGAAAGTACCAACTTGATATTCGTGACAAGAGTTTACTGTAATTTAGTTTCCAACAGGTTCACTAATGTTAATAACCATGCTACTTTGTTGGTACGGTTATTAACATTAGTGAAACAAAACCCAAGAAACGGTGAATGCCCATTTGCTTCGGATGCGCGGTTTCCGCTTGCCATATCAAGTCTGTTCTATTAAAAAGCATAGGGTTAAATTTAAAAGCGATACAGTAATTAATAAAATTCCTGTTAATTAATTAACTAAAATTATACCAATTTATATGTTTGCTTAAATATTTGCTACCTCATTATGATGGTTGCTAATGAGTGAACTGAAAATAAAAACATATTTGCACCAATTTACTTCGTTCAGGGTTGTAGTTATAACTGGGCCACAATATAGAAAAACAAAAACAGGCCTAGAAAAACTGCACAAACTCCACATTAGCAGAACATGGGTGTATGTACAACCACGATGCCTTCAATGCT
The DNA here is from genome assembly GCF_013339695.2 of Rhipicephalus sanguineus. Lineage (NCBI taxonomy): Eukaryota > Metazoa > Arthropoda > Arachnida > Ixodida > Ixodidae > Rhipicephalus > Rhipicephalus sanguineus. Next base: position 91,783,198 of record NC_051182.1, on the reverse strand, counting down.
AGCTATCATGCAACTGGTGAATTTTTAATGTTTGAATCGCTGCCGTGTCAATTACAAAGTTATAGGCCACATCGGAATACCTTCAGAATCCAGCACTGAATTCGCGCTGAGGTTTTCGCTTTTTTTATAGTAAGAGTTTCTTGATATACGGGAAATCTTAAATAGGCGCGTGCTCATGCACCACTACTCAAGCACTGTCATGCGTGCTGCAGATAAGTCGAGCCAAATGACGCCCCTCGGCGCATGCGTCATTGTTTATTTCTCTCCTAAAGCTATATATTTCGGAGCTGGAAATAAACGCTCGCTGTTTTTGCCCCTGCCACATCGACTGGTTTTCATGCCACCGCCGCCCGCATGCCTATGGCCGGTAGAACGTAACAGTGGCGACGAGAATCCTAATGCAGCAAGCAGGCCAGCATATGCCCATACGCAACGGCCTGCAGAACGAACCCACCAGCCATGGCACACCAGGTACTGGAATTCGAAGGCGCAAGGAATAAGCGGCAGGCGTACTTAGGAAAGGTGGAGGCTGACTTTAAAGCTAATTATGGGAAGGACGATGCGAAGAAAAGGGCCCTGCTGGTATCCGCGCTTGGAACAAAGACAATTGAAATCTTGAACAGAGAAGTAGCACCACGGAAACTTAATGCTCTGACCTACGCAGAAGTGGTGTAGACGTTAAACAGCTACTACGACGCAGTGCCGAATGAAATTTCTGAAAGTGAAATTCTTCCATCGCTGCCAGCAAGAAGGCGTCTGTACATGCATTTACTGCGGCAATTCGACTGATAGCCCAGAATTGCAATTTATCGACGATGCTGAAGAGAATGATAAGGGACGGTATTGTGTGCGGAGTCAGGTCCAAGGATTTGCAAAAGCAAATGCTAGCAAAGAAAGACCTTATTCTTCAAGAAGCCGAGGCCCTTGCCCTTGACGCAGAAAGCACCGAACGCGATTCGCAAGGTATTGCTTCGGACAAAGAGCAAGCGAGTTTGATTAAGTTGAGTGCTCAATACGAGTCACGCGCGAAGTCGCCGGGCGTACAACAATGCAATTGTTGTGGGAACCATGGTCACAGAACAAATGCTTGTGGCCTAATTAAGCGCAGATGCTTCAAATGCACACGGCGAGGTCATTTAGCCAGAATGTGCGCGCTGAACGACAAAACAAGCAGTGACAGCAGAGGCGACAGAACCGGGAGACAGTGATAACAGCGCGTCGCAAATCTGGTCCTTGACCATTATGCGCTCGCTCATACCCCCAATAAGAGACACATTCGCATGGAATGGCACTGAAGTTACGATGGACGTCGATACAGGCTCTCCTGTTTGCGTCATTCCAAAGAGCATCTACATACTGTCATCAATGGCCGCAGCTACAGAAGTCAGAACTACAGCTTTCATGCTATCCGGGAAGACTCCTGCTTCTCAGCACGCTAACAATGCCGAATTCCTACGAAGGTACAACAGTGCAGTGCAGCTTGACTGCTTTAGACTACGATGGCCCCAGTCTTTGCGGTCGGGATCTGCTGAAAAAAATCAACAGGTGAACGTATCCACGTTCTCAACGTATATAGGCAGCCTTCAAGATGAAGCCAAGCCCTGGAGGTTGTTCCGAAGTTGCTCCAGCAAAACGCTGACCTTTTCACTAAGGGCACTGGTCTCAGCAAAGGTCTGCCGACCCGGCTGCACATCAAGACCGGATCAAGCCCCGAGTTCTTCAGGGCAAGAAAAATTCTTTTTGGACTTAGCGATAAAGCGTGGAAGGAGCTAGACCATTAGTCTCCGCTGCTATAAATCTCTCCAGTCTCTCATTCCGAATGGGCAACGCCCATTGTTCCAGTTCTGAAGAAGGACAGAACGGTGCGCATATGCGGTGACTTCAAGGTGACTAACACAGTGTGCAAGGTTGAGCAGTGCCCGTTGCCTGTCGTAGACGACATTTTTGTAGGTTTATGCAGAAGGAAGAAATTCGGTATATTTTAAACCTTCGCGATGCATACAACCAGGTCGAGCTAGATCAAGACTCGCGGGAATCAGCAGTGATAAATACACCGAAGGGGCTGTTCTTTTACAATATATTAGCTTTTGGCATCGCGTCAGCTTCTGCTAAATTCCAACGGAAGATTGAATCGGTTCTACAAGGAATGAAAGGGATTCGGGCATATCTGCATGTGCTGATAGCCGAGAGCAATAACAACGAAAATGCTAATATGCAAGCAGTGTCGCAGCAATGCCACGAGAACGGCACCAATCTTCGTGCGGACAAGTGCAGGTTTTGTGAATCTTCAGTGACTTAGACATCGTATTGATGCCTAGGGACTACATCCGCTCGAAAAGAACGTCGACGCAATCAGACAAGCCCCGTTGCCACGAAATGTTGCGATCCTTTTTAGGAATGGCTCACTTTTTTACAATAAGTTTCTGCCAAATATTTCCACTGTGCTTGCACCTTTGTATAAGCTTCTTGAAAGAGGCGCAAAATGGGTTTGGCAGACGAAGGAAAACTCGGCATTTCAGAAGGCGAAGAGCGCTTTGTGTTCGGCCCCAGCGCTAACGTACTTTGATCCTCAGCTGAAGTTGCTGTTGGAGTGCGACGAGTCACCTTACGGTGTCGGTGCTACCCTTTTTCACCGTATAAACGGCGAGGGCAGGCCAATTGGGCTCCGGTCACGAACGCTCTTCCTCAGCTGAAAGGGAAGTACTCCCAAATCAAGCTAGAAGCTTTAGCCCTATTGTGTGGCGTGACACGGTTCCGCGATTACCTATTGAAACGGGTGTTCACGTTAGTAACGGATCACCATCCTTTGTTGGGGCTACTGAGACCGGACTCTCAAACTTCTGTCATGGCTGCCGCCCGCATTCAGCGATGGGCGCTTTTGCGCGGGCGTACAAATACAAGCTTATTTGTAAACCCGGTAAACAGATGTTCATCTCAGGTGCCCTAAGCCGCTTACCACAATCATTGCAGACAGGGAAGCAGAAACTGAAAACCGCACGGAAATGGTGCTTCTAATTGACCAGCTTGACGAGCCAGCGGTTTCTCAAAGAACTTCAAGTAGTCACAGAAGCGGACGGCGTTTTACGAGAAGTATGCTCGTACGTGACTGAAGGGTGGACCTCCGTCGTCGGTGACAGCAGAGAAATGGCAGAATACCGGAAAAGGCGGCAGGAGTTGTCTTTCGAGAAGGGTATGTTGTTCTGGGGCCATCATGTAGTGGTACCAAGAGCGGCGCGTGAGGAACTGTTGAAATTGTTGGACGACTCATCAGGGAGAGTCCACAATGAAGACAAGGGCAAGTGCTATAGCTTTTGGATGGCCCGGTCTGGATCAAGACACTTAGAGGGCTGCTTCAGACTGCAGAAACCGTGCAAGCTTTGCCTATGGCCCCAGAACGGAACCGCGTCAGTTGGCAAATTTCGCGGGAGAGGTGGTCGCGGTTGCACGCAGATTGCGCAGGATCTATAGCAAACAAAATGCTGTTGGTAATCACACAGCAATTGAATAGAAGCCACTCCTGTATCCCGAGCAACCGCTAATGCAACGGTGGATTCTATGCGAACCTTGTTCAGCCGGTTTAGGTTACCGCGCACCATCGTTACCGACAACGGCATGCCTTTTACCGGAGCAGAATTTCCTCAATTTGTACAGAAAAAATGGAATCGAGCACATTTGTACCCCGCCTTACCACCCTCAAAGCAATGGGCTCGCAGAACGCGCCGTGCGAACTCTTAAGGATGGCTTGAAGAGAATGACCGCAGTAGAACTGTTAACGGCTCTGTCAAGAATTCTGTGCAGTTACAGGAATTCGCCACAATCTTCGGGGGTTAAAGCCGTCCGAATTACTTTTGGGCTACCGTTTGCGTACTAGAATGGATATTTGCTTTCCTCCCAGGAACCACGAACTGCCGAAGAATCCAGGTGCCGATTCCGCCAGTTGGTACTACGCCCCTTGAGATGCAGTCTATGTACGCAACTACGGGGAAACAAGGACACCAAACAAGGAGACAAGTGGATACCATGCAAAGTGAAATCGACGAGTGGGGAACGTCTCGTCACTGTAGCTAATGAAGAATGCGTCGTTCGACGGCGTGTCGACCGGGTACGAAAACGTTCATCCGACACAGATGCAAGCAGAGAAACATCGACTTCAGAGGAACCGCCTCCCGAGGGACAACCCCGAACGACCAAGGGGCCCCGAAATGCGAAGCTGATGACCTTTCTGAAAGCCCTGTTCCCGAGCTACGTGGAACACTACAACCAAAAAGCCTGTGGAACACTGGCTACTAGGGGGAAGGAATGCTGCAGATAAATCAGGCAAAATGACGCCCCTCGGCGCATGCGTCAGTCATTGAAATTTTCCTTCTTTCTCTCCTCTTGTTCTCCTTTAGAATGAATACTTACCAACTAGCTCAGCTCTGTTATTCTAAATCTATATATTTCCGAGCTGGAAATAAACGCTCGCTTTTTTTTGCCCTGCCACATCGACTCGTTTTCAGGTCACCGCTGCCGCCTATGGCGGCTAGTACGTAACAGTGCGAAAACGGACAGCTACACTGCGACATTTGTTTTTTTTTGTCACACTGCATACTGCTTCACAATCTACAATAGTTGCAGAATAAAAACAGCTGCCGACGCATTGATAAGCGTGGTGTAGTCAGTCGCGAGCGGGAAGAAGGGTTGCGATTTGTAAGCAGGAGTACATTGCGAGGCACAATTAGCCGCCTCAATTTTTGCAAACCTCATTTTGTCGAGAGGAACCTGTCAAAAGTTAAAGCTTTGCTAAGTGCCAGATGAGATGTTTTACCTGTATGTTTCCTGTATTTCCAGCACTAAGGCGTCATTTATATCAAACAACCAACTAGCCCGAAAATCTGTACTTCTTTAAGAATGAGAGGATGCTCACCATGGACACTGCTCCAGACAGCTTTGATCAGGTCAGAGGCTGACCAAGGTAGCCACCATGTGCGTCTAGGCGAGAAAATCAATGAGGGCGAAAGTTAACATCGCAATGACACAAATTGGAAAGACACGGACTAATAACTACGACAGTTATCGACTGACAGTAGCTATTATTCTTTTATTATTATTATTATCATCATCATCTATTTCCCACCAATACAGAGTTGATGGAAGGCGCGAGACTAAAAGCAAGGCGCGCTTGATGAATGCCCTCCACCTTTTACATGTTGGCAGCAGCAGGGAATACGTCATTCGCAACCCTAGTGCAAAAAAAGGAAGTCTTAACTCGACTTAATTAGTTAATTCTTTGGGTTTTAAGTCCCAAAGTGATACGAGTGTGTCACTAGCGTAGGGCACCGGAAATTCCGAGCACCTAGGTTTCTTTGATTTAACTAGATTTGAAGATTTAACTAGATGAAGATTTAACCTGAAGATTTAACTAGATGACTAGATTTTAGGATCTAGTGACGACTACATTTAGCACAAATGAAATAATGCTGACTGGAAGAAACGCGACCGACGAGTACAAATGCAGGAAATCTACAAAATAGCAAAGGAACAAAGAAACCCACCTGGTCGATGATGATGACGTGCCGATTGAAGTCGACGCTGGTTCTGAAATGTTGAAGGCTGACACGATAAATCCGGGTGCCACACTGCAACCGCGAAAAGCACATTCCATGCCAGGAAACAAACTGGCACATAATGATGGCCAGGAGCGCAACGACGTTCCAGATAGGTCTTACCCCCACGACGGAAACCACCTAACAGCTACCTGCCTGCCTAGTGTTCGCTAAACCTGGAACTATTACACGCACTTCCGTCGTGGGAGAAGACCGTGACCCTTGTCAGCCTCGTTAGCAGGCTCACCTGCCATTTTGTTTGATGCCGACGTTGAAGCTAGCAGTAACGACGATCCTTGTGGCGGTCCCCGATGTGTTGCCGGCGCTGAAACTCCTCGACGATGGCCTCGTCTGCATTTGCTAGACCCGGTGGCATGATGAGTTTGTAGAGCTGAAACGACATTAGAGAGTGGTTACTGATGTAGGGGGAGCCTAACTCGCTGCCCTCTTAACCTCCTCGGTTCTGGAGTACCCAAATGGGTACCGTTCTTATAAGTGCTACAGATAGCGGCCATTAGGTATTCGCATGTTCAAATTCGCCTTGCCACAATAGACATATGTTGCTTTCCTTAAGTCCCGAGAAGTGGCGCCGTGTGACCAGTAATTTTTGAAAAACTAGTAAACAAAGATTGCTGCGCGCTGCACGAGAGCTCGGCTGCGTCCTCGTGGTAAATAAAACCTTTCTTAGTTGTAGCCTATACGACACTATCTATAGTACATTCGTTTAAACATAGACGCCCGAAGGAACATATTGTAAGTCATTTCGCTGTTATGGTTTTGTTGCACGCAGTCATACAGACATTAAAAATTCAGGATACTCATTTGGGTACTGTGGGTCTCTGTTTCTAACGCTTTTGAGCTAGGTAACTGACTAGCTGACTATTCTCGCTAGCTACAAGTATTTGACTATTAGTACCAGTCAGTGGCATAGCCACGGGGTGGCACACCGGGCCCGTGCGCCCCCCCCCCCGCCCCTTCGTCTGATTTTTTTTTCTCCTATGGGATAAGGAGCGCAAAATGACACTACCACACTTGCCTGCCCGGACTCCATGACGCATGAAGGGTGTGCCCCCACCAAAAATGAACAAATTTATGCCTACGCCACTGGTACCAGTAGCTACTAGTACCTGACATCACTAGCTGACTACTAGTAGCTAGCAGTACCTGACATCATTGGCTGACTAGTACCTGACTAGTCACGCAGCCTCACGTGGTTAGCAAGTACAATACAAGCATAAATGGAGTGGACCTAATTGATCGCTGCATCTCGTACTACAGAATTTTCCTCCGGACGCGCAAATGGGCACTACGAGTTTCTGCGCATTTATTTATCTTGCTTGCTGCAACAGCTTGATTGAATACCAGAGGGGCTGCGAAAAGCCTCTGGCTCCCAATACAGACAGACAGACTATATCTTCTGGATTTCAAATCCAACATAGGGAATGTGCTCCTCAAAGTGGACACTGAACAGGGAGCAAGATAATCCCAGTTCACCCTGACGAAGTGCGGTACGACCAGGTTGGACTCTTCCCGCAGCGTGAAAAGCTCACATCTCTCATGAAGTGCCGCTACCCAGGATGCGGTTGCAAATCAACAGTGACACACTTGAAGTACGATGGATTTCTAAGTTCGTAGAACCGCCACTGCTTCCTCACGCTTCACACTCGTTGAGGCCCAGAGTACCCAAATGGGTACCATCAAATTTTGATACAACCGCTTGATTTTTCGGGTTCGCAATTTTTCTGTTTCCATGGGCAGGAAGCCAAGCAGTTTGTGTTGCCTTGTTCCCTTGTTTGTACGTTTTGCAGGCTCATTTTTCAGGAAGAACTCTCACGAAATGGCTTGACTTCCGGTTATACTAGCGCTGTTACACGTCGCAAAAAGCACCAACTTCTTAATGAACGTAGTAAAAATATTGGTAGTGATCATTCCACACCAGATATAGTCAGTCATTACTACGAACTCGTACTTTTACTGAGTAAAGCTCGTTGAAAGTAATAAGTAGACACTGGTGACAAGAGTTTACTATTGTTTAGTTTGCAATTGGTTCACTAGTGTTAATAAGCTTACTACTTCGTTGATACGGTTATTACCATTACTGAACCAATTACCCTAAAAACAAGTGAATGCACATTTGGTTTTGCACCGTCCCCATTGCCACATCAAGTCTGTTCTACACGGTGTTTTTTATGCAATACAGATTTTTTTGTAAAATACCTATGACAGTAAGCCTCCTGTCGCTTCCGCACACGAACACCGTGTCGAAGCGGAAATACTTTGCCGCAGTTCAAATGACACTGCTGCGACAACTTGTTAACTTTTAAATTATTGACTTCAGAGCAGGTGTTTATACTAAAAAGTTTTAGTGCCTGTCACTATATGGTATACCTATATTTTAGTAATCACAAAGGTTGCACGCAGTTAGGGATATTAAGCATCCAATTTCTAGGGCGAAGTCGAAACTGATCGCGCCCGGCGCGCACGAAGCGCGACCGTTTTGCTACGTCAGACCGGAACTATACGAGTCACATCGGACTGACGACATTTGAATGCCGGCGCGGCGCGGCTGCATGTTTCCGTCAAAAGCTGCTAGTAATTTCACTTGTGCCCGCACACGGCCTTACGTTAGCGCGTAGTGTTTGCTCTGATCTGTTTCTTTCGAACTGTGCACACGTAAAAAGCAATTTCAACTTTTTCTTTGCTTGAGAAGCATAAAACTCAGGGGTGGCCAGTTCGGCGCTTTTTCTTGCAGACAGGCAAAATAGTTTTTGCCACCTCTTAATAGTTTAAGAAACAAATAGGCACCACCCATCGCACGCAAATATTAAGCTGTCTACCAGTGTATTTCAGAACGCTTGCCGATTTTTCTGACCAGATTATGCTTTGGCGCGCCTTCATTCAAATTTCATCACTTCACTATCACGTGTCATTCCGGTGTTCCGCCTCGCTTTGTGCGCGCCGGGCGCGATCAGTTTTGATTTCGCCTTTGAAATTCGATGAGAAATATCTAACTAGGTGCAATTTTTGTGATTTATAAAAAATAGTTACGCCATAAATTGGCACGCACTACAACTTCGTAATATAAACGGCTGCCCTCAAGTCAATAATTAAAAGAATAACGAGTTTTGTTCATTATTCGCATCAACATCATTTTAGCTGCGGGAAAGTATTTCCGCGTCGACATAGAGTTCATGAGCGAAAACGACAGGAGCCTGACCATCATAACTTTTATAAAAAATATTTTCTAAAAAACACCCTATATCTAAATGTACGGGCGTTCCACCCTTAACAAAATCTTCGCTCCTACTATTCCTGGAAAGCACAACCTTAGCGCCCTCATCTTGGCAACATAGTCGCTAACTCACTGTGGTGGGTGTCAGGTGTACCAGCACACTTCAACATGCCCATAGTAACCTTTTCAGATAACAATGGCTGCGATTAAATCAGCTAGAAGCACGATTCTTGTTTATAGTCTACTCGTGGACGAATGAGAGAGTGCTCACTTGAAGTAGTGCCGGGAGAATATCCGCCAGGGAGATCTGCCGTTGTGGTCCAAGGGGTGTGTGAAGACAGTTGGCGCTCCTGGGATGAAGGCAATGAACTTATTAATCCCTCGATGCACAAACGTACATAAACGAACTGGCAACTTGTTCTTTGCCAGTTCATGAGACTATACAGGCCAAGAAGGAGCAAGACAGAGTAACGGAGAGCTTAGCTGCTTGGTACGTATGGATGTTGAAAGACTGGGCATGCAAATGCGGACACAGTCAAGACACTACAAACTCCGATTACGATATTCCCTAAAGAAAAACGGAGTTTGTGGTGTCTTGACTTCGCAACGTTGCTTGTTGGGCGAGTTGGAACGAGTCAGTCATAACGTAGTTCAGCGCAAAAAACAGGCAACAGACGAGTAAGAGGACAAGGACACAGCGCATTCTTCCAACTAAAGTTTATTGGATTGGAACGCATGTATATATACACGCAGGGAAAGCAAGAAAAGATAAAAGAAAAAAAGAAAAAAACAGGAAGTAAAAACCGAAAGGTGAAAAGAAGAAAAGTGCCGATAAGTCACACACGTGACTCCGTGAGGCTCCGTAGGCTCCGTGAGCACTACTACAGCGTCCAAACGACAGTATCGGGGCACCTCGGCATCCACGTGCGGGATTGTGAGTGTAGGCCCCTCTTTGAAAACACTGCGGTCCTTGCACGCAGTCGGGACCAAAGGGTGAGGGAAATTATGGAAGCTGAGGAAATTGAACGGTCTGGGGACGCATGCGTAAGCATGCCTTCCTTGCATCTTTCTGACAAAGAGCTTTTGTTTTTGGCGAGTCATGGGAAGGGGGGCGGTGTTGGCACACGTGTGTGACTTATCGGCACTTTTCTTCTTTTCACCTTTCGGTTTTTACTTCCTGTTTTTTTCTTTTTTTCTTTTATCTTTTCTTGCTTTCCCTGCGTGTATATATACATGCGTTCCAATCCAATAAACTTTAGTTGGAAGAATGCGCTGTGTCCTTGTCCTCTTACTCGTCTGTTGCCTGTTTTTTGCGCTGAACTACGTTATGACTGTCTTGACTTCTCTCTTGTGCGCGTGATTGCACGTCCAGTATTAACATGAGCAAGATATATCGTGCATAGGGTGAATTGAACCTTCAGCCTAATCACAGTCGTCACCGTTTCCTTATTTGTTGCGCATGACTGCAGCAATCTAATTCAATGGAGGCACTACTTTGTTCGATGGCTCGGTCAGCGAGCCACGTTCTAAGGCTAAAGTGAAACGGTATGGTTTTTGTCCGCTCTAAATGAACACAACTCAATACAAATAGCAGATTCATTTTAAGTTTAATATTAGATTTATGTAAATAAGTAAACAACATCGACTGCTAAGTAGTAAATATTAAATTATACATTAGTATTGATGAACAAAACTCAGAACACTCATTCTATTTCCTGGAATGTAATACCTAATGCCTTAGAATTTGTTCTGCAAATGTGACACATTTTAGGACAGTCGGTCACAATTCACGCCTGAAGGGGAATAAAGGATGAAAACTTTGTAAATATTGCGCAGGGCTGGGCAGAGATACTCAGAAAAGTATTCCGGAATACAGATATCGAAATACATGAATTGGAAGCCTAAAATACAGATACTGAGATACATTTGCCTTTAACGTAACGCGATATTTCGGAGATACTTTTGCAATGAGACGAAAAAAGTATTCCGGAATACAGTTACAGCGATACAGATACTGGAATACTTTTTTTTATTTCAAGGATGCTCATACTACGCAAAGACACCTATTAGTGCAGCATAATGTTGTAATTAAAGTTACAGCGCATCGAAACGTTTAGTTTATTTATTTATTTATTACAGTACCCTCAGCGCCATTAAGACATTGCAGGGGAGGGGGGGGGGGGACAAAGTACATAATTAGTAATAATGACATAATTACAAGTATCAATTCCAATAAAAATACACTATTTCACAGCAACAGTAACAAGGATTGGACACCGAAATCGACATACTTGGCGAACAAACTAAGCTATGCTAGAAATAGCACACTTTAAGCAAATCACTCGAGTCACTAATGAACACCAGTGAATTGAGAAAAAGCACACATTTATTTTGAAGATCTCCTTTGCTGAGAAGGTTGCTGTATAGGCTTCTCAAATGGGCTGTCTTCTAACATCGTCGGTTCAGCCTCAGCAATAGACTCACGAAAGAAAGAAAGTTTGTCTACCGCTCAAAGCGAGCACAAATTCGTGTTATAGTGAATAAATACCGCCTTCAACGCCGGATTGCCCTGCAGCGTGGTGATATCTCTTCTCGGGTCATCTAGATACCGAAACACTTCCGCCCTCACTTGGGTTGTTCTGACTGTTCAGAATCCGAAGTCGGTTCCCATCTTCGGAATCCTCAGCCGTCTGACCCTGTCGGCTTCAATGAAGCTTTCACCGCCACCGACGCTACCAGCACCCATTTCAAAAAGCCGCAACAGGCGAAGTCGGCTCCGGCGGTGGGGGAGCCTGCTACCACAAAAGACCGTTTCACGCATGTAATCAATTAAGAACGCACCCTGACATTGGAGAGGTGGCTGAAAGCGCGTCAAAGATAGCCATCTTCTAGACACTTCCGCCGCGACTACGGGAACTGCTTTTGGAAGTGCCGCCGCTTTGGAAACTGAACGGACGCGAAGCATTGCAAAGCCTGTTCCAAGGCGGTATCCGCGCGGGGGGGGGGGGGGGTTCGCGAAGTAATGGCTTGCCACCCGAAAAAAATTAGGCGTGCTGTACTGACCTTGAGAGACAGCGAGTCGGCAGAGGCCGACAACACTGCCCCCGCGATTCAGCTGTCCGCGGCGTCGCGCGCTTTACCACATGGACCATTCTGTGCTTGAGGGGAAACGATCGCCGCCCTATCTGTCGGCAACCGGCGGCGCGCCTTTGCTTGTCTTGGCACAAAAAAGAAAAAAAGAACATCATTCCCCCATTGGAAACACGCCTCAACTCATTTCCGACACAAAAAAACAATGTAACGAGATACCCGTGTCCTGCATAGTATCGCGATACAGGCGATACATCGTAAATGTATTTCACTACTGAGATACAAATACATTTTGCAAATGTATCTCGATACAGAAATACAGATACTCAAAAGTATCTCTGAAATACTATCGCGATACTCTTGTATCGCGATACTGCCCAGCCCTGATATTGCGTAAGAGTCCTAATGGCTGCGTAGTTTACTACGGTCACCAGTAGCGTTTGCTAACTTCCCTTCCCGGTGCGTCTGTGCTGGTAAACATGTAAGAGTTTACAAAGGTCAGTTATTTTTGAAGGGCGGTAAATGACTAGAACAAAGAAAAATTAAAACAGACAAACGAACAAATTTACGAACTACCGTGCGCGCAACTCTCCCAAATTGCAAACTACCGCGCGCGCAACTCGCCCAAATTGTAAACCAGCCCGCGCGCGCAACGCCCCCAAATTCAAAGCACACGCGCGCCGCACACCGAAATGCTATCAACCAAATACATGCGCCTACCATGGCCAGCCACGGTAACCGCAGAGGACACGTGCTAGCTGATCAACGCAGTAAGCAGCTAAGTCACTACGGTGGCTCTCGCCATTTAGGCGCCCCCTAAACCCTTCGTCATGCCCGTATTAACCCTTCAGAGAACGATGGCTGCGATTAACAAAGCTTGAAGCAAGGTGGTCCTTCGCGTTTAATGTACTAATCATGGAAATACGAGAGAGAGGCTTACTCGATCCAATGCCGGGAGCACGTCCGCCATGAAGACATCCGTCGGCGATAGTGCGAAAGATAAGCCGGAGTGCCACGGGGCGTGTCAGTACGTCAGCGCTCCTGAAACGAAAGGAAAACTTGTTAGGCGACGAAAGCTCGCGTAAAAAAATTGAACGCAGTCTCACGAATAACGCTTGAGCGCGAAGCCACGGCTGGTCCATGTGCAAAATGCAGGTCTAGCAGCCAAGTTGAAGCTACGAAAGAAAAAAAAGAAAAGAAAATGGCAAGGGTTAACGCGGCAGAAGGAACACGCAAACCATGAAATAGATTCCAGCTTGAACGGGCACTACCAACTCTAACACGAGTGAACGTTAAAGAATGAAGGGTTAACCCACCTGCGCTCCACCCGCCGCAGGTCCCCGATTCGACGCGTTGAGCAGACCTGAAGTTCCGACGTTGCCGACTTCTTGAAGTTCGGGGACAAGCCGACGAGGCAAACACCGGGACGCCGCTTTGCGGCCCGCGAGAACCACATTACGCACCAGAGAAGTCTGGCACGAAATGAGGCCCGCGGGAGCGCCACGGACATTCCGGGTCGAGTCCTCCCGTGCACACAACTCCTAACAAACCTACCTACCTACCTAACCGTCAGCTAAGCCTGAAAGCTGTACGCACGCCTGTGTCACGGGGAGTTGGACTCGAAGTGGCAGCGTTGTTCAAGGAACCCGCTCGCTAAATTTCCACGCAACCTTTAACTTCGGTTGAGCTAGGAAACTATAGCGAGTGACGTTCGTTGAACACGCCCCACACCTCGCCGGCCTGCCATATATTGGGGCTCACCAATTACGATGCCGACGACGAAGCTCGCAGCGGTCCTCGATGAATTCCAGGCGACGCAGTTCCTGGTACAGAGCTCCATAAGTCCAGGTAAAGTCCACACACACACAAAGAAAAAAGTTAAAACGCGACTCGTACGCACGTACTGCAACTACACGCCCCGTGCCTGAACATCGTGGTAAGCCGTCCCATGGCGCCTAAGAACTGCCGTCTACAAAATGCGCAGCGGTGCCGGCAGCAAACAGTTGTTTTAACGACGATGATCCGATAGTCGCGCATGTGTTGTTGCAGCCACAAATAGTGGCGCCATTACGTCACGGCGTCGTTCGTCGCCATCTTATCGACGAGATCTGCGCGCGGCGTATTGCGCCGGAAAGAAATTGAAGAAAAGATGTACAAAAGAAAATCGAAGGATGGCCCAGCGGCGCGTCACCGTCGGGCTCGGAATGTTCCAGAAGCGAATGAGCTCAGAGCTGAAGCGGTGGTATCGCTTCCGCGATGTCGCCTTCTCGCGTATACCTTCGCTCTTGAACTGCGACCCCGTTACCGGCGTGACTTGCAATTATGTGACGGACGTACACAAAGCTAGGTTTAGAATAGCGTACGCAAAGCTTTGCGTTAGCTTTTCGCGCAACTGCGCATGCGTCGTACGCTAACCACTTGCGGGCTCCCGTTATGTGACGGAAATAGCGGGCCGCAAACGCTAACTTAGCCTACGCTATTTTAAAACTGCCTAATGAAGCTAATTATACGTGTAAAGTATTTCCTTGGACTCTTGCCACGCAGCCTTTTTCTTGAATCCGTTGTAGCAAGAAACCGCGCGTTCCGTTAATTTCAGTGGCACTTGTCCGCTGCCGTGGAACATGGTTACGACCAGTGGCGTACCAACGTGGTAAAGTAAAAAAGTTTCTCTCTGTGTGCCGTAGTATCGCGCCCCAATGTTTATCATGTACTAACTTGTTCGAGGGAGGTGGGGGGGGGGGCGAGCATACCTTACTGCATCGGCAGTATATATATATATATATATATATATATATATATATATAAATCGCCAGGCCTACGCGGAAAGCGCAGCACAATCACAGCGAAAGCTGGAAGAGCGGAATTTGTAGAGCCTGTTATAAATTCTCTTGTGGCTACTAATACAAGTACACTTGCAAGGTACCCGCTACGCTACAAATCATAATTTTTTATGAAGTTGGGAAGCACCCACCACGACATTATTCGTTATTCTGCGGAGAAGCGAGGTACAATCTGTAAGGCACTATGTGCATTTTGTTGATGCGACGGTTGATGACGATGAATTATGGCTGAGCCTTTTGTATTGGGTTGGAAGCTTTAAACGACCCACTAGTTACGTATTTCGTATTGTGTGACGCCCGGTCATTATTTAACTGTCCCACCACGCTTTATAACATATGTTAACGTAAGAAAGAGAGAGAGAGAGGGAATTAACTTTATTGAGACCCTGAGCAAATGGATCATGGGAGCCTTAAGCCTGTTTCACATGCGAGCGACTGAGCGGCGGGGCTCGCGGCGATCCGGCGAATGCCGTTTTGTTGTTGCTTTCATAACTACTTTTTCTATAGTGGCAAACGCCTTACATGACTGAAGGCGTGAACTACAGCAGTAATAAAATGAATCAAACAAATATCTTTTTATGTAGCGGAGAGACGCGGTCGGGTCAAATGGGAGAATTGGGGCCTCTCTTGCGAAAAGCCCATTGCCCCTTGTGATTTCCAAATACGGGCGCTAATAATTTTACCACAGTGATGAAATCTGGCCAATTTCGCTTGCGAAAAGGAAACCGAACTGCAAAGGAGCACTACTGTTCTACTCTTCAGAGACGTACAGAATGAGTGAGCGTCGTTTGTATCAACGTTCAATCTACTTTGTTTGGTGGGTGTGCGGGCTGCGTTCACGATTGCGGCAAGCACGGTGTACGCACGTTGACAAATGAAGGTGAACTAACACCCCAGCAATTGTTGTCATGAACAGTGACGTAATTCTAATCGTCTGCTAGTTGCACTTACATCCGCTTCGGTATACGTTTTGCCGGTGAAGTTGGTCGAAATGCATTACTCCGCAATAATTACCACAAGCTGTTCTTTTTTCAAAACCTCAAAGCGTCATTTGGCTATTATCAGGAAGGGCTCCAATTCTGCAATTCGACGCGACCACCTGCCTCCACTATTTAAAAAGTTATTTAGTTTATTTTTTAAATCATCAGCAATTGCTGTCTCTAGCCATCTGAAGATGTCTGCCGCTACAAAATATTCATTATGAAGGCTTCGAGCAAATGCTGCATTTCCTCTTGTGTTTAAGATCTTCGTACACATTTCTCTAAAAACGCGCTGTATACCTTTTACTTAGTAGAAGTTTCTAATATCAGGACAATACTACTTACGGTGATATACTGAGCCGCCTGCCACAATATCCACACGCAGGCTTTCCACCGGGCTGCTTCGCCGTACGTCTGGAGAAGTGGCCTGTCTCCCTAGAATAAAAATAATGCATTTGTGTAAATTTCTTTTTTTTTTCATAGAAAGCAGACACCGATGTTTCTTTGCTGACTGTTGTGAAGTAAGCATTGCTATATGAACGGCAATGGTTTTGTGCGGAATGAGTTTTCTTGCGAAGCTCATTTTTGTGCCTCACGATACCCGGCTGCGCATATATTTGAGGAAAGCTCAAATAATTTTTGTGTGGTTATCACATTGAACGAAACGTCCCATACTCGGCTACAACTTGAGAAAATATGGCAGCCCCTGCCACGAAACCGCAGCGCGCCGCCCTTCACCTGTGAAAGACATTCGTGCTAGCTGGTTTCCGATTGAACTGCTAGTACCTTATCTCGGCTAATGTAAATACTACGCATATTAAGGGCGGAGTTGTTTAAGCTTGAGTTCTGTCCGCGGCCGGCGACCACTCGAAACTCTGCGCAGCTGTGCAAAGCGAAGTGGAAGCATAGAATAATCATGTATAGAGGTGTATATAGCCATATATAGCAACAGTTGGGAAAGGGTAGCGAGGAATGGGGAAAATGAAAAGGACGAGAGGGAGAGGGTAAAGATAGCGTAGCCGTGTAGAGTATAGTGTATCAAAGAAGGGCAAGGGAAGTGAGGGGAGGGGCAGGGAAAGGAGCGGAGGCTAAATCATAGTACAATCATATATAGTATTGGCCTCGAGGCCCACCACTGGAAACGCCGGCGCCACCGTCGGCGTGACGTGCTTGGCAGGATCACGTGGTCTCAGCGGCCGCGTCGGCTGCTTGTGGCGCACTGCCGCGTGCTTTGAAAACGAGTTTCAAGTCCCACATGCGCTGCTGTCTGTTCAAATTCGGAAGTTTTCTCTCATTTTCTACTCAATTGAAACCACTGTAATAGAGTGGCTGCCTCCGAAGGCGACGAACATGGGGCTCTACCGCTCGGTGTCGCAGGGCCGCGCTTACGCAAAGGAGCCCAGTGTCAGCCTGCACTGGTAACCGCGGGACAAGAAACAGCGTGAAGCATGGGTTGTAAAGCTAAGAACCGGCAAGTAGCCATCCGCTACGAGTCTTGTGTGCAACAAGTACTTCCGCGACGAAGACTTTTGTTACTGCTTCGGGCCTGCGATGTTCGGTGAGTAGCAGACAGCGCGCACTGAGACGATGGCTCGCGCGCGCTTCCCGCCGGCAAATGATGCTTATCTGCCACAGGATGGTAAAAGCGCTACGTTTTACCACGTGCGATGCCATCTCAGAACCAATGCGACCTCTTGATCGTCGGCCCCGTGCTCAGCGTCCACAAAATCGGCTGCAGATGCGCAAGTCATTGTTTAGATATGTTAAATTAAAAAACGCACAGGGTCCCTTATGCATTCGTTAAAGATGACTAGAAGGCGAAAGCCATCTTCTTCTTGTCAGTCGATGTACTGATTCTCCCGCGCCCCCCTCCAAAAGCGTTCTGCGCCTAACGCGGTTTTGCACGGCCTCCGTGACCGATCACGGAGGCAATGCAAAGCGACCATGACGTGTGAATACGTCATCATGTGACGTCACATTATGTGACGTCATAATGACGCTACATATTTTGGCGATCTGTGACGTCATGATGACGTCATATGGTGACACCATCACGTGACGATTATTTTTTGCATCACTCGCGTTGACGCCGCCGATGCGGGACGCCGACGGGCAACCTTCCTATTTGATGAGGCATGCATTGCTTCATAAGCTACATAAATTTTGCATTGCCTCCGTGATCGGCCCACCGGCCAGCCCCATGTATTTTTTTGGAGCCTCATTTATTTACGTGGGAAAGATGCCATCCTGTTGGCGTTAGACACGACACTGCTGCCAAAATTGCTGGGGTACATGCCAAATAATTACTATCCTGTTTTGCGGCTGTTGGTTGCTGCAATAACTTCTATTTTATTCACCGCTATTTCAAGTTTATGTGGGTCCTAGTTAACAGCCGACGTTTGCAGAACAAGTCCGCAAACGTTAGTGTACTTTCTTTCTTTTCCTAGGCGTCGCATGCTACTATACATGCTCGGTCTCGTAGACTGGTTCTTCTTCCACCAGCAATCTCGAAGTGGTGAAGCTTTGGTCTATGAATTTGTTGATGACAGAGAGCGGCAAGTTCACTGGAATGCAAACGGAACGATAATTAAGGAGCATTAAAAAAAGGCGTCGCATTTGCTCACGTTTTGTGTGAGCACCAAACGAAACGAATCCGCGGAATAAAGAAACAGAAGCAGCGGCATTTGCCCGCTGAGAAGACCGATCAATACGCAGTGCGGGACAACTTGTCAAAGGACATTGAAACGTACCCGAATTTAGACCAAAAAAGAAAAAAAAAACACTGAATCGTCGGGACGGCAGATCACAAAGTTGCCATGCGCACCGAAGCCGCATTCGTAAGGAAATTGTTTTTGAACTGTTCTGATAGCGTCCGCGCAACAGTAGTTGTTTGTTTACTCACAAATTCTCATATTTTGCAGCCTAATGTTCACAGCGCGGTGCCAAAATGCGCTCGAAGCAAAAGCGAAACCATCAGTACGAACATACATGCAGACGCTCATACATGCAGAGGCACCCTCAGTCGTCGCGAACCCGTGCGATCGCTGGCTTGGGGCTTCTTTCTGTTATGCTCCGTTTGGTTATACAGGCAGTCTACTCGAACGAGAGTAGACTATCACATAGTTTGCACTCAGCGAGTGACTACCTTTCACGCAGGAAGCCGGTTCAGGGGTCTGCAACGCGGTGACAGCGTGAAGCGGGTGCTCGGTTTTCTGCAAAGAGACAGCGACTGTAGACTATCTTGTGCTTTCAGTTCGTCGAAAATGATTATTTTGACATTAAAGAACACAGTTCATTTCGAAAGTACTTACAGAAATGCCCTGGAGGGCTTCCGCGAGGTGTTTTTGTAGAGCGCCGACAGCAAAACCTATGGGGAGCGCGCCGGCGGTATCCTGCCTAGCACGCAATCGAGGCGCGTCCGATAGAGGGCGACTCCATAACTCCTCGAGGCCAATAGTATAGGAAGTAGGCGAAAAAATTTGAGTGAGGGTTAGGAGGAGTGATGTGAGAGGGAAGAGGAGGAAAGGGAAGAGGCAGAGGGTAAAACATAGCATAGGCAAGTATAGTATAGCAAGGGCGTGGGAAAGGGAGATCAGGGTGAGGAGGAGTGATGTGAGAGTGAGGAGGTGGGATATGAGGAGGGGAAGGCCACCGGCTGCGCTGTTTCCTCAGCCTTCGCTCCACTAGAGCGTAGCTGGCCCAATTTATTAAAAATTAGAGGTTCATCGTTACTGCGTGAAACGTTACGTTTGGCTGAGCAGCGATATCAGAATCCCTGACAAAATTTACCAGGACCTTGAAGTTTCTGACGTAAAAACCAGCGACACGAACGTGGGTCTGCATGGGAAAGACAGCTGTCTGAAACAATTGAGAATTGCTTGACCGCATGAAAGTAAGTAAGCGCAATTCCTTGCACCAATTATGCAACTTCTCTGTGGGAGAGACATCGTCGGCTGTAGGCGGAGCTGACATGTTTTCCAAGCTTTTCATCGACTATAGTATCTGTGGTCCGCGTTACAAGACATGGAGCATTATCACTTGAAGCCAGGCGAAACACAACAGATGTTGCACTGATTCAAAGAATGCCGAGCCAGTTGGCTGGGGTTAACCGTGAATCAGAATTAAGGCACAAAGTGTTGAAAGAAACATTTTCTTCCCACATGCTGGTTTTGGAGAAAAAAAGGCACGCAAACAAGCACGGCTGCCACGCTTCGCCTGCGCTCAGAAATATGATGGAACATACAAGTATTGTTATGGAATGCTATATTATATTTTGTTCAACTTATCGGTTGCACGGTATGAAAACGTGCCAAAACGTACAATTTTTAATATTCATATGATCCTTAATTCACTATTATGAAGCATTAGTGCACATTATGCTAGCTTTTTCATTGAACAATATCCATGCCTTCTCGAACTGAACTTATTATCAGCCGCAAAAAATCCATGTCTGTACAAACGGATGATCCTTAGCCTTTTTGGACATAACCAGCACCGCCTTCTGTATGAAGGATTTGTTAGGTTATTTAGAGACGTACTGTTCATAAATGTATTACTAATTGGTAATTTCATTTCATAACTATATACCATTACCAATTTCTGTCCATGCAATTCTTTTAATTTCCCTAATCCTACACGGCTTCTCTGCAGGTTGTGCTGTTGTACTTGCTGCAATATGTGCGCAAGTCATTTAGCATTTTGTATATCAGACCAAATGGTGATTTTTTCTACACACTGCAATAACGTGTTCATGTCCGTAGTCAAGTGTGCATCCCCATGCTGTATTGGCCCACGGGGCGATGCAATTAACTAATAAATAAACAAATACATAAATAAGTAAGTACTTATGTATGTATACATGTATGCCTCAATCAATGTGCAGCACATTTATTTTGGAGCTTCCACCAGCCGGCTATAGATCAGTGAGCTATTTAAAATAATAAATATATGGGAAAATTCTCGGCAGGCATCGCGAAAGCAGTGCTGCATATGGGAGCCTGCACTGAGGAATATAAATGCACGAAAACACTGCCGCATATGGGAGCCTGCACTGTGGAATACAAATGCACGAAAACGGTTAGGACTTTATATTTTGTTAACAGGATTTTAAAAGCGAGCATTGTTCCACGAGAAATGTCAGACAGTTGTGGCAACAACTGAAAGTGCGACCGCTCGTGACGCTTCTGGTGCAACTGGGCTCACTAGAAACAACGCGATCTTAGCGTATTCTTAACGGTTATACAAATATTGTTCAGCATCATCAGTAGCCTATTCAACATACAATCTTATCGGTATAGCAAGAAAACCCACTCGACTACGACTTGGCAAGAAAAGCACTATCTTATGCATAATACTGAATGCAGCATAGATAAGAATTATTTCGAACAATAAAACATCTTTAATAAGGGTGAATGCCTACACAAAACATCAGTACTTCCGCTAGTGTACAACACGAATAGTAGCCATTGCTCTGAAAGGGTATCAATCAATCAATCAATCAATCAATCAATCAATCAATCAGTAAAAAAAAGGGCAACCTTATAAGAAGGTTTCTGAGTTGTCAAAAAGTGCTCATTCAAAAGTGCTCATTCGCAGAGGAAGTCCTCTGCGTCCTCGCTTCCTAGTCGTTTCCCTGCGCAGTGCAGCAGCAGGCGTCGGACCGCGCGTACCTGTACATAATGTAGTCACGATGCGTCTGCGCTGGTGCGTCCATTTTGGTTATTACATATTCCACAAAAACCACATACAGGTACAAGTGCACGTTAAACTGCCATCGCTAACTATCATCGTTCAGTTAGCGGCACTGAAATGCAGGCGTCTCTAAATCTCATCCCAATACCTCCACGTCAATAGCACGCGCGCATTTGTCTGTTTTGTAAGATTTTTTATCATAATCCGAAACTTGGTTCCAGATTAATCCAACCAGCGCCCTTCATTTCTCGTCGCCGCATTCACCAACAAAAAGTCACAGCCCCCCCCCCCCCCAGTTCAACAGTAACGTATGCCCAATCATATTTCCCAAGAACTTGTAATGAATAGAATTCCTTAGCTTTATCGTCGACCCGGCACAGTGGTCTAGTGGTTAAGGTGCTCGACTGCTGGCCCGCAGGCCACGGGATCAAATCGCAGCCGCGGCGGCTGCATTTTCGATTGAGGCGTAAATGCTAGTGGCCCGTATATTTACATTGAAGTGCACGTGAAAAACCCCCAGGTGGTCACAATTTCTAGAGCCCTCCTACCACGGCGTCTTTTATAATCGTATCGGGAATTTGGCACGTAAAACGCCGACAATTATTAATATTACCATGTTTCCTAATGTCACCGCTTTGGTACTACACTTGACGTTTCCCTCACATGAAACGTTTCTAATTTATGTCTTCAGACAGAGGTTCTCTACGTCTTGGCGGGACTTGTTGAAATCTTCATCGAAGACTTTGGTCCTCTCCATTAAAGTTTGCATACAAGGAACCTATTCTCGAATCAGGACACCTATACTCGTGATCGATATTTCGGAATTTCTACTGGAAGACTATCCACTTTTAAAAGAAATACTTAGGTGCAGGAAATTAGAGAATTTGGTTAACGTGGTTCCCTAATATTATTTGTAATGGTCGAATTTCTCAGTCGGGCTCCTATGGCAAGCGATGATTTCGACAATATGGCATTAACAGGAATATCATGGGAGGATACTACTACTGCATCAGTATTTTAATTTAGTAATAATCCTTTTTTGGATTGACAGTTATACAATTGGAATGAGGCATAAAAGTCTGAGACGAGGCAAAAGACCACCGCCTACCTTGCATGGTGTTCTTGATGATGATGATGACCTTTATATATCATCATCATCTTCTTGTTCTTGTTCACCTTCAACTGTGGCTCACACCCACTGTGGGGGAGTGGCCAAGAATTCAGTGGTTTTATAACGTGTTATATTATTTTAGAACGAAGGTTAAAGAATAAAACATTACAAATTTGAAAGGAAATTTCCGCGCTTGATCAAATATGGACAAAAAAAATAGTAAGCCGTTCTTCTTCTTTCCCCTCTTTGCTCAAAGCACACGACTGGCGTGTTAATTATTGCGGTTGTCTGTGCAAATTAGTTTTCTTACTGCTAGTCTTCTGTTCAAGAGTCCTCTAAACACTTTTCAAGACCAGTTTCTAATTTCTCGTCATGCAGATCAGCAATTGAAGTTCTTTCAGGATAGACACAAACATCTATGTTGAGAAAATAGGTATTTTATTCACGGAAAAAATTCACTACATCATTGCCGGCTGCATGAGCGCCTATAGGGCAAGCGGAAAAACATTCATGAAAGAAATAACGTCCTGAAGTGTTAGTCTTTAATTAAAGCTCCTAAAGAATAAAAATAGAATGCTTGGGCGAACATTGAGCGTGTGCCGGTTCATGATGATGACAATTTTTTATCGATGACACACGGCTATCATCGACAATAACAGCTCTATTGTAAAGCTCCTATAGCACCTACCTCCCGCAGAAAATTGTCCAAATCCCACTATTCACCACACTGGTCCACAAAAAAAAAAAACGTAAGGCAGCTTCACTACCGTAAAACCTGAGGAAGTGCTGATAAATCGCTGAGTGCACCAGCACTCAGCGATTCCAGGTCGTAGAGTTCCCACTGCTCCGTTTATGAAAGCGTCGTCTACGCCAATGTTTGAGGTAAGCATGTAGAGTTTCACCGGTGCGACTAGAATCTTGTTAGGGAGATTCGCAGATTCGGTGTGCGACAGGAGCTCTACTTTTTTGCTGCGCATTATCGACTTCCAGCTTGTTACGGCAGTGGAAATACGCGTTGTCTTCAGCGAGTACCGTCAGGTTGTTTCCCCCATCACATGTAGCGACGCAGCGCTGGCGAAGCGTAGGGGGAGGGGCATTCGTTTGCTCGGGGAGGCTGTGGTGCCCTCTCTCGCGCGGCTCCGGAGTCAGTCGCAGGTTTCCGAAACATCTCTAGCAATTTTATTATTAATTTAGATTACTTCGTGATTATTTCTGTTAATTAGATTTATTTACGTCTTGTGCGTTCATTTCAACAAGGTTTTTGAGCATTGCTGGCCTTGTTATGGTTTGTGTCGAGCGCTTTACTGTGAGCGTGATCACGCCCCATGGGATGCACGGATGCACGAAAAGCCGGGCTCGTAAAGCTCTCCGCATTTAAATTAACAATGGAGCACACGGGCGGCAAACGCCGGTTAAGCTTTCTGTGCAGACGTAACGAATAATTGAAATAGATTTCAATGAACCCTCGGGATTAAACCCGGG
The DNA here is from genome assembly GCF_013339695.2 of Rhipicephalus sanguineus. Lineage (NCBI taxonomy): Eukaryota > Metazoa > Arthropoda > Arachnida > Ixodida > Ixodidae > Rhipicephalus > Rhipicephalus sanguineus. Next base: position 91,759,187 of record NC_051182.1, on the reverse strand, counting down.
GTAAACCCTGGAATACGAAAATTGCGGGCAGATTGCACTAAGTCGCGCAAAGCTAGGCACAGCGAAGCACGGACCCGTCGCCACTCGTACTCCCTGTGACCGACACGTCTAGCTTCGAGGTGCGCGACTACCTCCTAGGGAGTACGCAGCAGGCTACGCACTATAGAGCGGAGGTTGCACGCGATGTCTCCGTCGGTGGGCGTGGCTTAGCTACTGCGCTTGCGCGGCTTGGCCAGGTGGTGTGGTATCTGGTCGCTTTCTTTCTATCTTTTCACTCTGTCTCTTCTCTACTTTTTGCTCTTTCGTTATTGTTCGCTCTGTCTCTCTCTCTTTTTCTTTCTGCATTTCTTTCTCTCTATTTCTCTCTTTCTCATTCCTTCTGTGCTACGCTTTACTCTCTCCTTTCCTCCTCACCATCACATCTCTCCTCCTCACGTTCACTCCCCTTTCCCACTCCCTTGCTACACTCTACTATACAAGGCTACGCTATGCTCTGCTAGCGTGCCTGGATAAGCGAATGTTTAGGACGCTCGCCTTCGGATGGGGGTAGGCGGGTTCGAATCCCACCTTGTGAAGCATTTTTTTTTACAAGAATTTTTCTCTTTCTCTCTTTTATATCTTTCTTTCCATTTCTCCGTTTGTTTCTCTCTTTGTTTCATTCTCTCTCTCTCTGTGTACCCGTGCTCAGGTAGCCGCGCAGTGGCACATGCCCATTAAGATGATGATAGTCTTCTGCAATCGACTCACGAGGAACGATATGCTAAACAGCTTCGCTGTTTAAAAAAAGCGGGTGTTGCTTTCCTGTATCGGTACGTACTGAACTGCAGGCTTGCAGGAAACGTGGTAGCGATATCTCCTACAGAGATTCGAGAATTCGAAGAGTTCGTTAAAGTTTAAAAGTTCCTCGAAATGCCGAGAGGTAACAGAATTGTTTGACCACATCACAGCTTGAAGAAATTTGTTTTTGCGAGTGATAAAGCGTCGCGTATAACATGATTGGTGCGTTTCTACCGTCTTTCTTCTTCAAACCCGCCCGCGACACCTTTCAAGGTACTACGTGGGCTATCTATATCGCGCCACCTGTTGTAACGCAGCCGCTCTTATTAGGTGGTGAATGGCATGGCAAAAGTGGATGGTCTGTGTTGTCGCCACATTTATTCATCTAAAAAATCGAAGTAGCATCTGCGGACACGAGCGGTTCAAAGCAGTAGAGAGCAAAAGGGCGCTCGATGCTCGCGAATGGTGCTGCTTCGTCGTCTTCGAAGCAATATGAATGATATAGCTGAAAACTGTACTAATATGCGGTTGATTAGGTACACAGTTGCAGATCGATTGGAATGTGGATCACGATGTCGCGTAATACAAGTGGCCTAGTGTCGCACATGTGTCAAAACATGCTGCACAGCACGCTTCCATGCCCTCGTACCGCGATGTTTGTTTACTTCGTACCATTGTGAATTAGACTAGAGACACAATAATCGAACAGTCGAGAATTATTCAGCTTTTCCACAGTCCTTAGTATCGTGCTACGCTAAGCGTTCATCTCTCCTCTGAAGAAAGATCACGCTAGTCTTCGTTTTGTTGCATGCATTGGCATATATTGCTGTTACCGCTTTGCCGTAATCTCTGCACGATGTATTCTATAAACACATCACCTAGCTATCGTTAAAGTTGCAACCAGCGCGATGAGTAAAAATCAGTATTACGGTGCCAAAAATTAGAGATTTCATGGGAAGAAACTCCTAATATCTCGTTGGGCACTCAAACTTTAAATTCTGAAATTGCGCTGCCCCGAGCAGGTTTAACTCTGCGACCTAACACACTGCAAAAAAGTCAGTTTTGCCTCATGGGCGAAGCAATGAATGCGATAGCAAGAAATTGGAATGTCACAGGAAGAACGGCAAGCAGCTAGAAATTTTCTGCGCGCTGCTCAAACACAAAGGACGCAGGAAAATAAAACACGCAAGGCGAGTGCGAACTAACAACTGTCACAGCTCGACACTTGCAGCGCGCTGCCTAAACACAAAGAAGGAGGCACGAAAAGCACGCACAGGTATACACAGGACGAGCGCGAACTGTCACAGTTGTTACTTCAACTAACCCCTACTTTGGCTCTTCTAGCTAGCAGATCACTCCTTTCGCAAACGCGGCCGCTGTAGCGAGCAATGTGATGGTGTGATCTATAGCTCCAACGGATACTTTGCGGTGAAAGCACAAGACGTACAAAACTCCCCCTGAAGAGATACCCGCGCGAGCACGGTCGACCACGCCCTGTATGTTAAAGTACTAGTCGAAGGCGCACATCTCAAGTCCGGCGAAACACTATAGTCGGTTACAAGCTAAGAATAAAAAATTGGCCGCGTATCTGCGTGCTTCGCTGCAGATGTCGTCTAAAGACGATAGAAGAGGCGCTGCGTGAGATATGAACGCCATCTGGCAATACGTCGGGAAACGTGAATGCTGTGTTGCGGGCTGGTATTCCCGGCGCAGCAGCAGGCGAAGACCGGCGGGGACGCCAGCCAGACCGAACACGCGGTTTGGCGCGAAGCGCCGAAGCAGAAGAAACGTCCGCACTCAACGAGTACTCTCCACACACTCTTTTATATTCACGTCGCATGGGGTAAAGCAGGAATGCCAGAGCGACGCCCCATGGCACTCGTACAGTGCAATACTGAAGCGAAACCGAAACACAACAATGAGCTCGTGCAGAGGGCACGGAGGAAGCAAAGTTTCGGCGCAGTCGCATTTTCAGCGCAGCTTAAGAAACTAGGGTCTCTAGAATTACTTATCTATGTATTTTCTATTAAAGGAACACGCCACCTAATACATACCTAGTGATGTTGCGCCTCAGATATGCGTAATGTTTGCTTTTTGATCAACAATGTACACAAGTATGAACCTAGTCAGCCGTTCACGATGGCTGGCCCTTGGGCAAGTGGTTCAACTTTGGCCGAGTGGCTGAATCGAGGGACGTGCCGACAAACAGAAAGACAGACAGAAAGACAGACCAAAATTTTTGCGTTTAAGTTCCCCAAGAAAGACTATCGTCTTTAAAAGTAAACTGCACCGCTGTCCATTTGTATTATGCGCGTCCGACTATGGTCGCTCTTTACCATGACATAACGATTAAGACGAACCGATTAAAAATGCAACATGGTGCCGTTCGCGACGAGAGGCGAGATACACTTTAGTGTCGCTGCAACAAGAACGAGAGCCGTCAATTCTATTTGCCTGTGGTGTTTGTTTCTTCCAGAAGAAGCTATTTCCTACTGTTATCCGCAGGTATTCAGCATCAGCCTCGCTGGTCGTAATTCGTTGCAGTAGAAGCTTGAGACTGCGCCGCGTTTGAGGCGCACCGAAGCGGCCGCAGCTCCGAGTGTTTCACAACGCTTTATCGCGTTCCGTCGTTTCGACAGCGTCAAGTTGCAACATGGCGTGTGTTCCCTCCATCGCTCAGATACACCAAGCATATCACCTGAGGGTAACCACATCGGCGATTGTCGTCGCGTTAATTCCTGTGCAGTGAGGTGAAGGTGAAGTCTGAATGTGCGCGTCTCTGTACAATTTACCGCCCGCAAAAGCCATGTCATTAGCGCTGCCACATGTGCGTGTGTGTGTGCTTGTTACTTGGAGGTCGCAACATGAGAATCTTGGTGATCTATTGTGATATGCGCCGTGCTCTGCGCCTATATGAGTGACGTATGTGCGGACGAAGCGTGAGAGAAAGAAATCGACCAACGTAACCCGTTAGCGCAGCGCAATGCGAAAATAAACAAACCAGGTGTCAAGAATATGCAGTGGTGTGTGCATTATAAGAAGATAATTGCGGTCATCCGGTGCGTGTGTCCTTATGTGACGTGTGCCTATTGACGTAGTTGTGTCGTCCTAACGGAATTCAGTTCCACCAGGCCAGAAGGACGTGCAAGGTGGAAGTGCCTGTCGCGTAAGTCTCAAGCTCGATGGTATCAACAAGCACATAATAAACACTCGTACTGGATATGCACTTCTTCAAAGCGTCGTCAATTAAGGAGAGAAACGGCACGATTTGCGCTCCCGAGTAATAGGGTAACCTACGCCTTGGTTCATGCGTACACTACCACACTGCGCTTCAGCAACACGGGAGGCGTTACATTAAAGTGAAGTTGGGCGAAAAATAAATGAAATTTAAATAAACAAATATCTATGCCCTGCCTGCACCACCTAAGTATCGCCGGTCAAAACCGGTAAATTAGATAAAAGAACAAAATGTACTAAAATTTCGATTAAAAAGAGAAAATTAAAAAAAATAAAAATAATTGATCCCGCTACCTAGCGAAACCACCTCCAAGAGAAATATACTCTAGATTACATACTACGGTTTCTCTTCATCTTGACTTACAATTGTTTTTATACAATGAGTCTCCGATGAGCTCGCCTTGCCATAAAAAAGTATTCCATTCTTTTCTTTTCCTCTTGTCTCTCTTGTGTAGGCTTTCCATTCCTCTCTTTGTTGGGTCCCACTGTTGGAGAGACGGGTCCATGTTGGGCTTGTCCTCCAGTCTGTCCTTTTGAGGCTTACTAGGCAGAGGTTGGTAGCTTGATCCGCGAACGCGCACAGGCGTTCCATGTCCTGCTGGCCTCTGTCTCGCTCCAACAAGGCAGGACATTCGCCCGTCGACATCGCAGCCTTCCTGCAGCGCTTATTGCAGTCGTTTATTCAGTCGGTGCTATCGCACTGGAAGCAGTCGGCGGCGGAGAAACACCGTTGGTGCATGTGGAAGCTGCACTAGTCCGACAACGAGCCGTCACATGCTAACACAAATCGAAAGGCAAAGAACGCAACTGGGTGTAGGGCTACTGCCTGATGCTAACGCTGCCAGCGTTTTAAGCTGTATCGAGATGCTTTAAAGGGGTACTGACACGAAAAGTTTTAGTTGTTTTTTTTGCGTCAAATGAAAAGTCAAACCCGAAAGAGGCTAGAAAATGTACTGCTAAGTGTGAGTGCACCCTGAATACATATGCAGCTTTTGTGAACACATTTTGCACAAAAGCTGCATATGTCCACAAAAACTGTGCCGCGGCCCACAGGGCCAGCGCCCCTGTGGGCCGCGGCACGAAGCTAGCGAGATTTCAATGAAATTAGCGAGTTTTTCACCAATAATTAGGCGTAGAGAGCGAATGTTGAAACACGCAGACCACAGAGCGCTTCTGGGAAGCTAAACGCACGAGAACACTGCAGCGATCATGTTGCAGTAAGTTTCCATTTTGTTCCCAGAGCAGTTAAAGATCGTACAATGGGAGTCTATGGAAAAGGCGAAAGATGTGGCCTGTTTTTCGAGACAAAAGCGCTCAGTGTGGTAAAACTAAGCAAGTTATATTGTCAGTACATCGCATGTAGTCCTGACATTCAGCTTTCGATTGAAGTCATTCCCAACTTCTCGCAATTGGCGTAACATTGTTCCCTAACGCGTTTTTTGAAACGCGTTCCTTCAAAAGCTTGTGGTATATTGATAAACCCTTGCTTATCGCGGGCGACAAGTCGTCGTCCGCAGACGAGTGAGCTGATCGCTTACGTTTAGGGATGGTCGATTAAAATTTTTAATCGATTAATCGTTAATCGTTAATCGATTTAGCCTTTAATCTATTAATTGCCTTCGGTGGAAAGTTTTAACCGATTAATCGATTAATCGACATTTTTTATGGGTGCTTTAAAACCGATATCTCTTTGTCTGAGAGGCATCTTTCGTGCTTGATATGGACCCATATCTTTTTTATAAAACGCGCTGACGATCGAAAATTCCCGCTTTCGAAAGTGTCGACGACGGGCCTGTTGTGTCCAGTGTGCGAAAATTCCCGCTTTCGCAGACTGGACACAAGGGGCCCGTCGTCGGGAGATGGCTGCTGGCTAAATAGCGACATACTAACTTGCCTGAAGAGGCGGATTGCTGTCGTCAGGATAGGGTTCTTCAACACTGTCACCTTCGTCGTTACCACCTTTCTTTGGTATATGGCTCTTTGGTACGTGAATAGAGTATGCGTGCAGCTGGTGATATCTTAAGTCTCTGTCGCTGGCTTCGAGAAGTGCTTGCCACATTTATTGCACCTTGCAATCTTCGTTTTCTCATCTTCAGCGAACAATGACCACACTGCGCGCCTCTTCCGATTGCCCGGCATTATGACACCCCAAAGGTAGCAGTATAACCACCAATGTGTAATAATTACACAATGTGAAGGCATTAGCAGCAGTAGACTGTGAGCTGGAGCGAAGCGGGCAAGTTCATTTCTGCCTCAATGGGGTGGAGCCGCCTCCTGTGCGGGCTTGAAGCATTGGGGAGTGCTTGGAGTTGAGGCCGAGTTCATATCTTTCTCTATGGGGCATGGCTGCCGCCAGCTCCGGGCTCGTTCTGCTAGCGCAGAAATAAGCACTGTAGTGAAAGCAGTGAAAGAGAGGCGATGTGCACGGCATCTGCGTGTCAGGATAGCGCGTCTCGAAGTCATGCGCTCCGGCCAAGGGGGAGGTTGGCAGTGGGAGTGGGGGGTGCCGTAACCGATTAATCGAATGCCTTTAATCGATTAATTCGATTAATCAAAAGCTAGAAAGCGATGACGATTAATCGATTAATTGTGGACCTTTAATTGATTAATCGATTAATCGTTCATCGATTTTACCATCCCTACTTAAGTTCGGAGCGCGACATCACCGCGCCGTCATCGGTTTCATTCCTGGCGTCGAAGCTGAAGGTTTTTTTTGTTCTTTTTTTGTTTTTAGGTCGTCACTTAGTGCCACAGCTTCCCACAAAATGTCGCCCCGCAAACAAAACAAGATTTTTCGTTTCGGTTTTTTGAACTGCCTTTCTTTTTCTCTTCGTTTTATGACTTTTTTAGTGCACGTTTAAACACTGCACGCGTATCAGAGCGTTCAGATCTGCATTTATATTTCTTACTTTATTCGTTTATAAACGTCCTAAGGAACAGAACGCCCGATCAAGTTATGGTGAACAAGGCTCTTTCGATCTTTCGTACGCGTATTGTGTTGGAAACTTATTTCGGGTTTGACCGAAAGGTCAGTCAATGACTGCCGCTCAGCTTCACGATACCCAATCATATTGTCACGTTGTCGTGACGTCGACGAAGACAGCAGTCGGCGTTTTCAAGATGAAACTGTTTATTTGGCCGAACTTGTGGCCGGGAAATGAGAACTCGAACTACAGCAATACACGCTGTACACTGATAGCGGCGAACAGGGTGTCATCCGTCGATAAAACTGATGGGCGGTCAAGCGCGTCGGCTTTTATACAGGCGCTATGTAACTCTCCAGCAATAACGCTGGTGGCGGCGTTACTTCTCGACAAAGCTGGAACATTCGCGTGCTGCGCAATCTTAACGGAACGTTCTAAAACTATCGCGAAGCTTCTTACACATCGCGGGGTGGCCTGGGCAGCGCGTTGCCCACAGTCTTTGTGGGTGAAGCTGCAACTCATGAAAAATAAGACGCGCGGCAATATGAAGCCCCTAGTAGACGATTTCGCGATGGCGCCCAACACAACAGGTGTTCCTGTAGCGCAAAGCATTTCGAATATTCTTTGTTGCTCAAGTCTCGAGGCTAGCCTCTGTGAGCCCACATTACCAGCCCGCGACTGCAGTTAGAAAACGAGAGTATGGTCAGCTATGTCTATATGTATACATAAAGAACAAAAATAACGGAATCACATGTATACACGCTCTTTAAAATTATGCGCACATATGTTCAAGTTTATTTATGCCAAAACGCTGCAGACCATAGGATATTCAAAGAAGCGCTTACATCACCAAAAAAATATTAGGATTAAGCAGAACAGCAAACTGCCTGCCCGTTCCACAACATAACAACACTCTCATTAAAAGCGTTTGAGCGCATCTTCAAGGGAACATCAACGAAATAGAGTGGTAAAGAATTGCAATCTCCGATAGCAGGTGGGTAAAAAACTCAGCTTATAAGTGTAAAGACCGATTCATGCGGGGACCCTTTACAAGCGAGGCTGTATTCGCGTTTCGACCGTAGACGCCTCTCACTCAATTCTGCTGCGTGAGCGAGTGTAACTTGCGTTTGAAGCATGGAAAAGTTATTTTAAAGAGCTGGTCCACATAGTTCAGTGCATAAGCGTTACACTAGCATCATGCTCACAACATTCCGTCTTAGAATCACACGGCTTCACTAGAACCGTGGTGGAATCGATTGCTGCGTTGATTGCTTTTTTATTTCAATGCAGGGAATTTCACACTGCATCTCAAGTGAATCCATGTAGCCTCAGAGCTTCAGTAGTGGTTTAGATCACATGTTGGTACAACTTCAAAGGCAGAAAAATCATCTAAGAAGAAAAATCATAACCTGTTTTGGCCAGCCACATGGCCTTCTACACGAATGGCTCCAGTCGTGCACTGATAAAATTACTGCACGGTCTTTCTGCAAGCCTGGTATTGATAATATTTAAGGATATGCTCGCAGGCACACTTCGCCTTCACGTAATGAGGGCGATCGTCAAAACTCTGGCAAGTTCGACATACAATTGACACAGTCAACGCAATCTACTCATAAATGTTTGGCAAAGCTTCTGAGATGAATCGGACTTGTATTGAAAGTTTATACATATTTTAACGGATTGAAGTACAATGTTTTTGTCCAGCCATAGTTATCCACACCGAGTGTGTGACTGTGGCCGCCGTGAGAATTCTTTCGCCGGACTTCTTCATGCACTGCTTTCATCAGGTCATCCAAGTGCACGACACACGCACATTGACTGAGCACTGTGAAGACAACCGACAGAAAGCACGGAGCGGTATCTGTGTCCCTGGGCGCATCGTATTGGGAAATGACCGCGTAGGCGATGTACATGTCCGACCAGGAGGACACGCGTTTACCAGCTGTGTCTGCCATGGCGTCTGCAGTGTCAGCCACGGTGGTGCTGGCTTCACTGTCGTGTTTGCCTGCGCAATATTAAAACAGGTAAGCAATAAATTACAGCAAATTTTTGTTGCACGGGTACATTAAATATTTCGTAAGTAAGTGTAAGGTGTGCATAATTTTGTTCTTTCTCAACCTGCGCTGAAATATCGCTGTATAATGAAGCTCATGTAAACACAGCAACGGATTCATTATATCAACTAATGAATCATGATCAGGACCTTTTGTACCATATATACACGTGGCTCTACGGGAATTTTCGCAGCTTTGCTACTGCTCTGACATTTTTCACTTGAAAATAAACAACGTACGTACAGTGCTCACAGATTCAAACGCCACAATATAGGGCTAACTGATGCGTATACATTCCTTTTGATCCTTTCCAGATTACTTTGTATCGGCGTGATTTATACTCGAACGCTTACATCAGGGGCCGTACGACCTTCAGAGCCCGGATTCTAACAGCTTGATTTCGAGTTTTCATTCGTGAGCAGTTTACATACATTGTCAAACTGTCTGCGAGTGACCCATGAATAAATTAGGCATTCGATATACTCAGGATTTGTACACATGTTAAGCGCAGCAGAGTACCCATTCTAAACTATCTCATAATCATCTGCTCTAGCGTTTTTCCGAAAAAAAACAACAACAAATAATTTAAAAAATGAATATTTGAAGAAATTGTGGAAGGAGAGAGTGAAGGAGCCTGGAAGTGCAATATCCTATATCCGTGAATTCCAGCTACGAAGTAAGCGTACGCACGGAATATCTGGCTATTATGCAGGAGTTCACTATTGAGAGCCCAAGCAGCATAAACAGTGGATTGTAGTTCCTACGTGTACCACTGAAGATGAATGACTAATATTTTAACGAGAGTGTCCAGGCCACTTGTACCAGCACGTGTGGCAGACATTGGCTGACACAGTGACATACTTCCAAAAATGATAGTGCTGTAGCCGGGGCGTTACTACGACAGTACTTTCATTAAAAATACAGTGATTGCTCTACTGCAATTCCCAATACTGTGCTTATGCGTCACACTAGAATCATGCTCCCAACATTCCGCCTTAGAATCACATGGCTACACTCAAACCGCGGTGGAATCGAGCGTGGCAAGCTTTTTTTCTCAATGCAGCGAATTTCAGACTGCATTTTGAAGTGAATCTATGTAGCCTAAGTGCTTCATTAGTGGTGGTTTAGCTCACCCGTTGGCACAACTTCAAAGCCAGAAAACTCATCTAAGATTATAAGCTTTTTTGGCCGGCACACCAGTGGCCCCAGTCGTACACTGATCCAATTACTGCGCAGTCCTCCTGCAAGACTGGTATTGATCATATTTGAGAATACGCTCGCAGGTACACTTCGCGTTCACGTAAAGAGGGCAATTGTCAAAACTCTTGGCAAGTCCGAAATACAGGTGACACAGTCAATGCAATCTACTCGCAAAAGTTCGGCAAAGCTTCTGAGATAGATTTGTCTATGAAACTTTCTAAAAATTTTTCAGATTGAAGTACAGTGGTTTCGTCCAGCTACGCTTATCCACACTGAGCGTGTGACTGTAGCCGCAGTGAGAGCTCTTTCGCAGGACTTCCTCATGCACTTGTTGCATGAGGTCATCCAAGTGCACGATAAACGCATATTGACTGAAAACTGTGTAGATAGCCGACAGAAACCATAAAGCGATCTCTATGTCCCTGAGCGCATCGTAGCCGGGAATGACCGCGTAGGTGTTGCGCATGTCTGACCAGGAGGGGATGCGTTTACCAAACTGCGGCTCTTCAGCTGGTTTTGCCATGGTATCTGCAGTCTCGGCCACGGTGGTGCTGCCTCCACTGTCAGATTCATCTGCACAATATTGAGACAGTTAAGCAGTACATTAGAGTAAATTTTTGTTCAACCGAATCATTAAATCCCACGTAACTAAGTGCAAGGTGTGCATAATATTGTTCATTTTCAACTTGCGCAGAAATATTTCTATATAGTGTAGCTCATGTAAACACAGCATAGAATTCATTATATCAACTAATAAATCATGATCCGTAACTTTGTACCATAAATACCGATGGCTCTACCGTCATTTTTGTTAAACTTTTCTACTGCTCTGACATTTTTCAATTGGCAAAAATCCGACGTAGTAACAGTGCTCACGGATGCAAATACGACATTTTAGGACTAACTGATGCGCATGCATTCGTTTTCCCCATCTTTAGATTGTTTCGTATTGGCGTGATTTAGACTCGAACGCTTACATCAGGGGCAGTATGATCTTGAGAGCCCGGATTCTAACAACTTGATTTCGAGTTTTATTCCGTGAGCAGTTTACATAAATTGCCAAACTGTTTCCGAATGGACCATGAATAAATTAGGCGCTCGATCCACCTAGGATTTGTACACAAGTTAAGCGCAGCCCAGTAGCCATTCTAAACTAGCTCATCATCATCTGCTCTAGTGTTTTTCCGAAAAAACAACAACAAATAAATAAAAAATAATTATTTCAGGAACTTGTGGAAGGAGACAGTGAAGGAGGGTGCAAGTGTACAATCCTATATCCGTAAATTCGAGCTACGAAGTACATGTACGCGCGGAATATCTTTCAGAGATGGGGCAGAAAAGAAGGGCTATTACGCAGGAGTTCACTATTAAGAGCAGAAACAGCACAAACAGTGGAATGTAGTTTCTACCAGTACCATATGATGAATGAGTCATATTTTAACGAAAGTGTCTAATCCGCTTGTACCGGCATATGTGGCAGACCTTAGCTGAAGGAGTGACATACTTCTGCAAATGATAGTACTGTAGCCGGGGTCTTACTACGACAGCACTTTCATTACAAACTATGGTAATTGATGTACTGTAATTCACAATACTGTGCTTCCTGTCACATCAAACAGATTTCTTACGACATCACTAGAAAGTGCATCCCAGTCCACAGAGGAGATAACAAACAATACTCCCTAACAGCTCATGCAAAATAATTGAACATGTCATGTATTTTCATGTCGTGAATTTCGAACGCGATAAACATTTTTTCGCTCTTCTCTCTACGAATAATACATTTCGTAAGCCTCATGTTGCGAAACTAAACCTGCAATATTTATTCACGATTTACATTTAAACGTGACCGTAACCTGCACAATCCAATCGTTCTAGACGTCTCGAGAGCATCCCACAAAGTGCCACATAAACGACTTCAACAAGAACTTGCCCAGCTGAACGTATGCGTATTATTCGGGAATATATTTCAGAATTTCTTCCTATCTCTTCTCAGTTTATCGTTATTAAAGAATTGCGCAGCTTGAACTAAATCTTGCAATGCCGGGTCACAGCAGAGGTCGTGAGCATCTAGCTGATCCTGGCTTGGCTAGGCTTTTACCGTCTCAAGTGTATTTTACCCGCACCTTGCTACACTATAATATACATGGGTGTGCCTGCTGTGTCTATATTTTTATTTTTTTTATCTGTGGGATTTATGGGATTGCTGACGTGTAAAACGCGGCATCTCTCGCCCGTCGTTGTTATCGCATTCTATGGTGGCCAAATCGGCCCACGTGTTCTGGGAGCAAAGCAGAAGAGGAAGAAGACAACAAAGTTTAAAAAGATAACGAAGGAGTGCGTGCCGGTTTATGACGATGATTGTTTTTGTACGCTACACGCCAAACGATAATTGCTATACTGTGCTACACATGGCTATGCTTGCTCTCTTTTTTATATTTTTTGTGTCTTTTGCTCGTTCTTCTTTTACTCTCCTATTTCCGTTTATCTTTCGTGCTATGTCTCTGTTTCTCTATATCTCTCTCTGTGTAGTCGGTCTCTCGCTTGATATCTTTTCCTATGTTTTCGTGCTGCTTTCAAACTCTTTCCCTGTCATTCTATTTCTTTCTCTGTCTTTCTGTATTTTGCTCTCTTTCATCCTTTCCTTTTTTCTCTTTTTGCTTTATCTTTCTTTTTGTGTGCTTGTTTCTTTATCACTATGTGTAGTCGGTCTCACGCCTTCAATGTATTTTCTGATTATTCCCTTTCTCATTTTTTTCTCTCCCTCTGTTTCTATTTGTAGTCGGTCTCTTGCCTTCTTTCTTTTTCTCGTCTCACCTTTCTTTCTGCCTATTTCTCTGTTTTTATTTCCCTGTCTCTCTCTCCATACTCGTTCTCCCAGCCTGCTTTCCCTCCTAATAACTCTCACAGCTCCCATCCTCACCCTAGCTTCTCTTTTCCACTACCTCGCTGATCTATCAGTGCAAGGCAATGCTTGGCTGTGCCAGCGTGCCTGGATAGCCGAGTGGCTAGGACACTCGTCTTCGGATAGGGAGTACGCGGGTTCGATTCTTGCCTCGGAAAAAAAACGTATGGCAACCTCACTACTTTCTATCCTGAGGAAGTGCGTAGCACCGGCACCCTTCGATTCTCGTTCGTGCAGTTCCCACTGCTCCCTTTACGAAAGCGACGATGATAACAACGTCTGATGTAAGCATTTGTAGTTTCTCCGGCATAAGTGGAAACTTGTTAAGGACATTTGTAAACTCGGTGTGCGACACGCGCGCTACCTTTTCGTGCCCTTTATCGAGTTCCTGCATGTTACGACAGTTGAAATACGCGTCGTCTGCTACAAGTTCCGTCAGGTTGTATCTCCTATCACATGTAGCAACGCAGTACCGGCGGCGCCGGTGAAGCGCAGGGCAGCGTTTCGCACGGAGAGGCGTATTCGCTCGCTCGGCGAGGCGGTGGCGCCCTCTCTAGTGCGGCGCGGGAGTGAGCTGCTTGTTTGTGAAAGCATTTTAGCGGTTTTAATGTAACTATTGATTACTTAACTATTGATTACAATTTTGATTACTTCTGTTAATTATATATTATTTTAGACCTTGTTCGTTCAATTTTACCCGGGTTTGAGCATTGCTAGCCAATTTAGCTTCTCGAAAAAAATGCTTTGCCCAGTCAAGAAACCTCCGACGTCTTCACTGAGCCTGAAACACTCTTTGCGAATTACACGACAATGAGATAATAAGATACCAAAACTAAAAGATTTGTGTCTGAAAAATTTCCCGACATACTACAAACAGCTTGCTTTGACTCTAGGTGCAGTTAAATTACGGAAAAAATCGCAGATACGGCAAGTTCTTCAATAATGCAAAAGTTTCACATTTTTTCTTCGTGTGTACAACCAGAATCTCCCTGATTCCTCAGAGCTGTCCCACGTGGATTAACAAGTGCGCTAAATATAGTTAAATAAAGAAATGTGAAATGCCAAACATTGTTGGAGGACATTTATCTAAAGTGCAATATTTTGTAGATTAGAAAAAAAGGCCGCCTTAGATTTTCTTAAGACTGCCGAGGATTAAAGTCAAGCTACCTGACTCAATCTCTCTAAAAAACATGTTCTTTAATGTTTTAAGGTGGGAGCAATAAAGCCTGAAAAAAAAATGGCCGGAATGACGTTAACACCTTAGTTGTAAAATTAACAGACCATGTACGTATAGTTGCCGTAGTAGTATCTTCAGGTCGTCAATATGCTCATTTCTTGTTCTGCAACAAGAACTTGACAGCTAAAGGCAGTGGTCCTTTAAAGTGCAAAATTTGTATATATCCGTGTTTGTACAGGGATATATACGTTTTTTTTATTGGAAAAGAAAATAATATTGAAAAAAATGCCCCCACCTCCACGAAGGGAATCGTGAAGAAATGCGAATGCATTTCTTGCGCCGAGAGTACACGGCGTAGTAATTTTGATGGCGTAAAGCTGGACACATCGACGCGCTCAAGTGTCTCCCTTTTGGGCGCCTCTTTCAACGAAAGCTTCCTACGTGCGTTCGTAATCACCTCAGGGATGTTGCCACCGCCTTCAATGCAGCGCAAACGCGTTTAGAACGCGCTGTTTTCAGGCTGTGCCAAGGCAGAACAAACGCTACAAACGCATTTCAAACGCACTGCATTGAGGCGGTGGCGCAGGGAGGAGAGAGAGCGAACGGCGAGACAAGGAGCGGCGAAGCACTGCACCTACCCTATCTCCCCACACGCGGAAGCTCCGCCGAGCTTCCGCGATGCGAGCGCCCTCACACGCCAGAGCGCGCTCCTCCTCTCCACTCAATCTCCGCTACTCCGCCCGCACCACCTGCTCCGGTTGCTAGGGGCGAGGATAAGCGCGCGCGCCCGCAGCTGTTGCTATGGGAAAGGGAGTGAGAGCGAAGAGGCGCGCGGACAACGCCGGATGCCTCACATAGACCGACTAAGAAATGCATTCGCATTTAAAACTTCTAGATGTGCACTCACGTAAAGTTCTCGCTTGTCAGGTCCTAAAATACACACGTAGTAATGCAACGAACGGAAGAAGAGTGGGTCCTGGGATAAGCACGCAGAGACAAACTCCCCTGAAGCTGTAATGAATTTCTTGTTATTGGTGAGGAAACAGTATGGTTTAATTTACAGGTGGTTTGGGGGAATATCTTGCAAAAATAGTAAGCAGCACCCACAACGACCCTCGTGGTGATTACCACTACATGGTGGGCTGCGACCACCAGTGTGAAGATTTTTTTTCGTACTATGGTATCACTGAAGATAGAACACGTTATTATTTGCTTACCGGTCACTAATTCCAACGAGAAATAAATATTATTGGTACCCAAGTCATGCATCAGCCATTTACAAAGGGCAGGAGGTACATAAATAAAATGGAAAAGTAATGCGGCCATAAGGCTACCGAGAAACAGTTGACAACAACACGCACTTTTCTGGCAGGCCTGGATAAAGAACAGCTTGGGCTTTCCTTGCAGGGCTGCACATTCCTCATTGTTGAACTTCCTGTAGACATCGCTGACCAGGTCCAGGGTCTTACCGTCTACACCGAGAATCGTGTCCTGATTGCCATGTGATATCAGGACCACCACCAGGCACTGAGCCTGCTCGTGTTCTTTGGAGTTGGCTGCCTCCGACAGGAGCTTCTTCATTTCCTAAATAAGAAAGATGGGGAAACGTTTGTCTCCTGTTATTGATGCTGAAAAGGACCTGTACCAAAGACAGCGGTAAGACATTCAGTGATAAGAAGTCCCCATATGACTTTTGGAATTTCAATATTGTCCAAAAATTTGATTATTCCGAAAATTGTATTCCCCTCACTGCTATTAAGAGCTCAACTCAAAACTGTCCCTCCGAAAATAGCTCAGAAGCCCTGGCTGTCTAATAAGACCCCGACGTAATTGTAGTGTGACAACTGATACCCGTGAGTGCGCGTATATGTGTTTATTTATGGTGCTGGCCGTCCCTTTTCGCAGCACTATTTTCAACTCGTCGACAGCGTCGCGTCGCTAGCGTATTAGAGATGCGCCTGATAAAGCAGTGGGCTCGCGCTATCAGCTAATGCGCGCCCTGCGGGAAGTTCATTATCGAGTACATTTTGCTTCGCGGTTATCAATACGAAACTGGCTAGAGTGTTGGCAATGGTTCCGCCGACGCTCGGCAGCACATCTTTCTTTGCGAATGCCAAATACTTTTTTTTGCAAAAAAAGTTCTCTTGCGGGCACATGTTCAACCGAATAAAGCTTATTTGCTTCCCAATGGGCCTTATCTGTCCCTAAGGAGAAAGACCGTCACTTCAACGTGGCCATCTTTAGAGAAGGAGCATAGTCGATGTTTTGATGGACTACCGTCTAGCGAGGAGCTTATATTTCTACTTCACAGCAAACAAGCCTTCGCCAAAGTTCGAACTCACTTAGACACCCCAACAAGGCTCTTGTACACACAAAAGTCAAAGAGTTCGTGTCCTACCAAACTACATGTCACGGCCCATCTTTTTCGCTTTTATGCGAACATGGAATCTGTGGCTGTCTCGAAACATCTCGAAACTCTTTTCTTCAATTTCCGGCGACTGTTTGGGGTGAAGAATATATGAAAGAAAGCACACTATATGCTCCCTGATTCTTTTGAGTTATGGAGCTGGCATTGTTTTTCGGATCGAACGTACTGAAAAGCAAACCAGTCATTAAGTCTCAAGAGAGATGATTCTTCTTGAGAATAATCACTGTAGTCATTGCTTCGCCGTCGCAGTGAAACTATGATTTTTTTTCCTTTATTTAATACTATCTTTTCTTCGTGTATGTAAATTTTTTCGCTTTGTTGTACTGTTTTAGGCATCGGGACGATGCTTTTTCAAAGGCGGGCAGTGCCACGCGCGCTCCCTTTTCTATTTTCATGTGACCGACCCGTTACACGTGTAACCACTGCCTTGCGTAGGTCGCGTCATCATGTCGAACTTTCCCGATTATTTCATATTGTTCTGACAAGCTTGGGCACGCAACGCAAAGAGTTGTGATTATGCTGGAACTAACGCGGGCACCAACTATAAAGCTGGGATATTCGATTCCACATGCGTAATTGGCGACGCGCCTTACCGCTGATGAGTATACTCGGCGCCCGCCGGCTGCTCTCGCCACTATCAGTGTACAGCGTGAATTGCTCGCACCATGACTTTTCAATTTTCGGGCGCCAGTTTGCCCAATAAAGAGCTCCGTAGTTTTGAGTCTTTCTGCAACCTTATTCGTTAGCAGAACCATGCGACAATATTTTTAAACCACGCAGCTCCTTAAGCTTGGAGTATCGCCCTGTGTCGTCCGCTCAAAACTCTGTGGGTATGCGCCAGAGAAAGCGGGTACGTGCCAAGCACCTCCTAGCATAGCATAATCAGGCATAGTATAGTATAGTATAGTATAGTATAGTATAGTATAGTATAGTATAGTATACTATAGTATAGTATAGTATAGTAAGGGGCCGGGAAAGAGAAATTTGGGTGAGGAGGAGTGATGTGAAGATGAGGAGAAAAGAAACGAGGAATGATGAGGGAAACGAGGAAGGGAAAGAGTAAACATTCTTTTTTCGTTTCTCGAATCCCACGAAATATAGGCCACGA
This sequence comes from Rhipicephalus sanguineus, assembly GCF_013339695.2. Lineage (NCBI taxonomy): Eukaryota > Metazoa > Arthropoda > Arachnida > Ixodida > Ixodidae > Rhipicephalus > Rhipicephalus sanguineus. Next base: position 91,741,377 of record NC_051182.1, on the reverse strand, counting down.
CCCACATTCGGGCTTGATCTAATTTCAAGTAAATAAGCTAATTAAAATTAAAATAGATTTTGGCAGCGTATCATGCGCTATCTGATTTCACAGGAGTGAGATCCACAGAAAATTTCTCACGAGTCTTTTCACTCATCCCACCGATTTTATTGCTACCGGATTAAACTACAGATATTGTCCTTACTATGCTATTTATACCTTCTGCCATTGTGTAAATGCCTGTAAGCACGTCCCTTTTATAATGCACTTGTATATCAAGGTATGTGGGATGAACGAATCAAATTTAAATACTTAAGGTTTAATATAGCAAACAACACAGGGAATAGAAAAAAACACCATATTATGTGCTGCACATTCGGTTTTATCCGTTTTGGCGCTGTTCGAACGAATAAAATATAAAGGTGTATTAATGTTTCTGCATTCTGTGCCCCATTGAAGTGCGGTCACGAATGCCAGGGAGTTCGAAAAATTGCGGCAGACTTTGAGAACCTGTGCCACGACACGGTGTGAAGTTGTAGAATAATCGTGTTTGTTGTTCATCTTGCTACCTTTAAAAATATTGGGGTATCGGAAAGGATAAGAACCTGCGCAAGAAGACGTGTTTCATGTCTTGTCATATGTGTTGGTGTTTACTTTCCATGCACAAACATGGTTTCCAATTATCAGGCAAGAGCAGGGCTACTCACATCCGCTTTCAAGTCAGTGTGCACAATGCAATCGAAGAGAAATGTCTTGAAGAGGGCCTCCATAGGACGCACATCATGCACCGATCCATCGCACCGCTCAGTAACATCTTCAAAGTTACAGTTGTTGATGATGACGCACATACCTCTTGGTAAGCGACTCATGGGGTAAATCTGCAGATATAAAAATTTACAACGAGACATTGCGGCTGAAGTGTGGCGGAAAAATCATAGTGCACAGCACTGAGGTACGTACCACATTGCTCAGCACCAGCTGGTGGGTATCGGCGAAACAAACATAATTCGGCATACTTAACATGTCTATTTATATAAATGCATGGCCTCTTAATACTCCACGTAGAGTGGTAGAAATGATGGGGTCTGCGATGGTGCTCAGATCAAATGATGCAAAACGGCACTGAGCTAACCATGTATTCATTGAATTTGATACCTCTGAAATAAATTCCTTTAAAAGAACAGACTTTTTGCTGGCTATAGATGAATGTACAAGAACGGCGGCATGCAAGACAAGAAAAGAAGAGTGACAGTGTCTACCACTGCTCAATCGGGAAATTTTATAGCAGATTAAAGTTATCGTTGCTGAGAATGGCCCTGCTTTCAGAAACTAACGTTTGAAGGAATGGGCGGGACAGCGAAATGTAGAACTACGTTTCGCAGCGCCATATCTCTTTCAAGCTAACAGTATGGCTGAAAGAGCCACAAGGGACATCAGACAGTTCATCTCACTTTATCTAGAGTTCCCACGGGGTTGGAACTGTGCTCTTGAAGCTGCGGTTATTCATCACAATAATTTTTAAATGGCTGCTTTGGAAAATTTTCATCATACGCTTACCATTGAAGTTAGACTAGCTTCCAGCTGATCATCTTCTTGGCCTCACATATTTGTTAGTTCTTCACGAACGCAAGGTATCCATAGAAGAAAATGAGAAGCACAAGGTGGCCATGGAAAGGAACTACGACCGTGTTCACTCCACAAAGACACATCACGTAAACGTTGGAAATTTCGCCCTGGTCCTAAGAAGATTCTAAGGTTCAAAAGCTCCTTTCATCGACCGCATGTAGTAGCGAAGACAGCTCATTAACAGGGAGTTATGAAGACCATTTGGTCCTGCGGACACGAACACGACTGTAGCAGCATCTGTCGAGAACGTGGTGCCCTGTCAAGCGAGGAGGGTTGGAGTTAAAGGGGAGGCCTGTGTAAAGGTCACAGCAAGAAGAGAAATAACTTCGAGCAGAGCAGAAGAGAAGAGACGAAGTCTGGTTCGTGATGAACGTTTACGATAGTGAATTAAAAAGGAACGTTACATTCGTCCTTTTGAAAAAAAAGCAGAAGCAACTGTAAAAAGCGGGAGCATCGCCCGAGAGATGTAGCCTTACTCGGCGCCTCTAGGACTGGTCAAATACCTAGCAATGAGCTTCATCGCTCACATTTGAAGTGGATTGACCTTCGGAGGTTGGGGCAGTGGAGTGAGCTTCGCACCCATGAATATCAGTAATCCTACATTATCCAATTGTCATGTCAGTCAACCTGAGGTACACTCAAAACATGTATACCAATACAAATTGGCTATTTTCCAGCGGCTACATTAACTCCGAGGTCGATACTTGCAAGAGAACCAAGGGTGAAGCAACTATTCTAGTTTCCTTTCACTACCACCAAATGAATCCTGCATTTACGCAAATTACTACATATAATACACACTACGCAGGTTCGGTCCCTGCCGGTGGAAAGTTATCTTTTCGTCGACTTTTCTTTCTTTCACATCTATAACTTAATTACTACATATAACATCCCCTCTACTTTGCTTGGCATTATCGTCTGCTAGTTCTCAATAATATTGTGTCTAACAAAGAAAAACGAGCCCTTGAAAATCAACTTCTTTCCTACACTACAACGTGTAGCTAAATGTCGCACGATTATTTTGCCAGACTATATTTTAAAACCTTTTTCAAGCAGTCATTGAAAAACTCAATTAAACTTCTATGATCTTGTAAGAATCACGTGTTATCTAGCGAAGATATTTACCTATGTACTGCTTAACATAAAAGAATTGTAGTGATTCGTATTCACGTAAGGACGTCAATGTATGGCAGTCATTTGTAACCCATCCGTCCTGTTTCTCAGCATGGCATAGATACTTTAAAAACATTTTAGCTGTTTTAAATCTTTTCATGTCTCGGCGCAATAATCAAGGGATGCTAAAGATAAATGCTGAATAAAAGAATAATGTGATAAATGCTAATCACAAATTACTCATCACATGTTAGAACGAGTGGGCTGGTTCGGTGGTCACTCATTTGAAAATAGATAGTTATGCATTTCCTATAGCCACGTATTACAGTGGACTGTTGACAATTGGTGCGAGTTTACATATTCCGAATGCAAGGCGGTGCAGGTTGCAATAAAAGTATTCATACTGATTGAATGACATTTTGCATAGGTTTCAAAGAAGGGGCGTTATTAAACATCAATTAGTTTAACAGATTAGAGCAAGCAGCAGTGATTTTGAAAAAAATTGAAACACTCATTCAGATTACATCAACAACTTGATTACACTTTGTTCCACCCACCAGGCGCAATGCTGTGGAGGCTAGATGGATTCTTTGCAGTAGGTGCATTTGAATTCATAAAAAGTTCAATGCATTCACCACTCGGAATGGGATTTTAAAAATTGAAAAACTGATTCCGAACAGATAAACAACTTGATTGCACTGTGTTTCTACATCAGGTGCAACGCTGTGGAGGCTAGACGGAGTCTTTGCAGTAGGTGCGTTTGAATTAATAAAAAGTTCAATGATTTTACTACCAAGAATGCGATTGTAAGAGCTGAGCTCCTAAAGCTTTCGTTGCGCCGGGCGTTGCGAACAGAACCTATCATCATCATGAAATGACACGTGCTCTCTTAGTCCTCTTCCTCTCAGTCCTCTACTTCATCTTCTGTTTCGCTACCAAAACACGTGCGCCGATTTCTGCGGTGTGGCCTGTAATAACCCTGATGGGTGAGAGAAGAGAACGAGAAGAGAACGAGAGAAAAAAAAAGAAAGGAAGAGATAAAGAAACTGAGATACAGAAAGAAAAAACAAAGAAAGTGAAAACCAGAGAGTGACACAGGTGGTCACAAACATGTGTGCACAAATATTTGAATATAAGATAAACGTAGCTCTATTATGTTCAGGTATTTGTCCTTGCGTGTTTATGTGTTTGTGCGTTCAAACCTTTCAGACAAATAAAATATGCTTCGTGTGTTCTGATGTTTTCGTGTTCAGTTATCATTTCGTCTAAGATATTGGAGTATCCCGAATAATGCATAATTAAACTCTGGATTTCAGAGAATTGGGGATTTATGAAAGAAAAACTCCGCTAAACGCCGAATTCCCGCAACAAAAAAAAATAAACTCCGAAGCACACCCTCCGAATTTCATAAAAAATAAACTCCGAAAACGCGGAGCCATAGACAGAGCATAGCCTTGTATAGCATCGTATAGCAAGGGTCTGGATAAGCGAAGTAAGCGTGAGGAGGAGGGAAACGAGGATGGGAGAGAGTAAAGCATTGCATATAAAGAATGAGAAAGAGAGAACTAGAAGTAAAGAACTGGAGAAATAGAGAGAGAGAGAATCAAAATGAAAGAAAGAAATATACAGAGAGTGAGAAGAAAGACAGAAACAAAGAGTAAACAAGCGAGCAAAAGAGAGACAGTGGGACAATTAAAAGGTAAGAAAGATAGAGAAAAAAGGCGGAAAGAGAAAGAAAGATAAGGAAATAGAACGAAATGGAGAGAAAGAAAGAAATTGAAAGCAACAGAGACAAATAAGACATAGAAAAAAACAGAGATGAGAGAAAAACAAAAAAAGAAGCAGAGGAAGAAAGAGAGAGAGAATTAAAGAGAAACAAAGAAGGCCGCCCTGCTCCGCCATCCTTCAGGCTTGGCACCCTAGTGCGAAGCTGCCTTCATTTTTTCTTTTCATTCTTATGTTGAGTAAGAAAATGAATATGTTCTGTGCCTACCAATTAAAAAATTCGGCAGATCCCACGCACTGCGGAAGTGGATGCAATGCGAAACAGTCAGCTAGGAACTGCATACAACGCATTGTTTGTCTTTGAAGCTAATGAAGGCATCCATGTAATCACATGCAGTTCACTATCGCATGTTTCACATGCGTGCATGCACGTGCAATCCGGTAATACCATGCTAATGAAGCGTAAAATGTGGCATATACAGTGCGTGACCTCTAATTATTGTTCCTCACGTGCTCATGTCATGCCATACCAACTTTGGCATATATCCATTTATAAACGGCCACAGCGCCCAAATACAGTGTCATGTAAATCATTCCGTACATAATATTTCTTGATTTGCATATTAGGACCTGTCATTTATGCTCGTCATACAGGCATGTCACGCCATATACATTTTAGTATATGTTCAGTGGATGAAACGACTGCGAGCGCTTCAAGGCTGTGCCATGTGTACCCGGCCGTACATGACATGCATGTCATAATTTTTATGTTACAACCTGTCATCGGTGTTCTTCATACAGTCACTATGTACAATACCAATTCGGTAGATATCATGTTAGCGGAACATTCTCAACTGCGTCATTTGCGTGGAATGTAAGTCGTGCCGTACATGACAGGCATGTGATTTTTTTTATGTTACGACCGCTTAGTTATGTTCGTCGTATAGTCACGTCACGCAATCCCAGTTTCGGTAGATATCAAGTTAGCGGTACATTCTCAACTGCGTCATCAGCGTGGAATGTTAGTCGTGCCGTACATGACATACATGTGATATTTTTTTATGTTACGACCGCTCATTTATGTTAGTCGTATAGCCACTTCACGCAATACCAATTTCGGTAGATATCAAGTTAGCCATACATTCTCAACTGCGTCATCAGCGTGGAATGTTAGTCTTACTGTTTTTAATATTAGCACATGGATAAATACAAACTTTGTGTCTTTGCTGCTGGCAATGATAAAGATGACGAGGCCTGTCCTCAGTTTATCAACCCCACCACAGAGGCGGGATGGGTCATGTATCTCGAAGACTGCCCTTCTGCAAATCATCTGTTGCACTAAACAAATGAAAAAGCTAGATGTTATTTGCATTTTCTTTTTTGAGCACGTCTACACCCAGCGTTTGTCTCTTAAATGACCACGTGCACTTTACTGGCTAGGTCCTAACAGTTACAGTATTGATAACAAAATTTCGCACAAAGCATGCGAAGCACACACATAGGATCCTTACTTTTGGTCCATGCCAGAAATAGGAGCCTGAAATAACTTCATCCTCTAAGCTGCGGGATTCCGGTTCTGCAGGAATGGGCAACTCTGAAAAGTGCAACAAAACGGTTTGATTGGCTGCCTGGGATGCGATCGTGTATGGATTCTATAAGAAAACACAGAGATTCAACCCATGCGGTAGGTCGATGCTTGCATATACGTCATCCATTCGTGGTGTTTACGCAAGCCTTGACCAATCGCATGCGACGAGGATGAACGTTTTGCAATTGAAAGTGCACAGAGCACGCCCCTTGACATTGTAGTAACTACGGTGTCATAATCACCGCGATGATATCAGGCCAGTAGCAAAACAAAACGTTCAAAGAAGACAAAGGTGGATACTGTTAGAAAGGAGGGCTCATGGCAACTGTTTTGTTGCAGCTGCAGCAGAAAATGTGTGCCACTAATTAAAAATGCTATCGGCGCAACATAATGCCACGAAGGGCATTTTTACACTAGGGGAGTGTTTCTTTGCAGTCTGTACCGTATGTGTATCGTTGATGCACAGACTGTTTCGCTAACTTTTATTATGCATGTTGAAACACGTCTTCCTAGCGAGGATAACATAAGGAGCGAGATCTTCCCAGCATGCCTCTGTTGGGACCAAAATATCTGAAATGCAAGGCACCCTAACCGTTTAAGGCGCTTGGTATACATATATGCACACAACTTGATTTAGCTTGTGGAGTCGACTGGTAGCTAACAAACGGCAAGTTTAAGTGCACTTTTCATGAATTGAACCTCCTGTGTAATGAATACGTCCTCATTTTTGCCTTTGTATTGCTGCATATGATCACATTGTGCTGAAGGCATTACAGTGTCACAGATCTCGGAGCGCAGAAGTTTTAAAGAGATGGAGAAAGACGAATATACGCGAGGAAGAACAGCACACATTGCTTAAAAATTTCCAAGCAGAGCCAACAGGAATATGAACTACCTCGCATTAGCATCAACAAGCAAAGAAAGGAATAGGAGAGAAAGGAAAGGCAGGGATGTTAACCAGTCGAGAAGGAGCGGTAAGCTACCCTACACTGGGGGAAGGGATGGGGGAGATATAAAGATAGCATGACTGTGAGATTTGCGTGACTTTTTGTGCGTGCGTGCTCGCCTTCTCTCTCTCTCTCCCTCTTTAGCATGAACAAAATTGCCATTAAATCTATCGCCTGTTTGCCATTCTGGTGACGTTAGTTTCACAACAGCTAATACCATGAATGCTTACACGTTAGTTAGGCGACTGCGTTTTTCCACGAAGTACGCTTTCTGCCGCGTCGCGCCCGACGTCGGTGATATTTCTCTAACAGCGTGGTCCTGGTCACTGCAGGAGTAGTCACTTATCGCCATCGTCTGCACTGCATGACGCCGCCTCATAAGTGGCGAGAACCCCATGGAATTATGCAATCGACGGTCTGTGATACTCGATAGCTTGTCAAATGCCGATGCTGAACCCCGGGGACCGTCTCGCAGCGCACGGTCGATTTCCTTCTGAAGAGCGATCGCTCCTGCAACGTCTGGCGTTGCTGTGTTATGCAACAAATCCGGTGAGCCTGAACTCAAGATTGTGCACGTGAATAGCCACGCCTCGGAACTCAGTGTCGCAGCCATGGTGGGAAGAAAATAGGAGGGAGCGCTCCTAGCGTCTATAAGCGACCTCCTCTGAAGCCGGTCTCCTCTCGAGCTTCATGCTCTTGTCGAAATTCCCAGAATGCATCTATTTCACTTTTTTATGGCTGGGCTTCAAGACTGTCACGTGACTGGGCCTCCTAGTCATGGAGGGAGAAAAATTGCAGGGAGCACGTCTAGTATAGTGAAGTAGAATGTATTTATTTATTTATTTATTTATTTATTTATTTATTTATTTATTTATTTATTTATTTATTTTATTTATTATATCCTCAACGGTCCTGTATGGGACTTTACTTGAGGGGTGGGCGACATAAAAGTGGCGGTATCGATGAAGGTGCTTATTAGGATGTGGTTGAGTCTGCTTCCTGAATGCCATTTTTGAAGCGCGCAAAATCGCGGATTACTGCTGCATCGTTCGGAAGGTCCTTCCAGTCTCGGGCGGTTCGCAAAAAGAAGAACTGCTGAAATGAAGTGGTGTGGGCACGTGGCGGAATCACAGCATTCGGATGACTTGTGCAATGACCTTGATGGACTGGTTGATAAGGTCGTTGTCACGCGGGGATGAATAAAAGAATTAGTAAAAAAAGGCATAGAGGCTATAGTTCACTATAGCCTCTAGCAGGCACAAGCCAGCTCCGTCTGAAGCCGCTACCTGCTGGTGTTTATGTCACAATTCCCATCATGCTCCTGTTTCACTGCCGCTTTTGCTGGGCTCATGAAAAAGACAGAAGTTGATGAGCGCGCGCACTTAGCGTCTACAAGCCAACGTCCGTTACGCCGCTCCCCCTTCATTATCCATGCTCTGGTCACAATTCCCAGGATACTCCTCTTTCCCTTATGTATGATTCGGCATCAAGATTCCCACGTGGTGCTCGCTCCTACTTTTTTTCCTTCATGGTCGAGGCCACCAAAACCGAACGGCCGCCATTACCATCGCCACTGCGGTGATGGTGAGGCAGCCTTTATCGACTGGAGTGGCGCAGACAGTGCCCGCTCATATTGGCTTTTCGTCCAACCAAGCTTTGGTCACATTCCTTCAGAAATTATTACCTACTGAGCACGCTCACCCACCATTTCTATCGCTGTCGACGCTTCGTCATCGCCTTCTTTCTCCCCATGACTCTAACTCGTAACAAACTATTGTCTGACGTCTTGCTTTCGGCAATCCGCATGGAAGGATGCCGTATAACTTGGAACGATACCGCTTTTAACAATACAACCGTGATAAGAATGCAAAGCTGGGACACCGTGAACTTTATAGAGGTTTTTGTGGTGAATTAACGCACTTACCACAACGCTGTAATGCCGCAATGGTGTCTGTTTGTTGGTTGTCCATGCCGAAAAAGACATTGAGCGCGAAACACAGTAACAGCGAAGGCTGGAAGAGCGGTATTTCTAGAGCCTGTTATAAACTATCCCTTCCACCCCTTAGAACATGAATAGGCAAGTTTGCGCTACGCGCCATCTTCCAAAACACGAATGAACCGTCCGAACTGCGCTGAACTGGCCGAAGTCGTTCCTGCCTACGTGGTTTCTCCAGTGCCGGAACAGAAGATCTTCCCGCTGATCGTCGGCTTTGAACAATATTACCAGTGAAGGCAAAGAGCACGGCGATGATGGGAAACGCACGACGACATTGACAACGAAAGCTGCGATACACTACGTAGATATCTCGCACTGTATTACTGGTTGATCGAACGCCTTCGTAGTACCAGATGATCGAACATTCAATAAATCGAGTGGCATAGCATCCTACGCCACTTGAAATGCCCTTTTCTGAAAGGGGCCTGCAACGCTTTTTGAACACGGCCAGAAAATGCTGCCGATTGGCAGTGAAGGCTCCTTCCAAGGTGATAGATCCCGCGACGAAGAATATGTGGCTAAAGCTTCCACGGCTTCCACCTCATCTTGTGCCACGACGCCTTGAATAGGCGCTTCAAGCTTACAGTGTGGTGAAGTCCGTCGAGAGGGCGGTGTGGAGGTGCGCTGGTATCGAAAAATGGATGACAACAAACAGGGATGCTGCCTTGGAGATTAAGGCTGCTATCATTAAAAGCCCAATGCCGCATCTTATGTCCAACTACGGTCTCCTGTACCTAGTACTCATTGCCGGCAGGCCTTCGCTCTGTGTTCATTTCAATCGAGTCGGGCATGTCGGTCGCGGATGCAAAAACCGAGGTGCTTGCAGTGCCATCAATTCAGTCATTTGTCCGATGCCTGCATGTCGATTTAGGCCAGCAACCTTCGTTCTGGCCAATCGAAAATACAAGAGCTGCATCTGGAACAGCTCATAGATGCTGCTGATGTAGTTGATGCCACATAAGAAGCAGCAGGTGACGTAAAAGAAGATGAACACTTGTGCATGGACACCGTGACCAGCAGCCACAGTAACGCTGCTAAAGACATCAGCGAAGAGAACGCGATAAAGGAACACAGCCAAGGAAGACCTTAAAGAGAGCCTCGTGATGACGAGAAAAAAGAAGGGGCAACAGAAAGCAGTCACATAAGGAAGCGCCCGGCACCGCCAAGCGACGAAGCAAGTGTGTCAGACACATCAGAGAAACTGTCCTCATGTGCTCACCGTGTCTTTTGGAGACCGAGGGGTGTGCCTCCCATGCCAGCCTCCTTAAGAAAGTGCTGCTAAAAAGTGCGATGAAGGTAAACACACAGGTTTGCCTGTAGCTATAGGCGGCCACCAAAAGATTTAAACGAACAAAATGGTTACTGCGCTTACTTTTCCTATGAGTGTAGATCATGTACGTGGCCTGAGAAATATAAGGCGTCAGTGGCAGTTACGCCACGCGCTTGAGCAGTATACCGCTGACGTTGCTGCAGTGCAAGAGAAAAAGATTTCATCTGCTAGATCCCAGTTCTTTGCACTGTAAATGTTTCGAGATTACTTGTACGTTAGATCACATGCTCTGGTAGTGCTCCTCGTTACAGGTTCTCTACGCACGACCAAAGAGGAATGGAGCGTCGCGCTCTGGAGCTCAGGACTTCTCCATCAACTCAGGGCCGACCAGAGGGCCCACGACGCGGCGATGAAGCTCGGCCTACCCGTCCCGACGTGCGAGCGGCCCGCTGCTCTAACGCCTTGAGCAGTAGTATTCCTCAGGACCTAAATAAAATAATCTGCCTGTCTGTCTATGATGTGTACATCAGCCAAGCAGGTGGCGCTACACGAGGATGCTTTTTAATAGTTAAAAAGCGATTAAATCGCACTATTGTCGCTGCATGTTGATGGGGAAGGCGCGTTATTTGTTGTGACCTCTGCTTTCATTGCCATAATTGGTTGTTCGTGTGCACCTTCTTCCTTAAAAGTAAACTGCAGTGACATTTTTTCCTCTCCTTAGCCTCGTTGCTGAATACTGACAGAAACTTCATCTTGTTGGAAGACTTTCACTGGGTTTGTGATGCTAGATATCATTCACATATAAGGAATCATTGGGATGCAAATGCAGCTATACTGCAGAAACTAATGAATGACCAAAATGTAATACATGGGCGAGCGCATGCGCCTTCCTCGTTGAGGTTCATGCGTTTTGAGGGTGTTTCTCACGCTGGACTAGAACTTGTGTATGGGTCTCTAAACTTCTCTTCTCACATTCATAACTATGTGTAAAGGCCATATTTTTCGATGACCATTGCTTAGTAGCCGTTTGATTGGGTCCCCAAAATTTTCATAAGCTTCCCCCAAGCTGCGAAATATGGTAGCTTAACGTACTGTTGTTGTGCGAGGAATGTTTTGTACAAATAATCAAAGAATTGCTACATGAGGTAACAAAATGACGACAGCTGAAATATTTGCTCAATGAGATATGTTCAAAGAGAACGTTAAGTACGGGGTGATTGGTATTTCGCACGAGTTAAGCCAAATCAAAAATGCTGAAAAACGTTACGTATATGATTTACTTGATAGGTTTCATGCTTTTGAAAGTCAAGAGTCGGGATTGTAGGCTGAGGATATAAATTCGGCTCGAGCCTAGATGCGAAAACTTGATTCAGAAAAATATATAGGGGCAATAATTCGTTCACGTGGTGCTCGTTTCACTGATGAGAAACGCACAAAAAGAGCTCTTGGGGATGAAATGAGATATTCACTTTCCAAACAGATATTGCAAATTGAATATTGTGGTTTCGTGTGCACAGAGACATGTCAACGACGAGCCTCATTTGTAGAATTTTAGAAAAGTTTGTTTACAGCGGCTGAGCTTAAGGTGATTGTGATGAAAATGTTTGCCCATTTATTGCTCTTGTGCCACGCTTACAACAGGATGACGAACTCACTCTTGATGGGCCCCTCCCTAGGGAAGTAGTGAGGTTACATTAAGAACTTGGCAGAAAAAACAAAACTCCTGGCCCGGATGGTCTTAGTGGGGAATTTCACATAAAATTGCAGGCAGTTCTCATTACTTTTCTTGAGCTACTCATTTAAAGAGACCTTCCTGAACGAGGTTAACCTGCTACTTCTTTATATGAGGGTCATACAACATTAATACCAAAGAGTACTGGCAGAGAAATTTTAAAGAGAGTAGGCCTGTATATTTCGGCAACATCGATTACAAAACATTTACGACATTACTCCTAAAGAGGCTCCAGACAGAGATCACGAAATGTGTAGGAGACCACCAAACATGTGGAATTTGAGGCCGCTCCATACCAACGAATATCCATATTTGTTGGTCCGTCCTTGATTGTGCCGAAGGTAGTACGGACGAAGTAGCCCTTCGACCTCGCGTTTGATAAGGTACAGCATGCTTTCCTGTTCCGGCTTCTAAGACATCTGAAGTTGGGTAGTGTATTGTGAAATTGCATTTCATTTTGTTATAAAATCGCACTCTTTCGAATATTACACTAGTTCCATATTAAATTCATCCGCGCGTCAAAGATGCCCGCTCTCGCGCTTTGCTCTTTGCAATATATTGGAACCACTATGTTAAAGTGTGCTTCTCATTTCTAGCATTAGAGGATACAGCTAGGAAACTGACTAAATTGAAGTTTTTGCTCATGCCGACGACATGCCTTCTTTTGCTTCAATAAAGCCAGTTTTCAAGAAGCAGTAAACACCGCTTTTGTTTAATGTGAAATCACTGGCGCCCGCATAAATTTTGATAAAAGCAGAGAATTCTGGCTCAGCACTTGGGTGCAAACTCCCTCGGTGTTCTCCAATATTCATTGGAATGAGACTGCTGTGGAGTATCTTGCTGTCCCTCTCAATAACTATCGTAAGAGTGCCAACATTAGACGTCCGCGATAACCGTGGAAAGGTGCCAACATGGCACAGACGAGACGTTTCCCTTTTTGCGAGAACTTATCTATGTTCACCAGGTATTGCACTGCTGTCAGGTGCACATTCACGAATTTTGTAGGATATTTCCTTGTTGTATTTCATGCTCTTCATGAGAATCCATGAGCAGAGAGAACGTTTGTCTTCCACTTGAGAAAAGTAGCCTACTCTATTGCATTTGTGTGTGCGACAGTTGGTGTGGTGATATTTTTACCTTAAACACTTCTTTCACCCCCTTCTTCTGGCAGCGCTTCAAAATCGTTCGAGCTACCGCCTTCCTTTTCTTTGTTTCACGACAAGCGTCGCTAAGGAATAGTAGTTGTGGGGATTTTTAAACAAAGTCGTTGATTTGGTGAAGTTTTTCATAGGCAGATTTACATTAAAGTAAGTATATATTACTGACAGAACAACGCAAATCGACGGCAGTTCTGAATAATCATTTCCTTTTACCTGTTTGGCGACTGGCATATTCGCTTCCTACCCCTTTTAAAACAGGCTGCTGCTGCGGATGCTACATCAAAAGAGAGCCCCTGTCTCCCGGTCCTTGGGCCCAAGGGCGCCGGCGAGGCACCGTGCCAATACGACACTCCTCTCTTTTAGCGTCATGATCTCTTAAAACTCATTCTCACTACGCACACTTCAGTTCACTTTCATAATTGTAATCAATATACGTTTAACGCACCTTTAAAGCGCAGAAACAGCCATTAAACATAATCATTGTTCCCATCTGATACCATTTCCTGGCGCTGTTTGGCGATCAATGGCCATTGCGCCATTAAACAACATATATCATCATCATTCGTTTCCGATTGGTCTTTATGTATTATTCCGCGTACGTAGAATGTGTATATCGCCTGCAGTGAAAACGTTTTTCTTTAAGCCGCACACCTACATTCTACCGGTAAAGAAAATGCTCAATAAAAAAGCAACATATGTTTTCTGGACTGTAAATTTTAGACTCTGCAAAACGCCTTAAACGATAGAGAATTTTGCACAAATTGTCGTGGCGTATTGTGCTTCTCAGACATTCTAAAGAGAACAATCAGAAACGACCTTCCCATCCTAGCTCATGGTATTAGGTTATTAGGTTACCCCCTTTCAAAAAGAGCACCACCAATGATCCACCATATGAATTGTGCATGTTAATAGGATTTTATTCGCTACAGAAAAGCAGGATGATTTGCGGATAAGTGGTGCCACCACGATTGACGAGGTCTGTCGTCCGAGAAGAAGCTGCTCGAGTGCGCAGTGTTGTTAAGAATGTTGAGCCCGTTTCGAAGTGGCTTGCACTTACACTCTGGGCGCCTGTCTCTGTTCGCCTGACTTCTGAATTGCCTCCTTCTGTCTGGAACAGTGTGGGTGTTCTAGGTCTTACGGTAATTTAATCTGATGAAATAATATGTGCCCACTTCACAATAATTACGGACAATCGTACTATGCATTAAAGAAAAAAAAGTGCCTTGATAGCGTAGTGGTTAAGACGCTCGCCTTCGGATGGTGGGTGCACGAGCTCGAATGTCACTTCGCGAAGAAATTTTTTTCCTACAATGTCTCTCTTTGTAGTTATTTTTCGTTCACTCTTTGTTTCTCTCCTGCTATACTCGATTTCCCGCCCATCAGAGTTATTGCCTCCCGCGCCTGAGAAATCGGTGCGCGTGTTCTGGGAGCGAGGTCGAAGATGAAGACGATGGCACCGAAGAAGAGGATGAAGAGAGCACGTGCCGTTTCATAATGATTATCATTTCCTGTTCGCGGCGCGCAAAACAACGGCGGGCTTCATCAGCTCCGGTGTTAATATTAATAACAATAATATTGGGTATTACTTGCGAAAGCACGGTGTGATTATGTCGCGTGCCATAGTAGATGGCTTCGGAAATTTCGTCCTTATATGGGTAAGTAAACGAGCTGTAGCATTCCCAGTAAAATGAGACCCACACGGATGGGTTCGCACCCTGGAAAGGAGACATGCGGCATGCTGTTTTAAGTGTGAGCCTATTACGCGTCACGTCACCACTTTAGTGCAAAGACCGTTGTTGTTCTGCAGCAACGGGAAACTCAAATCCTACTACTCAAGAGCACCACCCACCACTCCAAGTAGCCCAGCCAAGGGGCAGGTTCTGACTAGACAATTGGTCCTCAGAAGGCGGCGGCTTTTTGTCTTCCATGGCAGCATGCGCTGGCAGAAGCTCCCGTTTCATCAAGTCGACCACCTGTGACATGCGCCTCTTGAGAAGCTCGAAGACCACGGAGTCACGGGCCGTCGAGCCCCTAATACGCTGGAGCAGGTATAGGCGGTGCTTGTCCGGACATTTCTTCATCTGCAACACACAAGTGGGAATACACAAATGTTGCAGCCTTTCTTTTTAAACACAACACGACTTTCGTCACGTCCTTGTTAATGGTTTGAAGCGTACTCAGGAGGCCACATTGACGAAATGTGAGCAGTGCGATCAATTATGCATATATATATATATATATATATATATATATATATATATATATATATATATATATATATATATATATATATATATATATATATATATATGTGAAGGAAAGAAGTGGCAAATTCAAGGGCTCGTTTTTCTTTGTTGCACACAATATTAATGAGCACTAACAGACAATAATGCCAAAGAATGTATAGGGGGTGTTATTAGTAGTAAATGTAATGTAAATGTGAACGAAGAAAAGTGGACGAAAAGATAACTTGCCGCTGGCAGGGACCGAACCTGCGACCTTCGAATAACGCGTCCGATGCTCAACACACTGCGCTACCGCGGCGGCCATCCCCCCGTCCACTTTATGGGGTATATATATATGTATTTAAACGTGTGAGCGTCAGTCAGCGCCGCCAGTAGCCCTGACGGCGAGGGTGCAACACTTTTAAAGACGATAGTCTTTCTTGGGGAACTTAAACGCAGAAATTTTGGTCTGTCTTTCTGTCTGTCTGTCTTTCTGTTTGTCGGCACGTCCCTCGATTCAGCCACTCCGCCAAAGTTGAACCACTTGCCCAAGGGCCAGCCGTCTTGAACTGGTACGGCTGTTCATACTTGTGAACGTTGTCGATCAGAAAGTAAATATCATGCATATCTGAGGTACAACATCACTAGGTAAGTATTAGGTGGCGTGTTCCTTTAATAGAAAATGCATACATACGTAATTTTAAGGACCCTAGTTTCTTAAGCTGCGCTGAAAATGCATAAGAATGGAAGCTTGAGCGAGTTGGTATGCGTTCATCTTTGTTGAAACAGCGCTCACTAGACGACGACGAAGTAAAAGAAGGCACAGGACAGGCGCTGCCTGTCCTGTGCCTTCTTTTACTTCGTCGTCGTCTACTGAGCGCTATTCCAACAAAGCTGAAAATGCGACTGCGCTGAAATTTGCCTTCCTCCGTGCCCTTCGCACGAGCTCATGGTTGTGTTTCGGTTTCGGTTCTGTATTGCACTGTACGAATGCCATGGGTTGGTGTTGAAAAACTTTAGTTTTGAGAAGGCCAAGAAGGTGAAAAAATATATTCAAAAAATGAAAAAGCAGCGTTGTGGGCGGCCTTCAGGCTGCCGATTGTGGGCGCCGCTCTGGCGTTCCTGTTTTACCCAGGCGACGTGTAAATAAAAGAGTGTGTGGAGAGTACTCGTTGAGTGCGGACGTTTCTCTGCTTCAGCGCTTCGCGCCAAACCGCGTTTTCGGGCTGGCTGGCGTCCCCGCCGGTCGCGTTGGTCACCGCCGGTCTTCGCCTGCTGCTGCGCCGGGACTACCAGCACGCAACACAGCACTCATGTTTCCTGACGTATTGCCAGATGGCGTCCATATCTCACACAGCGCCTCTTCTATCGTCTTTACACGACATTTGCAGCGAAGCACGCAGATACGCGGTCAACTTTCTGTCTGTCTTTCTGTTTGTCGGCACGTCCCTCGATTCAACCACTCGGCCAAAGTTGAACCACTTGCCCAAGGGCCAGCCATCGTGAACGGCTGACTAGGTTCATACTTGTGTACATTGTTGATCAAAAAGCAAACATTACGCATATCTGAGGCGCAACATCACTAGGTAAGCATTAGGCGGTGTGTTCCTTTAACAGAAAATACATAGATACGCAATTTTAAAGACCTTGATGGCATGCGTTTAACGTTGAGACAGTAACGCGTTTATTAAAAGATTGCCACAGCTGAAGCGATCAGCGCTCCAAGCCGAGCAAGCGCGAACGCCAGCAGCCACCGTCTTCGTCTTCTTCTTTCGCAGGCGTTCTTGTCTGCGCCGTACCATGTTACAAATCACTCCCCCGCGGAAAAGGAGCCATCCTGGCGACCTAAGGAACAGGTCGCCAGGATGGCTGGTGGGATGGCAGCTGGTGGGTCATAATGCGGCTTCAGTCGATCGACGTGAACAGTCTCGCGGCCGCGACGACGGCGGCCCGTAGATGATTGAACAGGCTCAATCATATAGTTAACTGGGGATGCTTGACGTAGGACGCGGTAGGGGCCTTCGTACTTAGGCAGTAGCTTTGTGGAAAGGCCAGGAGTGGAGGAGGGAACGCGAAGCCACACCAACGTTCCAGGCGAATACGACTGAGGAGGCAGGTTTTCGTCGTGACGGTCCTTCTGGCCCTACTCACCCTACAGTGTTACAACCCTAGTTCTTTAAGCTGCGCTGAAAATGCGACTGCGCTGAAACTTGTCTTCCTCCGTGCCCTCTGCACAAGCTCATGTTGTGTTTCGGTTTCGGTTCAGTATTGCATTCTACGAATGACAGGGGGCGCCGCTCTGGCATTGCTGTTTTACCCAGGCGACGTGTAAATAAAAGTGTGTGTGGAGAGTACTCGTTGAGTGCGGACGTTTCTTCTCCTTCGGCGCATCGCGCCAAACAGCGTGTTCGGGCTGGCCGGCGTCCCCACCGGTCGCGTTGGTCACCGCCGGTCTTCGCCTGCCGCTGCGCCGGGAGTACCAGCCCGCAACACAGCACTCGTGTTTCTCGACGTATTGCCAGATGGCGTCCATATCTCACGCAGCGCCTCTTCTATCGTCTTTAGACGACATTTGCAGCGAAGCACGCAGATACGCGGCCAATTTTTTTCTGCCTGTTGGCGTCACGTAGCACGTGAACTTAATACGAGCTGGCAGCTGAGGAATAATCCCTCGAATACTACCTGGAAGCAGCACCTGAAGTCTGCCAGAACGAGACCCTCGCTATGAATGAAGGAAAGAAGTGGAAATTTTAGGGGTTCGTTTTTCTTTTTTATACACATTATAAATGAGCACTAACAGACAATAATTTGCCAAGGAAAGTATAGAGGATGTTATTACTAGTAAATGTATTGTAAATTTCAAGAAAGAAAAGTGGACGAAAAGATAACTTGCCGCGGGCAAGGACCGAACCTGCGATGCTCTACCAACTGGTCGGAGGTTCGATCGCAGGTTCGCAGGTTTGGTCGCATGTTCGGTCCCTGCCCCCGGCAAGTTATCTTTTCGTCCACTTTTCTTCACATTTACATTATATTTACTTACATTTACATTACAACCCCGCCAGAGGGAATAGGTGGATAGCAAAACGGCGCGTCGTCTGCTACAGCACTTCCGGTTCTAGGAACCGTCAAGGCTCAGCTCTTCGCTGCTTCAAATTGTGTGCGGTTCAGTGTAATCGGGGAGGAGGCAAGATAACTGGTAACAACCGCGTCGCAGAAAGTACGCGTTTTCTCCCCTTATAAACTGAACGGCACACACCTTGAAACAGCGAAGAGCTGGGCATCGATCCGGAAGACGTTATTTTGCTATCCACCTATTAACTACACGTAGCTGTCCATTGCAGGCCGGCGCAGTGTGCTTACGCAACCGCGCGAAGTGACACCGATGCGTGCAAAACCCCGTTGCCTGCGCAAATATTTAAAAGGGGGAAGAACACTACGATTAACAAAAGTGTCTGCTCTTGTAATGTGAAATACATGTTGTACTGTTGCACCAATTCACGGTCACTGGTCAACCATCATCAATTCCATACCACTCACTCATAAATATTCTGATCACTTATATACGATTGTGTTGGTTAATAGGTGCGACTTATCCGCTTTGTTATAGCAACTAATCTGTTTGATTTTCCACATTTAAATCTTTGCGCAGGTAAAGAGGTGTTGCACGCATCGGTGTTACTTCCCTCTGTTGCGTAAGCGCACAATGCCGGCCTTCAATAGACAGCTGCGTGGGGTCAATTCACCCTAGCGGGGTTCGCATTTCTCGTTTACTCAGGCCAATACTGGCTAGTACAGTATTAAAATAAGCACGACCAAAGATTACTATGTTGTCTAGCTGTTCCGTGGCGAACCACGCGCCCACGTAGGTTGCGCTTACCGCTGCGCTCGTTCGTGCGAAGACAAAGCACGAGCGTCAACAGACACCGGCAGAACACAACTTCAAAAATATTTTTGTTTCTTAAAACAAAAAGTAATTTGATCAATCTTTCTCACTCAGTAGACAACTAATGTTGCTAGTAAATGCGCTATTTACAATAGTATGACTAGGACCACTTCAGTGATAAATTTACGACTTAACATATGCGAAAATGAACTTTGTTCCAACTTTTTCGCCAGCTGTACACACCACTTCATATCATATGGTCTCAAACTATTTTTTGGCTACAGTAAAACTTCTTGGCGATCAGTTAATACGAAATATTACATTTCACTGAATGTCGACAAAATAGAGCTGGCGGAGCTTTCGAAGTTAATCAATAGGCGTAAAGTAGCCGACATAAGAAAGTATAATATGGAGAGAATTGAGCATGCTCTAAAGAACGGAAGAAGCCTCAAAGCTATGAAGACAAAACTGTGCATAGTCAAAAATCAGATGTATGCATTAAGGGACAAGGAAGGCAAGGTCACAAACAATATGGATAGAATAGTTGAGCTAGCGGAAGAGTTCTACAGAGATCTGTACAGCAGCCGAGGCATCCAGGATGATAACGTAGGAAGGAGTAATAGCGCAGAGGAATCTGACATCCCACCAGTATTGACAGGAGAAGTAAAGAAAGCCCTAAAGGGAATGCAAAGAGGCAAAGCAGCTGGTGAGGATCAGGCAACATCAGACCTGTTGAAAGACAGTGGAGAGATTATGTTAGAGAAACTGGCCACCCTGTATACGAAGTGCCTCTCGACGGGGGGGATACCAGAATCTTGGAAGAATGCCAACATCATCTTGATCCATAAGAAAGGGGACGTCAAGGACCTGAAAAATTACAGGCCCATAAGCTTACTGTCCGTTGTCTACAAGCTATTTACAAAAGTAATTGCTAATAGAGTTAATACGACATTAGAGTTCAATCAACCAAGGGACCAGGCAGGATTTCGTACAGGATTCTCAACAATAGACCATATTCATACTATCAATCAGGTGATAGAGAAATGCGCGGAATACAACCAACCCCTATACATAGCCTTCATAGATTACGACAAGGCATTTGATTCGGTGGAGACATCAGCAGTCATGCAGGCACTGCCGAATCAGGGCATCGACGAAGCCTATATAAACATAATGGAAGAAATCTACAGCGGATTCACAGCCACTACAGTCCTCCATAAAGAAAGCGACAGAATCCCAATAAAGAAGGGCGTACGGCAGGGAGACACGATCTCTCCAATGCTATTCGCCGCGTGTTTACAGGAGGTTTTCAGGGCCCTAGATTGGGAAGAGTTAGGGATAAGAGTTAATGGAGAGTATCGCAGTAATCTACGATTCGCTGATGACATTGCATTGATGAGTAACGCGGGAGACGAATTGCAGCTCATGGTTACTGAACTGGATACGACTCCCAGCTACAATATTATTTTGTAGGACCTCGTAAATGTCTCATTTTCGCGCCATTCGCAAAAAGCGGTTGTGCAGAGTGAAGAGTTACAAACTTTGTTTACTTAGACAAACTTTTTCTGGCGAAACTCAGAATAGTTTCGTGCTCCTGGAGACTCGCAACGCCAAATACATTTTTTCAGCAAAATTAGAGGGGGTCCGTGGACATGCACCGACGTTCTTATCATTACAAGCCCATATATATATATATATATATATATATATATATATATATATATATATATATATATATATATATATATGTGGGTCATTCCACGCCAACTGTACCAGTCGGGGCGCTCGACGAAAATCAACTTCTCTAAAAATATCTGAGAAAATTACGCACGTATTGACATTAGTTCTACAGCATTTTCCCAAAATATTTTGAGCGGCAAAAATTTTTTCGGCACGTGAGCGCCATTTGAACTCCTCGATATCGGGGAAAACCAGGTAGGAAAGAAAAATTCGCTATAAATGAACCGCTTCACGTATTCATTCGAAGCTTGCTTTTTTGTGTTTTTAGAGCATCGCGCTTTTATTATAAAACAGTTGCTTAGAGTAGCTTCACATTTTTCACTCCCTAGCACTTAGGAAAATGTGAATAAATTGCCGTGTTTTCGGGAATTTTTTACAAAAGTCAGTTGCAGACCACGTACATCAATTATTTTTATAGAACTCTCCATAAAACGTACTATCTCTTAGAATGTTTGTTTTGCCTGTGTGCGGTGCACAGGCCCTAAACTAAAATCCTGAACTTGGAAAAAAACGCTACATTGGCCTATGATCAGACATCTGTAGCGCCCTAAGGTGGTCCAAGAAAAAATAAGCAGAAAAGTGCATACGATTGAGAATCATAACACCTTCGTCCACAGAAAGTTTAACCGAAGTAGCTTTCGTTTTAGTCAAGAAAACAATTTTTGAAGTTTAGTCCCACCATTGCATTATTTTGCTTGCGGGCAATACAAACCGACTGAATATACTGCATAAAAAAGAGGCGGTGTATTCGTAGCACATTGTTTTCAGTTCCTTTTGTTAGTACTTTATAATGTATATTACATATCAAGGATATAACAAACAGAGGCAAAAATATGACAATACCATTGGCTTAGATGCCAAAATTCCCCAATAATGAATCGCGTTACTTATTGCATGCGGCTCTGAGAATCAATTGGCGCCAAAATAAGCTAAGTCTCAAAGTTCATGTAAGCCGGACAAAGGAGGCGTGAGCATGGCCATTTATAGCGGATCCAAATGGAGTTCATCTGTGTATTCCGCAACGAACGGCGCATGATGTGACGATGCGCCACTTATTCACGCGGCGCGTCCGTCGTCCGACACACTACAGACAGGATATGCCAAGCTATTTTACAGCGAAAGCTGTTATGAGATCATTTCACCGGCCGTTTTTGGCGCCGTAGTTGTCCGCCGCCGCCGCTGCCGCCGCCGCCGCCGGTGTCCGTAACCAGTATCGCTCGAAATAAGAAAAAAAAGGAAATAAGAAAAAATTTCCAGGATGGAACGAGGTTCGAACCTGGGCCCTCTGCGTGGGAGCCCAGTATTCAACCTCTGAGCCATGTCGGTGCTTGAAACTGCTTTGCAAAAAGGTCCTATACAGGCTTCATGTCGGGAAGGAACCACACTAGCATATGCAATATAGCATGGTTGAATAGTAAAATAGGCACCAAGCGTCGCACAACGCGAATTCTGTAACCAGGCGTCACACAATGCGAATTGCGCAACGAGTAGATTGTTGAATGCTTCCAACCCATTACAAAGGGCTCTGCCATAATTCTTCATCGTCATCAGGCACAGCATCAACAAAGTGCGCATAATGCCTTACATGCGTTTAGCAGGTACCAATGCTCTCCGTAGAATGACGAAAAATGCACAGTGCCTGCTGCCCTACTTCTCAAAAATTACAATGATTTATGGCGTAGTGGGTTCCTCGCAATGCACTTGTATTAGTTGCCAAGGAAGCCCATAAGCGCATGATCCACTTCCTCAAGGTCTCAGTAAAATTACAATGATTTATAGCCTAGTGGGTTCCTCGCAAGTGAACTTGTATTGGTTGCCAAGGAAGCCCATAAGCGCATGATCCATTTCCTCGGGGTCTCAGTGAAGTTCTTAGCCCCCCCCCCCCGTCTCTCTCCCACGTCAACGTATGGGGCCGTTTAAAGCTTCCAACCCATTACAAAGGTCTGAGCCATAATTCTTCATCGTCATCAGTCGTCGCTTCAACAAAGTGCACATAATGCCTTACAGACGTGTAGCTGGTGCCCCGCTTCTTCGCAGAATCACGAATAATGACTTAGTAGGTGCTTCCCAACTTCACAAAAATTGTGATTTATGGCGTAGTGGGTACCTTTCTAGTGTACTTGTATTGTCGCCCCAAGAGAGCTTAAAACGGGCTCTAGAAACGCCGCTCTTCCAGCTTTCGCTGTGACTGTGCTGCGGTTTCAGCGCAGGCCTGGCGTTTTTTCACATCCTTATGTAGACGGTTGCAGGCAGCAGATTTTGGTTAAACTAGAACTTGTCTGTCTGGTGACGTGCACTCTTTTACAGCTGTTATAAGATCACAACAGCCTATTTTTGTGGCGCAGTTGTCCGGCGGCGGCGCCGCCGCCTCCGATGTGAATAAACAATGCAATAAGTAACGCGATTCATTACTGGGGAATTTTGGCATGTATATAAGCCAATATTATTGTTATATTTTTACCTCTGTTTAATATGGCCTTGCTATAACATACATTATAAAGAACTAACAAAAGGAACTGAAAACCATGTGCTACGAATACACTGCCTCTTTTTTTATGCAGTAAATTCAGTCGGTTTGTATTGCCCCCATAGCAAGATAATGCAATGGTGGGACTAAACTTCAAAAATGTTTTTCTTGACTAAAAGAAAAACTACTTCAATTAAACTTTCTGTGGACGACGTTGCTATGATTCTCAATCGTATGCGCTTTTCTGCTTTCTTTTTCTTGGACCACCTTAGGGTGCTACAGACGTTTGAACATAGGCCAATGTAGCGTTTTTTCCAAGTTCAGGATTTTATGTTAGGGCCTGTGCGCTGCACACAGGCAAAACAAAAACTTTAGGAGATAGTATGTTTTATGAAGAGTTCTGTAAAAATAATTGATGTATTTGGTCTACAGTCGTCTCTTGTAAAGAAAATTCCCGAAAACGCTGCAACTTACTCACTTTTACCTAAGCGCTAAGGAGTGAAAAATATAAAGCTACTCTAAGCAACTGTCCTATAATAAAAGCGCGATGCTCTAAGAACACAAAAAAAAGAAGTTTTGAATGAATACGCGAAACAGTCCATTTATAGCCAATTTTTCTTTCGTACCTGATTTGCTTCCATATCGAGATCTTCAAATGGCGCTCACGTGCCATTTTGCCGTGAGCGCCACCAAAAATTTTGCCGCTCAATATATTTTGGGAAAATACTGTAGAACTAATGTCTATATGTGGCGTAATTTTCTCAGATTTTTTAGAGAAATTGATTTTTCTCGAGTGCCCCGACTGGTACAGTTGGCACGGAATGACCCATATATATATATATATATATATATATATATATATATATATATATATATATATATATATATATATGTGAAGGAAAGAAGTGGCAAATTCAAGGGCTCGTTTTTCTTTGTTACACACAATATTAATATTAATGACAATATTAATGAGCACTAACAGGAAAATACTGTAGAACTAATGTCTATATGTGGCGTAATTTTCTCAGATTTTTTAGAGAAATTGATTTTTCTCGAGTGCCCCGACTGGTACAGTTGGCACGGAATGACCCATATATATATATATGACGGAGTGACGTAAAGTGACTTAGGTGCAAGTCCGTATACATGACGCTGGAGCATGCTGGGAAGTGCCAGAGCGTGCCGTTTTATCGTTTTAGACAAGTGTGTTGAGGTCTGTACTACATCCATGTAGCTCATTTTCCTCACCGTCTGTTCAACTTTTTCTTTCACGCAGCGTGTCTGATTGCTGACGCAACGCGGACGAAAGAAGAAAGAACCCTAATCTACGAGAGTATAACCGCGCCCTCGTTTCTGCAAGCTATGCAGCAGAACGGGCAAGAATGTAACGAACACCCTTGGTAGCAGAAATGGGAGAGGTGTAATATGAAGCCTCTCTGTATAAACGTTTTAACCGAACTATTGTTGTGTAATAAAGCCTTTTTGTGTTGAGCACCAAATAGCTTTAACTGGATGACCATATGCGTTTAGCCTATTAACACGTTCTAAACCAGTTTATTTCTACTGGCTGACCATTTGCCAGTTAGCTTTGACAATCACCAGTTAGCTGCAATTGGATGACCATACGTGACCAAGTGGTAAGCCATTCGCAAACCAGTTAGCTTCAGTTGGATGAACATATTCCTTGAATTGGTTCACCAATTGAACGCCACCTACATTTAACTAGGTGACCATATATGATTAACGGGCTTACCTATTGGACACCAGTTCACATTAACTTGTTACCCTTATAAGCACTATTAAGCTTCAACCGGATGACCATGCGTGTTCAAGCTTGACCACTTGGTTCTGAAGTGGTTTACCAAGTGAATGTAATTGATACGTTCCAACTGGTGGCGAAATTACAATTGCTTGAAAATCAGTTGGTGCCAATTGATTTTTTTTCCAAATGGACCATTTCAATATTTTTACAGGGGTGGGATGGTTTAACATTAGAAATCAGCAGATCTGCGACGAACTGTTTCCGTCCATTCTTAGGATTAAGTTCGGACTTAATATTCGGAGATAATATCAACTGCGCGCATTCGGTCATCACACACGAAAAGACTGTGACGTCTAAAATTTATCCTTGTACACCGGCAGTAGTGATATTGGGCGTACGAAGCCGTATTGATTTTTGCCGTCGCCGAAAGGCTGTCATTTCTGTTACATTTAAAAATCAGGGAAGATGTATGGAGAGTGCCATTTTTACAACACGGCAATACTGTGCACGCTGTCACTCCGCACAATATCATTGGTAAAATCAAGAAATATGCTTAAACCAGGCAGGTATTCTATCTTTAAAGTATTCAAATGCTGTACTTATTTACATTTTTTGCTTAAAGTCTATTGCAAATAGCCATCTTAGTGAATTTGTCACATAAGCCCGGCTACTTTGACTGCTTTTTCTGGTTTTGGCTCAAGTTGGCCACTTCTTGGGTAGTTTCCTCTTTCTTTTTTTTTTGTTGCGTTTTGCCATTTCCACCTGGCAACTCTGCTGGCAGTTGTAGGGTAACTTATTTGAAGCTATACGTTTCATTCATCCCGTACCTTTGGTAGCGCTGAACAGTAGTGGCGAGAGTCCTACAACCACTATATCATGAGCATCTTCGGCGTTGTGCGGCATACGGTTAAGCACGCCAGGGCTGTAATCGCATAGATAAGCACTTTCCGTCGTATAGGCTTCTGGCCAATTTTGCTGTGCGGTGATGATTGAAGATCTCACCTTAATCTCGTGTAGTAATTCGACAGTCCCGGTCCGCATGTCGGGCAGAGTGTCTGATGAGCCGTCAAAATCAATGTACGCCACTATGTATTGGTCGGGTTCCTCCAACTCGCTGCGTTGCTCGGGATCCATCGCGCCGCACTCGATTGCACACCGCGACACGCCAAGCAGCAAGACCACCACAAATATTGCCGTTGGCACTGCACATCCGCCCACGACACAGTGGAGAGAGACCGGTCCTCTGATGACGCGTACGCAACACGTGACCTAAGACAACGTCTCGGGTTTTATCATCGCTCGGAATTCTCTTCGCTTCGGCTGGCTTGCTGCTCCTGTTTACTTGTCGCGCAAAGGTCGAAAAGAGAAAGCAAAATGATTGAGAACCTAGAGGAACGATGGCGGTGGAGAGTGTCGCTGCTTCATGGAATTCTGCGGCTTTATCGGTTTCAGAGCAATATAATCGCACCGCAGGCATAGACGAAGGGAAACTATACTACGTTTCACACATCCGGTGCAATGCTGTGCAGGTTAGCGAGACTTTTTGGAGTTGATGCGTTCGCATTAAAACATGTTTGAATTTTTTAGTACCCAGAATAAATTTTCCTTCATTGTTTTTCGGCTGAGTAACAAATGGAGATGTTTAGTGCCTTGCAAATAAACGAACCCCGTTATACGATTGTTATTACACGGCTGGATAGCTTAGAATTGTGTTTTTAAATGCGAAGCATTTCTTAGCGAACCTTTGGAACTTTGAGCGTTTCTATCTACGTATCCATCTATTTATATATCCATCTATCTATCTATCTAGCCGCCAACGTCTAGGTGCTCTCGTGATCGCCTCTTTAACTTGGTGTAGACCAAAATTAGCATGGGAGGGTAACAGGACTTGACGAATATGACTGTCGGGTCATGACATGAATAACGCGAAAATCCTGCCGCGTACGTCGTCGAACCCTTTCCTCCAGACACGTGTGGTACAAACCCGTTAACCACGGGCCGTGGTATACGGGGATGCGCCACAGGGGATGGATAGTTTGCATCTACCAAAGAACGACGACAACAGACATTGGTAAAAACCGACACCTGCAGTGGTGATCAGACGAATGCAAAGAATAAAAATCAGAAGGTCAACAGGAATCGAACCCAAGCATTCTGCGTGGCAGTCAGATTTTCTACCACAGAGGCACGCCAGGTCTGGAAAGTGCTTTGGATAAACAGCCTATGCAAGCGTAATGGCGGTGCAAAGTCAATTGTGGTTGTGGTGCTGGCTGTCTAATTTCATAACAAAGCCATAAGCGCTACAAATGAAAGAAAGAAGTGTTAATTTTAAGGGCTCGTGTTTCTTTGTTATACACAATATTAATGAGCACTAACAGACAATAATGCCAAGGAAAGTATAGGGGATGTTATTAGTAGTAAATGTAAGGTAAATGTGAAGAAAGAAAAGTGGACGAAAAGATAACTTGCCGCGGGTAGGGACCGAACCTGCGACCTTCGAATAACGCGTCCGATGCTCTACCAACTGAGCTATCGCGGCGGCTATCCCCCCGTCCACTTTACAGGGTATATATGTACATTTAAACGTGGGAGCATCAGTCAGCGCCTCCAGTAGCCATGACGGCGAGTGTGGAACACTCTTTTTCTGTCTGATGGCGTCACGTAGCACGTAAACTTATTACGAGCTGGCAGCAGACCAATAATCCCTAGCATACTACCTGAAAGCATCAAGTCTGCCAGAACGAGACCCTCGCTATGAATGAAGGAAAGAAGTGTTCATTTTAAGGGCTCGTTTTTCTTTGTTATGCACAATATTAATGAGAACCAACAGATAATAATGCCAAGGAAAGTATAGGGGATGTTATTAGTAGTAAATGTAAGGTAAATGCGAGGAATGAAAAGTGGACGAAAAGATTACTTGCCGCGGGGAGGGACCGAACCTGCGACCTTTCTGGTAAGCCCAGGAAGGCCGTGCCTGGTAAGCCCACGTTGTGAAGACACGTTGTGTCTATACTATCCTTAGCGCTATCGAGAGTACGTACTATCGATACTATAAAATGAGCAGCGTGAACTCATTGCAGCATAAACTTGGTTCCCTGCGCGCGTGGTACGTAGTGGAGCCGTGGGAGCTGGCTGAAGGGCAAGAAAGTTGATATGCTTGTGTTCTTCACCAGAGTACTTTGCTGACACATGACCATGAAATCAAACTGTTCAGCTGTAGCGGAAAGGAAGCCGTTACATGTGGTGGAACTGCGCTGCTTGAAATTTATATTGCATTTTATGATTTCAACATAAGAAAAAGATATCAGAACTAAGTTTGTTAATTGTGAGGTGTTGCTCGTTGCTTTTCGATATGAATTTATTGATGGACATATTCCGCCATTTTCAGTGCGGAAATAATTTTTATATCTCGCAAAATATTGCTCAAAAATTAAGCGAGCTGGTAGTAGGCTGTCGCAAATATTTTGGCAATATGGCCGGCCAGCAACAGCATAAATATTCACACCACTATCGACAGTATTGCCACATGGTTGTGACGGTGAAAAATGCTGCAGCAAGACCAGGCCCCGGAAACTGAGCGCCAGTTTTGGTTTCAAGAAACATGCGTGCTCGTAGCGGTCCGGGCATCCTAAGGTCTGGTTGAACGAAGTGATGTTGATGTGGATGTTCGCATTTATTGTCTTTCACGAGTTTTTACGAATAAAGACATTTGGCTGAACTTTGAACAACTCTTCTTTTGTGTATTTATTTTCTTATTTCCTGAATTTCCAATTTATTTTTATTTATTTTGTAATACCCTCCGGGCCAAAGGCATTATGGAGGGGGGTGAAACATGATTTTCTTTACTCATACAATGTTAGCTAAAATATATAAACGTTGTGTACAAAGACAACAGGTAAGTTGGTTTGTCCGTTATACAATGATAGCTAGTGCAGAACGAAACAAGTGATGATCGGTTATGATGGCCACAGATCCTGGAAGGCGGTTCCAGTCTACAGATGTTCTGGGGATAAATGAATCACTGAATGTTTTGGTTAGGCATGACATAACACCAACATTATTAGGATGATCAATTCTAGTTGATACGTAAGAAGGCGGAAAAATAAGGGAGTCACGAAGAGTTGGAATATAATGATAAATTTTGTGAAACAGACAAAGGCGGAAAAGCACGCGACGAGAGGAAAGGGACGGCAGTTCGATTGAGTTTTTCTTGGCAGCAATGCTAGCGTGACGGCTGTAGTTGTGAAGAATGAAACGAGCAGAATTATCTTAGATTAATTCAAGAGCATTTATTAGATTAGCTGAACTCGGATCCCATACCGCAGAGGCGTATTCTAGTTTACTACGAATTAGCGTCTTGTACATTAGTAGTTTAAGTGAGACAGGTGCGGAGGAGAAGTTGCGGCGAACGTACCCAAGCATGCGATTTCCATTATTAATAAAGGTGCGGATGTGGAGGGACCAGCTTAAAGAAGTGCTGATGGGTACGCCTAGATAACGTTAAGAGGTGACTTGCTCGAGTGGAATGTTGTTAAGAAAGTAGGTAGCAGAAGAAGATGATATTCGGGAAACACGCAATACCTTACATTTGGAAGTATTTAGTTCCATTTCCCAAGTCGTGCACCAGTTAAAGATGGAGTCAATGTCATTTTGAAGGGAAGTGACGTGGTTTAGGCCGTTAATTTCGCGGAAAACAACACAGTCATCCGCAACAGTTTTGTGCTAGAAGAAACACAAAGAGGTAAATCATTAACGTAAATTAGAAACAAAAGGGGACCTAAGACGGAACCCTGCGGTACTCCAGGGTGAACGGCGCGAGATGAAGAATAACAGCCATTGACGGTTACAAACTGCGTGCGGTTAAGCAGGAAAAGTTCAATCCATCTAAAGATGTTATTATCAAGGTTTAGTTGTTTGAGCTTTCTGAGCAGTAATTTGACTTACTTTATCGAAAGCCTTCGAAAAGTCGAGAGAAGTACAATCAGTTAGTGACCGACCATCTACAGTGACGTGAAGCTGATGAATGAATGATGCCAGTTGTGTTTCGCAAGATAGATTTTTGAGGAACCCATGTTGCGCGACTGAAAAGAAAGAATGTGTTTCTAAAAATGAGGCGATGTGAGTGTAAATAATGTGCTCTAACACTTTGCAAGGAATACTGGTTAATGATATGGGGCGGTAGTTTAGGGGTGAACTTTTACTACCTGACTTGTGTACCGGAACCACCTTCCCGACCAGCCAGACATGCGGGAAAGCACCGTCATCGATGGATTGCTGAAAAGCCTTTGCAAAAAACAATAAAGAAATGGCACTGGTGCTTTTTAAAAACTTAGGAGTAACTGTGTCGGAGCCCGGGCTTGATGATGTCTTTATTGAATCAATCAGATTAGAGATACCAGAGGGCGAAATGATGATGGGATCCATGGTTGAGTAGTTGTAACCGGGTTGATAAGTAGGTATGACGCCAGTATATCTGGTGAAGTTGCTGCAGAAGACGTTGTTTAATATTTCGGCGCAATTACATTCGGCAATAGGCGTGCCATTATTATCGATGAGATGAAACATACTGTTATGGTTAGGATTAATGACGCGCCAAAACTTTCTTGGGTTGTCGGTTAACATGGATGGTAAAATATGTTGCGGGAAGTTAGCTTTCCGTTGTTTGAGGGCAGTTACATAGGCGATATTTGCTGCTCCATAGTTAATCCGCCAAGTGCTGGATGACGAATTCTTTGCAAGACGATATAGCCGCTTTTTTTTATTAGACAATCCTTTTAGATGGTTTGTGTACCATTGCGAGTCTGAACGACATGAAATATTACGCAGCGGAATACACTTCTCCGTTATTTCGTGAATTTTGCTCACAAAAAGGTTTCAATTGGACTTTATGGTTCGGTTTTCGAAGCCAATCATGAAAGACTCGAAAAAATGAGTCATCTCGGTGTTAATCGCATCAAAATTAGCTCTGTTTAATTTCTAAAGTTTTATTTTCTCCTTAGCTGGAATAGAAAGACCAATTGAAATAGCCAAGTGATCACTTAATCCAGGGAAGTAAGATAAATCAGAAACAAGATCATATTGAGTAGAAAGAATTAGGTCTAGTATATTAGCACTCTCATTAGTTATGCGAGTATGCTGAAGGACAAGTTGCGAGGAGAAAAGAAGAGAACACAAGTCAAGAAATTCTTGACTTAGCGAAGAATATGATGACAAGGCAGGCGGATCAAGGGCCCATGATATGTTAGGGTAATTAAAGTCGCCCAGTAATAGTATCGGTGACGAAGGATACTGTGTCAGAATGCAACTGTGTACATCGTGTAAGTCTGAAACAAAAGTAGGGGGGTTATTGGGCGGTCGATAGCAAACGCCTAGTCAAGTCAACCAAGAACGCAAGTCAATCATTCCGTGCCAAACGGGCGAACTGGTTGACTTGCGTTCCTTAGCGCTTGCCTCCGCTCACCCCTTGCCACTCGCTCAGCAATATCCCAAGTTTGATCGCGCTCGCTTATCTCGCTCGGTTGGGGTGCGAAGTCTCAACACGGGAAAGATAAGACATTTGACGTGGCGTTCGTGGAACGGAACGGAGGAGGCAGTGAGTCATGTCTCGCAGGTCAACCATGCATTTGACGAAAATGGCTAAATCGGGCATCACATACTTTGCGCGGCTTTGCCGGTGTGTTGACCCAGGAATTTTCACTTCCGCGAAACTTTTTCAGGTTTTCTAGTTACAGCGGGTGAGCACAAGTATTTGGGTTCATCATTTGAGCAGGTATTCATTTTGCATGAGTGCATGAGTAAACCCAGTTAATCTGAAAGCCTTACTTGGCGGACATGAGCGCAGTGCCGCGAGTCTAATTCGTCATGACCACAGCCTACCTGTTCCCGGCAAAGTACAGCCGCCCATATTTTTTTTTATCCTGAACGCGCGAGCATCGACCGCCGAGTTGATAAGCGCCACACAATGAAGCGCAGCGGCGAAATGAACGAGAAATGCGCATGCGCGCTCTAAGCAGTCCTGCGCAGCTGTCGTCAACTAGGCTTTGCCGGGAACCGGACACCAGCCCCGCTTCATTTGAGCACCGCTATCGTCATCCTTTCTTTCTTGTCTGCATGCTGCCATCAAGTTATAAAGCATAGGTAGAGTGGTCGTGCTTCAGATTGATCGGATGTGATTACACCCGATAATAATACTACGTGCGTGTCAGCATAGAGGCCGGCTCGTGCTCTGGCACTCTTTGTCCTCTTCACGGTCTTAGTCTTCATGACAAGTCAAGCCAATTAGGCCAGGTTATGCTAATATCAAGCTAATTAGGACTATGCTAATTATATACATTATAATTACGGCTTTGCTAAGGAGCCGTTAACGAAGACATTGCGAATTAAGATCCTGGTAGTTAGAACCGTGCTAACTGAAATAGCGGGGGATTTCCATAATTATTCATTTGCTAAAATAAGAACGCGTCATGTAAGGCTATAATTAGGCCTTACTTACTAGTAAGGTGCTCATGAACATGACCCTAACTTGTAAGGTCCTAATTAGCTTCTTCTCAGTCTTGTAATAGCCCCGCCACGGTGGTCTAGTGGTTATGGCGCTCGACTGCTGAGCCGAAGGCCGCGGGATCAAATCCCGGCCGCGGCGGCTACATTTTCGATGGAGGCGAAAATGTTTGAGGCCCATGCTCCTAGATTTAGGTGCACGTTAAAGAACCGCCTGGTGGTTGAAATTTCCGGAGCCCTTCAGTACGGCGTCCCTCATAATCATATCGTGGTTTTGGGACGTTAAACCC
This sequence comes from Rhipicephalus sanguineus, assembly GCF_013339695.2. Lineage (NCBI taxonomy): Eukaryota > Metazoa > Arthropoda > Arachnida > Ixodida > Ixodidae > Rhipicephalus > Rhipicephalus sanguineus. The sequence goes on along the minus strand of NC_051182.1, from coordinate 91,708,377 downwards.
GAGGTATTATTATTTGTTGACTCTCTTTGTGCAGAGAAATATGTGGGAATTTTTGGCGATGCATGCGAGGAAAAACGCCTGAAATGGGGAATTTTCGTGGCTGGGAAAGGGAATTCTTCGGTGCGACATGGAACATCACTGGCAGCCACCCCCTTCCACAGCGGTACGAGACTCGCACCGTACCGGACTACTACGCCTAGGGGTGCATGGCCAGAAGCTCCGCGCCCATGTTTTTCCTTTCACTGACAAGTTGTCCGCGAGTATACGGCACCAGAGGTTTCCTCTCCTTAACCTCTCCTCCTCCTCTCTCGTTTATAAAAACAGCTCGCTTCGCCGACGCTCGATTGGGTGACGCCGTCTGTAACACCGTCGCGGCGGACGCGCGACAAGACTGTCACCTTGGCGCCACCCAGTCGCGTGTTGTCAAAGCGAGCTCTTTTCAGAAAAAAGAGAGGAGGAGGAGAGAATTTTTTTTCTTGAGCTCTTGGGAAGCAAAATCGTTATCAAATACTGCCTCCGCAGTCAAAAGGTGCGTCGAGCAGTGATCATCGCAGTCCGCGCCCGATGGATTCCGAGGAGGGCAGCGATTTTTTTGAGTTCGAAACATATGCAGTGGGCTGCATTGATTTCGGTGCTTCGCGGCCCGCTGTGGCTGCTGATACTTTAAGGTCGTTCACTGTGTTCGCCGACATTGAGGTTAGTAATCGTCGATCCTCCTCTCTTCGCTTCGGCTGGCTTGCTGCTCCTGTTTACTTGTCGCGCAAAGGTCGAGAACAGAAAGCGAAATGATTGAGAACCTAGAGGAACGATTGCGGCGGAGAGTGTCGCTGCTTCATGGAATTCTGGAGGCTTTATCGGTTTCAGAGCAATATAATCGCATCGCAGGCATAGAGGAAGGCAAACTATACTCCGTTTCACACATCCGGTGTAATGCTGTGCAGGTTAGCGAGACTTTTTGCAGTTGATGCGTTCGCATTAAAACATGTTTCAATTTTTTAATACCCAAAATAAATTTTCCTTCATTGTTTCGGCTGAGTAACAAATGAAGATGTTTAGTGCCTTGCAAATAAACGAACCCCGTTATACGATAGTTATTACACGGCTGGATAGCTTAGAATTGAGTTTCTAAATGCGAAGCATTTCTCAGCGAACCTTTGGCATTTTGAGCATTTCTATCTAGGTATCTATCTATCTATATATCCATCTATCTATCTATCTATTCACCAACGTCTGGGTGCTCCCGTGATCGCCTCCTTAACTTGGTGTAGACCAAAATTGGCATGGGACGGTAACAGGACTTGACGAATATGACTTTCGGGTCATGACGTGAATAACGCGAAAATCCTGCCGCGTACGTCGTCGAGCCCTTTCCTCCAGACACGTGTGGCACAACACGTTAACCACGGGCCGTGGTATACGGGTATGCGCCACAGGGGATGGATAGTTTGCATCTACCAAAGAACGACGACAACAGACATTGGTAAAAACCGACACCTGCAGTGGTGATCAGACGAATGCAAAGAATAAAAATAAGGAGGTCAACAGGAATCGAACCCAAGCATTCTGCGTGGCAGTCAGGTTTTCTACCATAGAGGCACGCCAGGTCTGGAACGTGCTTTGGATAAACAGCCTATGCAAGCGTAATGGCGGTGCAAAGTCAATTGTGGTTGTGGTGCTCGCTATCTAATTTCATAACAAAGCCATAAGCCCTACATATGAAGGAAAGAAGTGTTAATTTTAAGGGCTCGTGTTTCTTTGTTATACGCAATATTAATGAGCACTAACAGACAATAATGTCAAGGAAAGTATAGGGGATGTTATTACTAGTAAATGTAAGGTAAATGTGAAGCAAGAAAAGATAACTTGCCGCGGGCAGGGACCGAACCTGCGACCTTCAAATAACGCGTCCGATGCTCTACCAACTGAGCTATCGCGGTGGCTATCCCCCCGTCCACTTTATATTGTATATATGCACATTTAAACGTGGGAGCGTCAGTCAGCGCCGCCAGTAGCCATGACGGCGAGTGTGGAACACTCTTTTTCTGACTGATGGCGTCACGTAGCACGTACACTTATCACGAGCTGGCAGCTGACCAATAATCCCTCGCATACTACCTGAAAGCATCAAGTCTGCCATAACGAGACCCTCGCTATGAATGAAGAAAAGCAGTGGAAATTTTAGGGGTTCGTTTTTCTTTGTTGTACACAATATTAATGAGAACCAACAGATAATAATGCCAAGGAAAGTATAGGGGATGTTATTAGTAGTAAATGTAAGGTAAATGTGAGGAATGAAAAGTGGACGAAAAGATTACTTGCCGCGGTGAGGGACCGAACCTGCGACCTTTCTGGTAAGCCCAGGAAGGCCGTGCCTGGTAAGCCCACGTTGTGAAGACACGTTGTGTCTATACTATCTTTAGCGCTATCGAGAGTACGTACTGTCGATACTATAAAATGAGCAGCGTGAACTCATTGCAGCATAAACTTGGTACGTAGTGCAGCCGCGGGAGCTAGCTGAAGGGCAAAAAAGTTTATATGCCTGTGTTCTTCACCAGAGTACTTTGCTGACACATGACCATAAAATCAAACTGTTCAGCTGTAGCGGAAAGGAAGCCGTTACATGTGGTGGAACTGCGCTGCTTGAAATTTATGTTGCATTTTATGATTTCAAAATAAGAAAAAGATATCAGAACTAAGTTTGTTAATTGTGAGGTATTGCTGGTTGCTTTTCGATATGAATTTATTGATGGACATATTCCACCATTTTCAGTGCGGAAATACTTTATATATCTCGCAAAATATTGTTCAAAAATTAAGCGAGCTGGTAGTAGGCTGTCGCAAATATTTTGGCAATATGGCCGGCCAGCAACAGCATAAATATTCACACCACTATCGACAGTATTGCCACATGGTTGTGACGGTGAAAAATGCTGCAGCAAGACCAGGCCCCGGAAACTGAGCGCCAGTTTTGGTTTGAAGAAACATGCGTGCTCGTAGCGGTTGCCGGGCATCCTAAGGACTGGTTGAACGAAGTGAGGTTGATGTGGATGTTCGCATTTATTGACTTTCACGAGTTTTTTTACGAATAAGGACATTTGGTTGAACTTTAAACAACTCTTCTTTTGTGTATTTTTTATTCTTATTTTCTGAATTTCCAATTTATTTTTATTTATTTCGTAATACCCTCCGGGCCAAAGGCATTATGGAGGGGGGTGAAACATGATTTTCTTTACTCATACAATGTTAGCTAAAATATATAAACGTTGTGTACAAATAGAACAGGTAAGTTGGTTTGTCCGTTATACAATGATAGCTAGTGCAGAACGAAACAAGTGATGATCGGTCATGATGGCCACAGATCCGGGAAGGCGGTTCCAGTCTACAGGTGTTCTGGGGATAAATGAATCACTGCATGTTTTGATTAGGCATGACATAACACCAACTTTATTAGGATGATCAATTCTAGTTCATACGTAAGAAGGCGGAAAAATAAGGGAGTCGCGAAGAGTTGGAATATAATGATAAATTTTGCGAAATAGACAAAGGCGGAAAAGCATGCGACGAGAGGAAAGGGACGGCAGTTCGAGTGAGTTTTTCATGGCAGTAATGCTAGCGTGACGGCTATAGTTGTGATGAAACGAGCAGAATTATCTTGGATTAATTCAAGAGTATTTATTAGATTAGCTGAATTCGGATCCCATACCGCAGCGGCGTATTCTAGTTTGCTACGAATTAGCATCTTGTACATTAGTATTTTAAGTGAGACAGGTGCGGAGGAGAAGTTGCGGCGAACGTACCCAAGCATGCGATTTGCATTATTAATAAAGGTGCGGATGTGGAGTGACCAGCTTAAAGAAGTGCTGATGTGTACGCCTAGATAACGGTAAGAGGTGACTGGTTCGAGTGGAATGTTGTTAAGTAAGTAGGTAGCAGAAGAAGTTGATATTCGGGAAACACGCAATACCTTACATTTGGAAGTATTTAGTTCCATTTCCCATGTCGTGCACCAGTTAAAGATGGAGTCAATGTCATTTTGAAAGGTAGTGACGTCGTTTAAACCGTTAATTTCGCGGAAAACAACACAGTCATCCGCAAACGGTTTTATGTTAGAAGAAACACAAAGAGGTAAATCAGTAACGTAAATTAAAAACAAAAGGGGACCTAAGACGGAACCCTGCGGTACTCCAGAGTGAACGGCGCGAGATGAAGAAAAACAGCCATGGACGGTTACAAACTGCGTGCGGTTAAGCAGGAAAAGTTCAATCCATGTAATGATGTTATTATCAAGGTTTAGTTGTTTGAGCTTTATGAGCAGTAATTTATGACTTACTTTATCGAAAGCCTTCGAAAAGTCGAGAAATATACAATCAGTTAGTGACCGACCATCTAAGGTGACGTGAAGCTGATGAATGAATGATGCCAGTTGTGTTTCGCAAGACAGATTTTTGAGGAAACCATGTTGCGCGACTGAAAAGAAAGAATGTGTTTCTAAAAATGAGGCGATGTTAGTGTAAATAATGTGCTCTAACACTTTGCAAGGAATACTGGTTAATGATATGGGGCGGTAGTTTAGGGGTGAACTTTTACTACCTGACTTGTGTACAAGAACCACCTTCCCGACCTGCCAGTCATGCGCGAAAGCGCCGTCATCGATGGATTGCTTAAAAACCTTTGCAAGAAACAATGAAGAAATGGCAATGGTGCTTTTTAAAAATTAGGAGTAACTGTGTCGGAGCCCGGGCTTGATGATGTCTTTAGTGAATCAATCAGCTTAGAGATACCAGAGGGCGAAATGATGATGGGATCCATGGTTGAGTAGATGTAACCGGGTTGATAAATAGGTATGACGTCAGTATTCCTGGTGAAGTTGCTGCAGAAGACGTTGTTTAATATTTCGGCGCAATCAGATTCGGCAATAGGCGTGCCATTATTATCGATTAGATGAAACATACTGTTATGGTTATGATTAATGACGCGCCAAAACTTTCTTGGGTTGTCGGTTAACATGGATGGTAAAATATGTTGCTGGAAGTTAGCTTTCGATTGTTTGAGGGCAGTTACATAGGCGATATTTGCTGCTCCATAGTTATTCCACCGAGTGCTGGATGACGAATTCCTTGCAAGGCGATATAGCCGCTTTTTTTATTAGACAATCTTTTTAGATGCTTAGTGTACCATTGCGAGCCAGAACGACATGAAATATTACGCAGCGGAATATACTTCTCCGTTAGTTCATGAATTTTCCTCACAAAAAGGTTTCAATTGGACTTTATGGTTCGGTTTTCGAAGCCAATCATGAAAGAGTCGAAAAAATGAGTATTCTCGGTGTTAGTCGCATCACAATTAGCTTTGTTTAATTCCTAATGCGCTTTGTCAGTTTTGTTTTCTCCTTAGTTGGAATAGAAAGACGAAATGAAATAGCCAAATGATCACATAATCCAGGTAAGATAAATCAGAAACAAGATCATATTAAGTAGAAAGAATTAGGTCTAGTATATTAGCACTCTCATTAGTTATGTGAGTATGCTGAAGGACAAGTTGCGAGGAGAAAAAAAAAGAACACAAGTCAAGAAATTCTCGACTTAGCGAAGAATATATTGACAAGGCAGGCGGATCAAGAGATAGGGTAATTAAAGTCGCCCAGTAATACTATCGGTGACGAAGGATACTGTGTCAGAATGCAACTGAGTACATCGTGTAAGTCTTAAACAAAAGTAGGGGGGTTATTGGGCGGTCGATAGGAAGCGCCTAGTCAAGTCAACCAAGAACGCAAGACAACCAGTCCGCGCGAAACGCGCGAACTGGTTGACTTGCGTTCTTGCACTGATTGCACTGGTTGACTTGCGTTCTTGCAACTGAGTACATCGTGTAAGTCTGAAACAAGAGTAGGGGGGTTATTGGGCGGTCGATAGCAAACGCCTAGTCAAGTCAACCAAGAACGCAAGTCAATCAATCCGTGCGAAACGGGCGAACTAGTTGACTTGCGTTCCTTAGCGCTTGCCTCCGCTCACCCCTTGCCACTCGCTCAGCAATATCCCAAGTTTGATCGCGCTCGCTTATCTCGCTCGGTTGGGGTGCGAAGTCTGAACACGGGAAAGATAAGACATTTGACGTAGCGTTCGTAGAACGGAACGGAGGAGGCAGTGAGTCATGTCTCGCAGGTCAACCATGCATTTGACGAAAATGGCTAAATCGGGCATCACATACTTTGCGCGGCTTTGCGGTGTGTTGACCCAGGAATTTTCACTTCCGCGAAAGTTTTTCAGGTTTTCTAGTTACAACGGGTGAGCACAAGTATTCGGGTTCATCATTTGAGCAGGTATTCATTTTGCATGAGTGCATGAGTAAATTCAGTTATCTGAAAGCCTTACTGGGCGGACATGAGCGCAGTGCCGCGAGTCTAATTCGTCATGACCACAGCCTACCTGTTCCCGTCAAAGTACTACCGCCCATTTTCTTTTTTTAACCTGAACGCGCGAGCATCGACCGCCGAGTTGATAAGCGCCACACAACGAAGCGCAGCGGCGAAATGAACGAGAAATGCGCATGCGCGCTCTAAGCAGTCCTGCGGAGCTGTCGTCAACTAGGCTTTGCCGGGAACCGGACACCAGCCCCGCTTCATTTGAGCACCGCTATCGTCATCCTTTCTTGTCTGCATGCTGCCATCAAGTTATAAAGCATAGGTAGAGTGGTCGTGCTTCAGATTGATCGGATGTGATTACACCCGATAATTATACTACGTGCGTGTCAGCATAGAGGCCGGCTCGCGCTCTGGCACTCTTCGTCCTCTTCACGGTCTTAGTCTTCATGATGAGTGAAGCCAATTAGGTCACGTTTTCTAATATCAAGCTAGTTAGGACTATGCTAATTATATACATTATAATTACGGCTTTGCTAAGGAGACGTTAACGAAGACATTGCGAATTAAGATCCTGGTAGTTAGACCCGTGCTAATTGAAATAGCGGAGGATTTCCATAACTAATCATTTGCTGATTAAGAACGCGTCATGTAAGACTATAATTAGGCCTTACTTACTAGTAAGGTCCTCATGAACATGACCCTAACTTGTAAGGTCCTAATTAGCTTCTTCTCAGTCTTGTAATAGCCCCGCCACGGTGGTCTAGTGGTTATGGCGCTCGACTGCTGACGCGAAGGCCGCGGGATCAAATCCCGGCCGCGGCGGCTACATTTTCGATGGAGGCGAAAATGTTTGAGGCCCATGCTCCTAGATTTAGGTGCACGTTAAAGAACCGCTGGTGGTTGAAATTTCCGGAGCCCTCCAGTACGGCGTCCCTCATAATCATATCGTGGTTTTGGGACGTTAAACCCGAGGTATTATTATTATATTACCGTCTTTGTGCAGGGAAATGTGCGGGAATGTTTGGCGATGCATGCGGGGAAAAATGCCTGAAATGGGGAATTTTCGTGCCTGGGAAAGAGAATTCTTCGGTGCGACATGGAACATCACTGGCAGCCATCCCCTTCCACAACGGTACGAGACTCGCACCAAACCGGACTAATATATGCCTACGGGTGCATGGCCAGAAGCTCCGCGCCCGTATATTTCCTTTCACTGACAAGTTGCCCGCGAGTATACGGCACCAGAGGTTTCCTCTCCTTAACCTCTCCTCCTCCTCTCTCGTTTATAAAAAGAGCTTGCTTCGCCGACGCACGATTGGGTGACGCCGTCTGTAACACCGTCGCGGCGGACGCGCGACAAGACTGTGACCTTGGCGCCACCCAATCGCGTGTTGTCAAAGCGAGCTCTTTTCAGAAAAAAGAGAGGAGAAGGAGAGAAGCTTTTTTTCATGAGCTCTTCGGAAGGAAAATCGTTATCAAATACGGCCTCAGCAGTCAAAAGGTGCGTCGCGCAGTGATCATCGCAGTGGGCGCAATCATCGACTGCGCGCCTGATGGATTCCGAGGAGGGCAGCGATTTTTTTGAGTTCGAAACATATGCAGTGGGCTGCATTGATTTCGGTGCTTCGCGGCCCGCTGTGGCTGCTGATACTTTAAGGTCGTTCACTGTGTTCGCCGACATTGAGGTGAGTAATTGTCTATCACTGTACATGAGGCCCGTAGCCACAGGGGGCGGAGGGGGGGGTTGTTAGCAGCCCGGGCCCCCCATTGAATTTTGATGAAAAGGGGGTGTTTTACCGAAAATATATAATGAAAATTAGTGTTTTTCTCGAATATTCAAGGCATTCTGTAACGGGCCAGGGATGAAAAATATTCCTGCTACAGGCCTGCGGTACATATAAAAGTTTGCGAATCACCGAGCCAACAGAAAGTGTTTCATTAACTTAGCGATCATAGCCCTGGTGTGTTTGTTTCTTTTTTTTTTCAACGTATTTATTTGTGCATGAAATAGGTTAGAGCTTGCGGTTGAAAAGAGGTGCTTGCTTTAAGGGGGTTGGGCAGGGGGACCGGGTAATGTTCTTCCTCGAGGTGGAGTGGTACCGAAGTCGGCTCTGCAAATAGACGGCCGGGTCCTCCTTTCTCTTTGAAATGGTAAAAAAGCCAGACGATAACTGGAGTGCTACTTCGGGCCTATGAGCGGTGGCGGATCACCCACTCTTGCAGGGAACCAGGTCGAAGCCCGCCTAGGGAATAAAGTGACCTGTCACAGATCGGGTCAAAGGCGGAGCAGTTCCACAGGAAGTGTTCGGCGGTCCCTCAGGCCGGGTATTCCGGCCACTTGGGGCTGGGGCATGCGCGCGGGTTTATGAGACTCTAGCCTTGCCGGTGACAGAAGCTGATCGGTCTGTGCTCGACGAAGGACTGCTTCTATCCTTCTGAATGGGCCGTGTGGTTCGCGATACAGTTTCTCAGAATGGGACAAGGGCTTGGGGACGTTGGGCCGATCGCGGAAATAGATTGGCAGTTCCTGGCCAAACGAGGGCCGTCAATATTGGGCCGTCAATATAGACAGCGTGCCCTCAATATTGGCAGCACCTGTCTAATAAAACCAGCACGTTGGGCCCGAGTTATACAAGCAGCAGCCAATATGGGCTGAGCCTTGCATTAATTAGGCCCGAGTTATTGCCCGGCGTTTGCACGATTTCGCATACATGGGCTTGGGCTAAACAGTCTACTTCGTTGGTATGACATCGGTCCGTTCTGTTATGAGCCAATTTCTGCGTCCACTGCTTTTTGGTACTGTTCTGGTCCCACTTCCCACACCGATTTTTCAAGTTTCAGAGGGTGATTGTGCGGGACACAACATAAGAAACATGTTTTCTTTATTTTTTATCATTAAATCATACACAGGTCGTTCGTTGATGTACGTGATCGTTGGTAAAACTGGCGCAAGACTATTTATGTGAGAAAAAAATCCAGCAGATGTCCCCGTAAGGAAACTATGAGTAGCATGCGAAGCATTCAAGGGGGCGACATGGAGTTCCGTGAGAGTTTCCGTTGAATTTCCGTTTGCGGATTCAAATCGTTCGTCAGGGCGTTTCCGTCATTAGCCTCTTGCCGGCGTTTACGGCGAGCTTCCGCTTGTCTGCTTCGGAGTTCGCGATCCGCTTGCCGCCGCTGCCGTTTCGCGGCAGCGGCTCGAGCCCTCTTCTCATCCTTAGCAGCCTTTGCATTCGCATGCGCATTTGCATTGACATTGTTGTTCATCATGTCACTGGAGAGAATGAGCGGAGTGGAGCGGGCGCAGGCCATTTGATACCGTTGAGCTGCCGTAGCGCCTAAAGCAGCGATAGTGGAGCATCAGATAAACCTCGAGCGAAACCGGCGCGCGGGAACAGAGCCAGGCACCCTCCCTCCCTCCCTCTCTCCGTAAAGCCCCTTGATCTTTAAAGTAGCGACGCTCTCCTCCGCGCGCGCCTTTTCCTCCTCAATTCTCCTCGGATTTGTCCCCTCCCCTGGCCGTCGCGGCGTGCACGGCACGCTGAACCCTTCACTGGCTCGCTGCAGCCGCATTAGAATCACTGCGCCCGCTTGTTAAATCGGCCCCTTGAAGCAATAAATGATAATCTCTCTCTTAAGCAATAGTTGTGACGAACGTGGACTTCCGATAGAACTAAGTGACAAATATATATTTTTTAGGACGCTTCGATAAATACAAACGCAAGCGCTTCGAACAAATGAGTATACCAACTGGCAGCTGAGTGGTTTACCTCTCCGTCGCCTCTTCGGCTGTCCTTAAGGAGGAGGTGTATGAAGCGCATATAAGTAGCATAACGTATAGATGACAATTTCTTCCATAATTGTGGTCTTGATGAGCTCAAAGAAGGCAGCCAAGAAGGAAGGGGGTGGTTTACTTAAATTGAATTGGGCGAAATGAGTGGGCCCGAAGCATTTTTGTGTCAATGCCACTGTCAGACACGTACGCACACACATACGTACATACAGGCATGCACGCACATACACATCCGATACACATACACACGTACGCACATGCATACACATACATACATACACACATACATACACACACATACATACATACATACACATACATACATACATACATACATACACACATACATACATACATACAGACACGCTCAAGGTTATCAGTTGAGTATGATCGTTATGGTGATTGAATCGTACAATGCATGTGGTTGCCGTAATAGGACACATACATGCTTGGTATTTTCATGCCACGAGCACACAAAGAACTACGTCATCTACACAGACGTGTGGCAAGGCGTGGCAGAACGTACGGGCGTCGGACTCTTTGTATATGCGCCGGGTCGTGGCGAGTTCGAATCTTGCTCTGTATATTCTATTTTTTTGTTTCTTTTTCCATGAAAATGCATTGTTTATATCCTACAGTGCCTAAAACAGCAGTCTTCGCGGTAGGCATGGTCCGCGCAGTACGACGCGGCAAAAACAAATATGTTCGTCATGCACGCTTGTCCCGCCATACCCATTTCGTTATATATCAAACTAACGAAACGGCCGCAAGCGCACCAATACAGTGGCATGTAAATCATGTCGTTCATGACATGGATATCATGATTGTCATGTTATGACCTGTCATTTATGTTCGCCATAAGGTCATGTTACGCCATACCAATTTTGGTGTACATCCTATTAACGAAACGGCCACGAGAGCAGAAAGTCGTAGGCGGCTAGATAGATAGATAGATAGATAGATAGATAGATAGATAGATAGATAGATAGATAGATAGATAGATAGATAGATAGATAGATAGATAGATAGATAGATAGATAGATAGATAGATAGATAGATAGATAGATAGATAGATAGATAGATAGATAGATAGATAGATAGATAGATAGATAGATAGATATGCTCAAAGTCGCAGAAGTTCGCTAAGAAATGCTTCGCATTTAAAACAAATGCTTGTATGATTGTGTTACCGTGAGTTCGTGTGCTGACATAGAACATAGCATGCCGAACCGCAAATAACAAAACAAAAGACAAGCGTGCACGCGGCGGCATTGCCACTTTGATTACAGACAGAGCCAGAAGCGTCACCCTCTCTCCTTTTAAATCGATGGAAAGGGGGAGTGAATTTCCTTTCCCTGCAATCCTCTACTAGCTTCAACTAGCTAAGGAGGCAAGGGGCTTGAGGTTCGAATCGGCGCCCCTCGATGACTCGAGTGCACGATGGCAGCGCCAAGGAAGAGCCGTTGTCCGGTAAAATGGCGCTTTATTGCCACGCACAGGCGTCTGCCCGGGTGCAAGCCCGAACCTCCGCTCCCTTCTCACATCCAAACCAGCATCTCTTCAACCCTCGGTTAGACAAAGAGTCCCCCAACATGCCCATCACACTTGGGGCATGGCATCACCAAAGCCAATCGCACAAACACTATCATTGCAGACACGGCATTGGTAAAACGTACGTCACAATCTACAGCAGGCGAGGGGATAGGTTCACTGCGCAACAGGTGTCATCCCACTCTCTCCTACGTTATTGCCTGAGTATCGGCCCTGAAGTCCGCCGGCGCCGGTGGCCCGGCTCGAGCTAACCTGCCCGCTCACCAACGTCTATTTCAAGAAGCCGCCACAACAGTGGCGAGAATATTTCCAGGCTCTGGCCACTGACGATACGTGCACGCGACAGTGGGTTGCTCTGCCATCCTTACGACACTCGGTCATTATGTGCAGCTGGGGGCCGGATCGCCTGAACGCTTCGAGTGCCGTAATGGTGACCAGAAGGCGATTGCACACAAAAACATCCATCGATCGTATCCGGCCAAGTGGTCGCAAAACCAATTCCGTTTTCTTAGGGCATTAGGCAGTTATAGTTTGGCGGGTTTACGCAAAAGCGGGCTTAGCGGAATAGCGGGACGGAAATGCGCATGCGCAGTACGCTTAACGATCTGTAGCGTTTACCGTAAGCACGCTATTTTTCAGATATAGCGTTACCGTGTTTGCGTGGTTAACGTAGTATACATAAAACATGGCCGCGGTTTTGGACGCCCGCTTCGAAATGAATTAAGTGTTGATGTGGAAGTCTTTCGTAGCAAACGACTGTGTAAAATGGCTTGAGTAAGGCGGATATTTGGGCAAGTTGGTAAATCTTCATCTTAACCCAGCGCACACACGAACACAGAAGAATAAGGAAACGACGACACGAGCGCTCGTGTCGTCGTTTCCTTATTCTTCTGTGTTCGTGTGTGCGCTGTGTTAAGATAAAATGGCTTTGCTTGACTTCAGGTAGCTTCGACGACCGAGTAGTACGGATGACTTAGCGTAGTTTTTCCGATCGCCTCTCATTTCGAACGTCCCTAGGCCTAACCAGAAGATCGGTGTAAACAAGTGTGCAACATAAAAATGTTCGCTTTTGTTGCGTGGTTCATGTTTATTTACTTTTATTGTTACTAAAAAAAGTAGTAATACCGCTGCTTGCGGGAATACAGGCGAGCATTCTCCGTTTTTTTTTTCTTTTCCCTTTATTTAACGCATTCACCCTCTACTAGGTGACACCACTGTCACAGCTTGTTCGCGTAAACGCTATCCCGCTAAACTAAAGCGCTCTATCCGCAACGAACGTTTGCCGCACGGTAACGCTACTCCCTTAACCTCCGCTATCACGCTAACGCGAAACTATAACTGTAAATTGCCAAAGGGCGCGTGCGGATGCCAAACAGTAACTGAAACAAGGCGGACGTACACCATCGGCGCAACACGCTTCCCTTTCAGCTCTTATCTCCTTCCTTTTGTTGCAAGCAAGGAGGCGGCTTTGGCGGCTCTGCCTTTCAACGGCGGAACCCCAGAGTCGCCTTTCTTTTCTTGAGTGGGGCCTTCCGCGTCCCCTTTTCGCGGAGCCGACACGTGTTCTTCGTCTCTGCGGTAAGTGCTCCGAACGGCAGCGCGGGAAATCGCTCTGCTTTGCAGTACTCGTACAGTTGGGCCACAAAACAACACGCCGACTCTACATACCTCAGACTAACTGGGTGCAGCGTCCCACACATATCTGTAAAGCTCTTGGGGGCTCCTCAAGAGCATACAATTTTATTTTCACCCGCTGTCCTCCATTATTATTTTTGTTTCGTGGTGGGGCTAAGGCTCTTTTTTGGAAGATTTCTGAACGCACCCATAAATCGTGAAGATTCGTCAAAATTTGCAGGAGTCCTTAAAAAAAATCGTAAAATTCGTAGAAGTGGCATCCGAATGGTTATTGTGCGAAGCGGATGCGGTAGTTCCGAGCGGGACCATAGGTAGCGGGCAGCGAGAAAAAGCGGCAGCCTCTTGATGATCTTGCGAGACTTGTGAATGATGGAATTCACACCCTTGACGGTGTAGAATCCAGCTACCCAGGCGCCCCGACATATTCTAGACTGTGGAGAGCCTTTGTGGTTGTTCTTAATGATTCTAAAATGGCGGCTGTGCAGATTGGGACGCAATTTCTGAACTCAACAAACGATAGTCTATCACTCCCACTCGATAATCGTACAGTTGTTTTCGGCAGTGGAGAGTATGTGCCTGCTGTATGCACCGACTCATTCTTGCGAAGAGTTGTGGCAGTTGAGATGAACGGCATCTACACCACGGAAGCCGGCATCTTTGTGCCATCATTCGGTGCGTCTTTCGCTAAAGGGAAGTAGAGGGTACCCTTCAAACGGTCAAAGGCCGGTTCTTATTTTTGAGACCACTCAAGGAATGTGCCGGAAGAAAGTTAGCGCAGTGCAGCAGCTATCGAGGCAAAGTTTTGTATAAATCGAGAAAAGTAAAAGGCGAGGCCAGAAAACTCCGCAAATCTTTAGGTTTTTTAGGGTGACGAAAACAAAGGACTGCTGAAGTTTTGTCAGGCTAAGCATGAATTTCCTCCTTGCTCATGACTTGACCAAATACTTTAAAGGGACCGACAACTGCCCAGAACATGAAATGAGATGGCTCCACTGATGGAAAGATTGCCCGTCGCATTGACTCAAACCAACCCTGTTTTAAATGCAAATGCATTTCTTAGTCGGGCTATGTCAGGCGTCCGGCGTTGTCCGCGCGCCTCTCCGCTCTCACTCCCTCTCCGATAGCAACAGCTGCGGGCGCGCGCCCTTATCCTCACCCCTAGCAACCGGAGCAAGTGGTGCGGGCGGAGTAGCGGAGAGTGAGTGGATAGGAGGAGCGCGCTCTGGCGTGTGAGGGCGCTCGCATCGCAGGAGCTCGGCGGAGCACCTGCGTGTGTGGAGAGAGTGTAGGAGAGGGTAGGTGCAGTATCTCTCTCCTCCCTGCGCCACCGCCTCAATGCAGTGCGTTTGAAACGCGTTTGTACCGTTTGTGCTGGCTTGGCACAGCCTGAAAACAGCGCGTTCTAAACGCGTTTGTGATGCATTGAAGGCGGTGGCAACATCCCTGAGGTGATTACGAACGCACGTAGGAAGCGTTCGTTGAAAGAGGCGCCCAAAAGGGAGACAGACACTTGAGCGTGTCGATGTGTCCAGCTTTACGCCATTAAAATTACTACGCCGTGTACTCTCGGCGCAAGAAATGCATTCGCATTTCCTCACGATTCCCTTCGGGGAGGTCGGGGCATTTTTTTTCGTGAGCGATGAATATATATTTTAATTTCTTAATTGAAAGTCGCGAAAAATGACCTGTGGCGCCTCTGGCGGCAAGAACATGAACGATCCGATGAACCCGGCAACGCGACTGCTGATTGCTGTACGCGGTCGATGATTTGTTTGTTAGTATGAAAATATTGTTTTATTTATAATAAAAAGTATTACTCCACAAAAATGTACATATAGGCCTGCGTTAGTATTATGCAATAAAGTGGCGCTGCCTTCGCGTGACTTAATGATCCCATCCTCGTAAGCGCGTCTTGAGCAACTTTTCAGCGTGCTAATGCAACCCTGCACGCAGTTTCTAGGTCGCTAAGATTTTCGAGCGACATAGTTTTGCTACCTACACTTCGTCTCAGAAATGTCACGCGCTGCTACTCGGCGCGGCCGCGCATATGCGTAGTGACGTTTTCGATGGCTTGGCTTGGCTCGTGCATCAAGAGAGTAACGACGCCGGGACAAGCCACCCATGACACAGGCGCTGGCAACCTTGGAACGCATGCGCACACAACACGGTACAGATACAGGGAAGGTGTATAATGCCATATCACCTCGTTGTAACAGCTTGTTATTTTCAAAAATAGTTAAAAAGCTATAAATAAAGGTGGTTGCGTCGTCTGTTATCACTCGTGACATGTCCTGGTTTCGAAACTAGTCGTCCCGACGTAATACATTGCGTAGCACTAAAACAGAACATAGGTGAAACATTACCTAAACTAACCTAAACAGTCCTATTTATAACTAGTTACAGAAGTCAAGCAAAGTCTTTCCAATTTCACGCACGCAAAAGTACATAAAAACACCTGCAATTATTAACACTGCATCGAAAACGTGCACATTTTAGTCCGAAGCATGAGGTTGATCCTTCTGAGCAATGGGGCTCAGATAGGGTCCTTGAGGAGCAGCAGTTGCCCTCTCCCAAACACAACGTCCTTGTGGTGCTTGTTGAAATAGTCTCTGTTTTTCTACAGTCAGTCTGACGAACGTGGACGCGGGTTTTCTGGCTTTTCGCAGCCATCCACACAGTACCGTGAATTAGCTTGATTCATCTTTGAGCTCTTCAAGCTTCCGGCGGCTGTCAACAACATCTAGTGGCAGCACTGGATAGTGGATACCTACCCTTCACCAAGAAGAGTGGAGTTGGACCAAGGAGGTTAACCTCCTTGAGTTGGACTAACCGTTTTTTGGTAGCCGGTGTTGTGGCCGAATGTAACATACGGGAGAATAGCGGCCCAATTTATCCCCAGGCGGCAGTCATACCGGTCATCTGCTTGATTGTCGTATTGGCCTTTTCGCACAAACAGTTTGCGGCGGGGTGATATGCGGTCGCACAAGAGCTTCATCCCTGTGATGACCATTACGCAATTATGGTCATCAGATATGCGATGCCAGTCCACGGGAACTAACTCCCGCGATAAAGCTGGCGGTGCTTGATCCCTAACCACGTAGACCTTGTGTAGCCGCTGAGGAACACATACAGCAAGGCTCTCCGAGCCCTAGTCGATGACGGCTCAGGAGGCCCGCAAGAAGTTGTCGCCTAGAAGGATTCCTTCGTGAGGTAACCGGGGAGCAACGACAGAGTCATGCTGCAGTGTTTGGTCATCCACTGCTACCACAGCTCTGACTTCATCCCAGTTTTGCAGGTGATGGCCGCTTGCTCCTACCAAACGTAGGGACGACGGCCCAATGCTTAGTTTGAGTTTAACTAGTAGTGCCGCAATCAAACTTTTTGCAGCTCCGGAGTCCAAGATGCCTTTAACTGTTTGTCTGTTGATGGCGACAGGAACGCAAAGAGTACCCGCTTCTGTGGCACGCGGCACCTGCTCAATTACTGGTGGCTGCTCGTGGGCATTGGCGTCGGCAGCTGTTCGTTTCCCCGCTGTTTTGGACTGGAAGACTCGAACTCTTCATGCCACTTCAGAAATTCTGCAGTTAGCGGCAGACGACGCTGCGTGACAAAGTGACCACTAATGGAGCAGTTCAAACGAAGCTTACGGATTCTGGAGGCGTTTGCTTGCGTTCTTTCAAAAACACGCATCGCTGAACGAGTCGGATGCCACGACGGACACGGGTCGCCCTTTGTATCTTCTTTTTTAGGCGCGTTTATCTGTGCTACTTGATCCTCTGAGGAACCACTTGACTCTATGATATAGTGCGCGGACGATGGCGCATATGCTTCCGAGGCGAACGCTTTGCGTTAACGCGAAAGTCGGCGGACGGCTTTGTGGATGGACTCTCGCGTTCTTCAGCAACCACAATATGAACGCTTTCCTTAGAATTCCTGATCTAGTCAAAGCGCAGAAAGGAACTTATCATATGATCTAGCTGCCCAAATGTCTTGTCCAAAAAGCGCTTCTTTGCCTTAGGTGACAGCGTAGCCATGATGACTTGACACTTTTCCTGTTGTAGTATAAGATAATTCCATTATTCCATGAGGTCCAACTTTCGGTATGCGAAGTCTGTAACAGACTCTGCAGCGCCTTGCGTTGTTCCGAACATTCGCTGCTTAGACGTGACACCGTAATTCATACTATAACGACGGCGGAACGTTGTTTTCATATCAGACCAAGTAGTGATATCAATAACCTTTGTTTGATGACGCATCCATGTAAAGGCTTTAGCTGGGAGCCTTGAAATAATGAACGGTATGGCGACCTTGTCAGGAACGCTGAAAGTTCTGAACCAATAGTCGACTTGGTGAAACCAGGCGTTTTGTTCTTTCCCGAGACGGGGTAAGGTGCTCGCGCGAAACTTGAAAGTCGGTCGCGAGCGTCTTCCCCGTTAGACATGCATAGGGTATTTTCCCTTCAGGCCTTGCTTGTTGATTTCTCGAGCCGCGCTTAAAATTCATCGACGCATTGCTGTCCTCGTGCACTCGTGCATGATGCGACGTCAGAATCCTCATGCGTTCTCGACTCCAAGTGCTTGATGCGTTATACAAGTGGAACGAGTAAGTTGCAAAAGAAGTTTTGACTTGCCTGCAGCTGCGAGTACAGAGGTGGCTTTGGTGCGCTTTCGTCTTTAGCGGCGTCGTGGTTCTTCCAAAGAATGACTTTGAGTCTCTCCAATTTGAGCCAGAGCTCATCCACCTGGGTCTTCAGGGCACTAGCTTCGGACACAGCTGACCTGTAGGCTTCCACCCGGGCGGCGTCATCCAGCTGTTCGAAAACGTCGATGAAACACGGGGCGGTTGCCGTCTTGGGTTCACGGAGCCGATGCTGTTCTGAAGTCATTGGTTCAACCAAAGGAGAGCGTAGACAGCGACGTCTTCACATAGAAATACTAGAGGTCTTCTTAGCTTGCCCCGAGCCGTTGGGCGCCAAACGTGACGTGTCGTTGTGGCCGTCGGTTTCGATGTGTTCCGAGGTGGTGCAAGAAAGACGACCGAATACACTGGAGACCAGGAAGAGACTGCCACACCCTTTTCCTTATCATTCGAAGCAGCCCGAGCACGCGCGACCTCGGCGCCGATCTTCGCATTTTTCGCGCGAAAGCGCGAGACACACACCGAGCGTCATCCGCTATCGCTCGTGACACACACCAAGCCTTCCCTTTCAGGCCACGTGGCACGGCGTCAATCGTGCGCTCAAAAGTCGCAGGTACATTCCAAAGCCCGATAGGCATTACGTTTGTCTAGTGTACACCATCCGGGGTCACAAACTTTGTTTCTAAGTCGTCTTCGTGCATGTAGATTTGCGAAAAGCCGGAGAAGCAAACAAAGGCTTGAAAAGTATTCTCCACATTATATATGATCGCGGGTGTCGTCAATGCGTGGCATGGGTTCCTTTCGAGTGATCTTATTGAGCGCCCTGCAATCGACGCAAAAGCGTATGAAACCATTTTTCCCGGTTCAAAACAACGCGATACGTCCAAGGACTGGCTGACACCTGGAGTACCTCCTGATGTCATGTCGGCAATTGTTTTCTTGAGAACATCCGCGAAAAATTTAGGAGAACACGGAAGAACGAAGAGGCCGGCCGAAGTAGGAACGAGGAGCGGCAGAAGAGCCACGGTGAATGGCGTCTCGTTGAACGGTAACTATTGCGCGCTTCACTCGATGCGGGCGGAGATGGGGTGCGAGAGAGAGGAGGATGATGGCGGTTTTGGAAAAAGGCTCCGGCAGCAAGATCGCGTTCACACATGTCTAGCCCCAGAGACTCGTCTTGCTGGTGAGATATAACCACGATGGGCGCCATAATTGCACATGAGCATAGACGAACGCTAAGGCGGGTAGAAGATGGTTTTCTGCGCCGGGAGATAGCGCAGTCGGATGGGCAGATGAGGGCCGAATTGGTGTTGACTAGAAGCTCGCAGGGGGCGCTGCAGCAACTGACGCATAAGCTGACAGTGATAACGTCGAGTTTACGTTGCCTAAAGGCACGGAAGAAACTTGCGCGAATGTTCGTTGGAGGCGAAGGGCACCGGGATGCATGTGCGCATACCGGGCCAACGATATTAGCTCCTCCCTGATGACATCACTCAAGGCAGCGCCACAGACTGATTGGAACGCATTGAAGACAGTACGCTCCCATTGATCGTAATTCATCGCGTATGAGTGCCTTTATAATACCTCATATATCTAGGTCCGCCGTAAAACAGGTTTCATTTCTGCCCAGCTGTAGGTGAACAGACTCCAGTTCCTCGACAATCAGGACCCCTGTGCTGCTTCTATCGGGAGATTTAGGCGGCGGGATTCACGTTCATAAAGATGTAGTCTAGCAGTATGCATTACTGACTCTGACCAGATATAGAGATGCGGTTCACTTGCGCAGGCTCGTTGTGTTCGTATGACGTTTATATCCCCGCACTTTTAAGGGAGATTATCAGAATTTTATCATTTATCCTTGCAACGTAGGTGAGCGATGACGGCACTTTTTAAGGATAAGTACATTTACGTGTGCGTTTTGTGGTGCAAAGCGTACACTTTGTTGTATTATTTTATATAAATGCACGGCGCGGAACGAAGCCACACGAGTACAGTGTATCTAAAAAAAGATGTTAGCGCAAAGAAGAAATATATGTGAACTTCAGTTGAGCAGAGTTCTTATTTTGGTCAAAGTACAAAGGTAAGCACCGATAAAGGCCCGACAACTTAATTTCATGAGGTTTCATGGTAGTTACATGATTTTGCCAAGTCTGTGCGATTTTTACAGCTTAAGGGATAAATAATATTTTTTTTTCAAAAATGATTGATTTGTGGTGAACTTCGTCTGCATGAGTGCCTTCACCGCATCTCGTGCAACATGCACGAAATATGTATCTTGCGAGTGGTTCCCACTCTTACAGCTGTAGAGAGTGGGAACTGCCCTCTACAGGAGTTCACGTCGTTGGTTTGTAGACCATTGCTGCCTTGTGCTTGTTTTCCTGTCCATCTTCATAATTGATCGAACAGTTATTACTGCTGTTCTACTACTGGTGAATAAGGGACAATTAGTATAATTGTTGGGGTTTTACGTCCCGAAACCCCAAAGTTATTAGGAGGGACGCCGCATTGGAGGACTCCAAAAATAACAGCCACCTAGACTTCTTTAATGTGCACCTAAACCTACGCACACTGGCCTCTAGCCCTTCGCCTTCACAGTAATGGGGTGGTAGGGGCCGGGGTTCTACCCGACGACCTTCGGTCTGCAATCAAGCCCCATAGCTAGTCGACCACTGCGGCGGGTCACTTTTCACTAGCCTTTCATCCCAAGTACAATGAGATGCTAATAACAGGAACGCTACTCAGATTGCGTTATGTTTATAAAGACCGCAACACCTGTCTTTTCCTAATTGTGTGCTGCAGAAGGACAAAGACTGTGATAAGCGCATCTACCTGCTGCATCGGTTTCCCAAGGAGGACCCTCCAGGGTCACATTCTGATGCCACTGACCACCCGGAGAACGTTAGGCTTGTTGAGAAGCGCGTGCGAGATGCAACCTGGCTACTGAGCGAGCGACCTCTGCCAGAACAACTCGTCTTCCTTGATGAGGATAACTCCAGTGGTCCTTCCCATGTGGTCGTTGTTCAGACTGCTCAAGATGGTGGGTGCTGCTCTTGCGTAGTAGGTTTTTGTGCCGCCTGTGTTGCAGAGTAGACATGATATTTGCAAAGTGCTGCTTGATTCGTTGATCCAGGTCAACGTCGCAAAAGAGAGCGCCACCTTGAAAAAAGTCACAGTTTCGCCACACGTGCGAAGCAATGAATGATATAGCAAGAAAGTGGAATGACGCACGAAAAACGAGAAGCATCTTGATACTTGCAGCGTACCGCTGAAGCACAAAGAAGGACGGCCGAAAAGAAAGCACAGGCATGCACAGGGCAAGCGGGAACTAACAACGGTCGCAGTTGTTACGTCTTTGTGCTTGAGCAACGCGCGGCAAGTGTCGAAGTTGTGAATCAGATAATCATTGCTTTTATGATTGGCTCACACCCACTCTGGTGGAATGGCCAAGAAGCGAACAGTTACTAGAAAAATGTGGTCAAATATGAATTCTATGACTAATGAATTACAGAATAGTTAGAATAAATTATAATACTCTTAGATATTTCTTTTTCTTTTAAGCTGTCGCACTTTTTTTCTTTTTAAACTGCCACACGGGGCGTCTGATGCAAGGTGTGCCCAGTGTTCTTTGTTTTCTTTTTTTTTTCCACATCATGAGCGGGTACACAATAGGGCCACTTTGTCGTGCGGGTCTCAAGGGCAGTTTTGAAATTGAAAGAAAACTAGGAGCGTTGCATCTGCAAGTGTCGACAATGGAGAATCAGGTGCTCTTTTATATTGCTTTTTCTTTTAAACTGCGTAGACTGACCCCCTGCGTCTCTAGCCACCAGGGGGCGTCTGATGTAAGGTGTGCTGGTGTTCTTTGTTTTTTTTAGATGCGAAGCAGCTTACGGTGGAGATCAATCCGGTGGTGGTGTGCGGCGTCACCACCCTTACTGCGCATGCGCAAACCCTCTGTCCCACTCTGTGTTTTCTCTGTGGCTTGCGAGCTATTTGTAATTCAGTGGGTTAAAGGCATCTGTCGAAACTGCTGTTTTAGTGGCGAGGAGTACTTGCGATGACGCGAGTCGCCACCGGGAACTTGGGAAAAGAGCACATCATAAAGTAGCGAATCCTGCTAGAGCACTAAATATATTGAATGTGCGGATGAACAAAAATTCTGTCTACGGGTGGTACGGTGCCGCACATATTATACATACGATACTAAAGAAAATGCCTTACAAAACTATCATACAGGCAATAATTTCATATATGGGTAATGCATATTGTTGTCCATCTGTAGATGTGAGATGAGTTTTCATTTTAACATTGTTTTAGCTGCCTTTAGCGAAGTCCTGAAGCTCCATTTTGAGAGTGCCCCACACTTCAGGCATTGTGGTCTTAATGCAGGCATGGTGGGAACGAGTGGGTGCTTTAACCCTCCTCAGCAGGAAGGTGATGGAACACGATCTTTCCGTAGTGTAATAAACCTAAACGAAACAGTTTGCGCCGCAATAATTTACCTGTTGTTGTCATGCTCTGCCTCAGTGGCAATGTTTCCTTGATGCAGCAATATCCTTACATTCCAGTGTGTTGAGCTGATGGCACTGTAGACCACTCGCACAAAGTTGTAGCTGCAACAAAACAGCCTCCATCAGCCCGTCTACTAGCTCTATTCACTTTTAAAGACGATAGTCTTTCTTGGGGAACTAAAACGCAGAAATTTTGGTCTGTCTGTCTGTCTGTCTGTCTGTCTGTCTGTCTGTCTGTCTGTCTGTCTGTCTGTCTGTCTGTCTGTCTGTCTGTCTGTCTGTCTGTCACCCGATTCAGCCACCCGGCCAAAGTTTAACAACTTGTTGAACGCCCAGCCATATTGAACTGGTAGCGCCGTTCATGAAGCGCACCATCAATACTTAAGTATTAGGTGGTGTGTTCCTTTACTAGAAAATACATAGATACGTAATTCTAAAGACCCTAGTTTTTCTTAGGCTGCGCTGAAAATGCTAGTGTTTTTTCGGCTGTGCTGCAAATGCGACGGTATGAGCCAGATACGTAATTCTAAAGACCCTAGTTTTTCTTAGGCTGCGCTGAAAATGCTAGTGTTTTTTCGGCTGTGCTGCAAATGCGACGGTATGAGCCAGATACGGCCATTAAACATAGAGGAGGAGAACTCATGTAGTACGGCCGGCAGAAGACTACCGTCTTTCGATGATATTTGCAGTGAAGCATACGCAGTCATTCTTTTTTTGCTGTGACCGTTTATTTTCGTTGCTGGTATTATATCATGGTGGTCATTATAACATAAGAGTTACTACAGCACACTGTGGGCATCTCCATTTATGACTTCTATCACAATACCGTTCATCAACGCTGCACAAAATTTGTTGAGGCTCGCCTAAACGTCATGAATGGGTGACGTACGAGCACGCGTCGAACAATCACGAGTGTCGAGGACAAATATTAAATTATAGAACGCGCGCCATATCACATTGGATGATAGTCACCACACTGTTCTGTTACTGTATTCAGCAAGATTTCTTTCATTCTTCCGTACCCCCTTTCCCCTTCCCCAGTACAGGGTAGCCAACCGGAGTATATTCCTGGTTAACCCCCCTGTCTTTCCTCTACCTTTATATCTCTCTCTACTATTTTGAGAGAAGATCCTTTTTTTCTGCAGGCCCTGAAACCAGCGACTACGAACTGCAAGTGGTTCCAGCTGAAAGGTTGATCTATGGACCTGGTGTAAGGAGCTTTCCTGATATCATGCTACACGCTTTATCTGTGTCACCGTTCCTTTCTCGTGCTTTATCATATGCTTGATCTGTGTAACCAGTTGATCTGCGTCGCCTGCTTTGTAGGACATTTTCTTATCGAATATCATCCACCAGAAGCTACTCAGTAAACAACATATGATCATTTTAAATGACAAAAAGTACAAGCGAGAATTGTTCAGGAAATGGCTAATGGAAGCGAAAGCTCTGCTTTTCATTGGTAGAGATGAGCAGATGATTGGAAAAAGCGCACTCTTCGAGACACAAGACACATTCCGGCTCCGCGGAGGCGCTCATGAGTGTAAGATGGATCTTGTCATCATTACCATTGTCAAAGCACAACTTCGAAGTGTTTATTTCGCATGTGCAAATGTCAGAATGTCCTGGGAACAGTCATTCTTGCTGAACGGCGTTCTTGCTTCACTACCTGCAAAAGTAGGTGCACACACAGTTCGTTTAAAATAAGTCAAGTTGTCAAAATATATTCTATCCGAACAAGTGTTGAAGGGTCTCTAAAACTAATTTACAAGTGCGCCGCGTGTTTTGCACACGTGTCACAGCCGTACTGATGTCAGAGTGGTGCAGAGCAGATGTTAAATCCTTCAGTTAGCGTATTAACTAGTTGAATAACGTAATAGTGCAACAAATGGTCCGAAATAGTTGTACTTTAGGGAACTTCACTGAAGTAAGCTTTGTAACCCTTTTGTATTATGTATGTCGCTAGTAACCGAATTTTCATGATTTTGAAATGAGAGTCAAGATTTTTTTAATGTCAGTGCTGCTTGTCCAGCTGTTCTACCCAGTAAAGCTAAAAAAGCAGCAGAAGCTTATGTTTTATACTGAGATTGAACACATGGAATGCGTCATCCTCTCAAATGGACTTTCTATAATGCAAACTGCATGTCTCGCAGTAAGAATATGTAAACTTCATTTGTACATTTGCGAACAGTCCGTTGTAATCTATGACTACAGGAAACGCATACTAATATATTTTAATGAGTATCCACGAAACGAGTCCACTGACTGCTAAACTTTATGTGTAATTTGTGATTTGTAATCATTACCTAACAATATAGCCGTAATCAGCAGTTACCTTCGGTATTCCTTTAACGCAGGACAGAATCATAATATATCTTAAATTCAAA
This sequence comes from Rhipicephalus sanguineus, assembly GCF_013339695.2. NCBI lineage: Eukaryota > Metazoa > Arthropoda > Arachnida > Ixodida > Ixodidae > Rhipicephalus > Rhipicephalus sanguineus. The sequence goes on along the minus strand of NC_051182.1, from coordinate 91,683,507 downwards.
TATGGGGCACCCTACATATAGGGACAAAAAGAAGAGGAAGACGACATAGAATATAGTTATGAGAGGTGCTGTAGTGGAGGACGACGGAAATTTTGAGCACATGAGATTTTTAACGAGCAGCTAAATCTAAGTACACGGGCGTCAAGCCCTTTCGCGTCCATCGAAAATGCGGCCGCCGTGGCTGGAATTGCCTGCCTTGAAGTGCATATGAATGTGCACAGCAATAAGTGTAAATCCAAGGGTCGTGATTGACCATGAAAGGCTTTACGGTACTACTATTTCGCTTCTGTGTCCAGCGGCGATGTAGAACACAGATGCTCAACAAATGAACTACCACTAAACGCTCATAAACAGGTGGACCGCCTTCTGTCCAACCGCTATATTTCTATTTTTTTTTGGCTCTATACCAGAGCGTAGCAGTTGAGAGCACGCAGACGGCACGTTTCGCCACTTGCGACAACCTCAAGAACAGACGCTCGAAAAGATAGCGCTGGAAGGAACTCTCATCCTACATTATGAAAATGCCGTTAAAGCGGCGTTCATTGCAGCCGTGGCGGTCTGTAGTGTGATGCATGCTCATCTTCATACAAGGTGGAATTATGCATTTCATAAGGTACATGAAGTGATCTAACTCGGCAACTTTTTCTGCTTAGAAGGTGTAGGTTAGAGATGAGAATAACGTCTGTGGACTGCCATATTTATGTCATGCCACCTGAATAGTGCTGACGAACTTCTGTTTGGCACCCTCACTGAATGGCGCCCCACACAGGTAATCCGTCGTCTCAGCATCAGACACTCAGAGCACGCGGTGTAGCCGTTTTCTTCGCCAACGTATAGTGAAAGTGAAGGAAAGCACTGACCTTCCCCTTCAAGCACACTTTCTTTTCGGGGATCTCATGAACATGCAGCAGATCCGCACTATGAGCTCATAATATCTAATTGTTATTATTGCAATAGCAATTATATGAACTATCTCGGCAGGTTTTTGCCGTCGCCGTCATGCCCCGGATACGCATATGTTTGTATGTATAAATAAAAGCCAAAATTAAAAGTAAATCAGAAAAAAAATTCCGAAGCGCACCAGCGGGATGCGAACCTGCGACCCCTTGCTCCGCAGCGCAGCTCGTGAGACAACAGGTCACTTGCCATTGTTTTTCTTTCTGTTCATAGACATACTAACGGCGAGCTATTTATATACACCACTAACCACTGGCGGTACGCAGCAACATTGCCCGAAGGGTGCGCTTTAAATCAAAGCTCCTAGATTTTGCTTGGGTGCGAAAACTGGCCCTGAGACCCGCACTAAAAAGTGGCCTATTTGGTGTATATGTGAGGTATAGACGTACGAAATGCTCTGACGTATATTTATTCCTTGAGTACGCACATTGTGGTCCTCAGCATCGCGGTAGTCTACGCTGTGAACGATCATTAGTTCCACAAATTCCGGCTGCATATTCATTCTCGTCATTTCCACATGTGCAGGAATACCCCATGGTTTCCTCGCCGAGAGGAATGTGCATCATCATCAACAACTGTAACTTTGAATGTTACGATGAGCCGCGCTATGGATCGGAGCTTGACGTGAGTCGCATGGAGGCCCTCTTCAAGGCATTCCTGTTCAAGTGCATTGTACACATCGACAAAAAAGCGGACGTGAGTAGCAATTGCCTTGCTTCATTCATCGAAACTATGTTTGTGTGTGGAAAGGCAGAGTTCCACATATGACCAGTCATGGAAAATATCTTGTGTTGGTTTTTATCCTTTCTGATGCACCAAGTTACACGAATTTATTTCATTAACTAAACACAATGACGAATATTAATTTTATGCTACCACTAATCACATTGTCGTGGCACAATCCACCTTTCTCCGTGGTGGCTAATGAAATTGTCGCCAGAAAATGCTAGCTTAAACATTATCTTTTTTTTCTTTTGGCGTAGAGATGGAGATGAACATAAATTTTTGAACAGAAAATTTCAGAAATTTTTGGTCAGCGATGTTAAAGGAAAAATGAGGAAGCACATGTGCAGAAGGGGGCTGGTATGCCTCTTGGGGGTTGGAGGGAATGATGAAAGTACCTCTTTCGCACCCCCGTGCCGACGCTCACGAATGCTGCATTTGAGCTTGCAATGAGCACTGCACTTCGCCATGTGCTGGCTAACGCAAAAACGTTGGCCGATTCGGCCTCTCCCCTAAGAAACTTGGCACAGTAATGATGACTAATGAGCGCAGTAATGCATCTTCGAGAACCCTAAACCTCAGTTTTCTTTTTATTCTTATGAAAACTTCGTATTTTTCAAACGGCCAGTTCCGTGGACATACCGGGCAATTCGGACACCTTCAAGCACCGCCATGTACCCGATAGATCACTGTAAAAAGACATCTGAACTTTGAAAGACTAAACATTTTTACAGTTCATATTGGACTGCTAATATGATTGCATTTAGAGAATGCCATTATTTGAAGCCACCACCACTGCCATGTCCATTACCTCGAAGGCTCAAACGAGCATTCTCGTTTGTCAATCCGCTTGCAGTCGCAGAACGTCCAAAAAGTGTGCTTCGCCGCCATGCAAAGGCGTTACTCGGTCAGTCGTAGAAAGTTGCCACCCCCACGCTTAATAATTGTCGTTAAGTACCACAGGCTAACTGATGACTGTGACACAGAAGGTAAATGGACGCCAATGAAGTATATTTAGTACAATTTGTTTAGGTTCGTTTAGACTTTTTCCTGTGGTCCGAGGAATACTATCTGACTGCATATCACGCGTGCGCGACCCATTACCTCTTACCTTCTTCGTTAGCTAGCATCATTTTCGCTCCAATAAACAAGTGGCCCCTATATGTAACTAATATGGTAAAGTTTTGATTTTAATACCATTGCTTTCAATTAACATTCCAGATAGATTTCTTGTACATGACTAAGATATTGCTATTCTTTCCATTACGTGCGAACCTGTAAACAGCGTCAGATCTGTAGCTTAAAAAGATGGTTGATCCCTCTGTCATAGGAATCGGTATAACACGAAAGTGAAACGTGTCGTCACAGAAGTAGTTGATTGCTTCAGTGCATTGGTGTATCGGAGCTTGTACAATGTCTATAGTTGTTTGGCAGATGTAGCACCGCCTGATGTGGACTTACTCACGTTGACGCCTAGTGGTAGATCTCCGCACCGACGACTAACGCCAATGACCATTATTTAACCCTTGCGGCAAGGGCATAGCCAGAAATTTTTTTGGCGGGGGGGGGATGGGGGGAGTCAGCCAAAGTCTAAGAACATATAGGTTGTGGTTTTATTCTCTTCTTGACAGGAAGCACTCGCCAAATATTGAATTAATCAGTTCTAATATGACACAAGACAACTAGAGATTGCTTGTAGCAGTTCTGATTTGACCTCTTGCGATCATTAAACGGGGGTGTATCGAAATCAGGCTACCAAAATCTCTGAAAATTTTGAAGTCTTTATAGGTACTCCAAAGAGTCCCACAGTGACTGCTTAACACTATATCTCTAACCAGTGTTCTTAGCAAAAGTATTTTCAGTATCAGTAAGTGGGGCGAAATGCTTGCCCGTCCTTCTTTTTCAGGAAATGAAGAAACTCCTGTCGGAGGCAGCTCAGAGCAAAGAACAGGAGGGGGCCGATTGCCTGGTGGTAATCCTGATGTCACACGGAAACCAGGACACGATCCAGGGTGTAGACGGTGAGGAGCTGCACCTGATCAACAGTGTTTACGCGCAGTTCAACGATGAGAAATGTCCAGCCCTGAAAGGAAAGCCCAAGCTGTTTTTCATCCAGGCCTGCCGGGGAGGTACGTGGTGTCTTCATCTGCTTCTCAATAGCACTACAATCGCATAATCCTAACAATACATTTAAGTTACTTTTGCCATTTGTAATTGACTGAGGCATGAATTGGGCGCCATTAATGTTTACTTAACACTGGAACTAGCCACTGGTAAGAAAATAAGAGCAAATGGCATGCTCATTGGTACCTGTGTAACTAATAAATGCTCACACCCAAGGTTACCACCTATCGTGACGCTATGAAGTGAGAAATGTAGTGAACCCTTGTTGTTGTATTCATCTGACTTCACCCCGCCATGGTGGTCTAGTGGTTATGGCGCTCGACTGCTGACCCGCAGGTCGCGGCATCGAATCCCGGCCGCGGCTGCTGCATTTTCGATGGAGGCGAAAATGTTTGAGCCCCGTGTACTTAAATTTAGGTGCACGTTAAAGAACCCCAGGTGGTCGAATTTCCGGAGCCCTCCACTACGGCGTCTCTCATAATCATATCGTGGTTTTGGGACGTTAAACCCCAGATATTATTATTATTATTATTATTATTATTATTATTATTATTATTATTATTATTATTATTATTATTATTATTATTATATCCGCTTTCCACGACGGTTGCTGTGGGAAGGAAAGAAGGACGCGAGAAAAACGAAAGGCAGGGATGTTAACCACTCTAGAAGGACCGGTATGCTAACCTACGATGGCGAAAGAAAGAGATTCTTTATTTGGGAAAATTAGGTGAATAGTGGGGGTAAGTGACGCAGTAACTGTCTCTCAGGCGAGGACCCCACAACCGCGACACCTGGGGGAAAGGGGAGAAAAGTATAGGAGAAGTTAGAGTTATAGTGGAGGAGGAGGCCTGGGGGAGTTAAACACATCACTGGGGGGAGAGGGGGAAAAAGAAAAAAAAGGGGGGGGGACACGCGATAAACACATGACTGGGAAAAAAAAACACGGAAGTTCCGTTTGTTGGGGGCTTGGTCGGCGTGGTTCAGAGAAGACGGTCGGCCAGTTGCGCGGCTTCGATGTAGTTGAGGACCGCGCGCAGGGCAGGGCGCACGCGATGGGCTGGTCCTACCGGGTGGAGAATGTCATCTACCGTGGCAGACGGAAGTCCCAGCTGCTTGAAGGCACGAGCGAGCGCTTCGCGGTGGGTGGAGAGGGCGGAGCAGGAAAGGAAGAGATGCGCCACGGTTTCCCTCTCTCCGCAGTCACTGCAGAGGGCCGAGGGCGCACCGCGGAGGCGGTGCCGGCGCTCAGCAGGCCAGACGGAACCTGTCCGCAGTGCGAGGAGGAGGGACCGCTCTTTCCTGGTCAGCACGTTTTCCGATAGAATGCGTGGTGGAGAGCCGGCGGCCGTGCGCTTGTCGGGGTGGTTTCGCACGAGCTCTCGCCAAAGGTTTCGGCGCGCTGAGTCCACGGAGTCCGCGCACGTTGTCAGTGGAACAGCTGGGTCGTGTGCTGTCTTTGCCAGGTCATCGGCAGCCTCGTTCCCTGCGATGCCAACGTGCGACGGTATCCACTGGAGAGCCACGTCGCATCCGTGTTCGCGCAGACTGTGGAGTGACCACGCCACACGTTGTGCGAGTGGGGGGGCGCGTTCCTCTTTGGCGAGCTGGCGGAGGGCAGACCTCGAGTCAGTGTAGATTGTCGCGCGTGTGACTTGCGGCGTTTCGCGGATGAGGTCGGCAGCAAGGTGTATTCCTACCAGCTCAGCCGTGGTGGAGGAGGCGCGGTAGGCGAGCCGGCATTGGCGCTTCAATGCCAGCTGTGGTGCCGCGCAGGCAGCGGCCGCAGAGTGGTCCCGAAGCACGGAGGGATCAGTGAAAAACTGTGTCCTTCCATCAAGGCCCTGGTCCATTCTGGCTGCGGCTTCCTGCGCAGGCGAAAGGGATAGGAGAGCTTTAAAGATAGAGAAAGAGAGAGAAGGAAGGAGAGCACGCGCGTACGCAGAGAGTCGAACAATTCACAATCATAATAACACCGTTATTCTGTCATTTCCGGTGCAAGTCTGATATCTTCAAGAAGTTGAGCACTGCCTTCGTCGCCTTCTCCCGCGATGACCTCTCAAGACGACATTCCAGAATGATTTCTGCCGTCATGGGTCTGGGATATATCCGAGTTACTGTTACAGTTACCAGGTCGAAAATACGAAAAGTACCGAAGAAATTTAAAAAACTAGCCAAAAAGTAGCCGGAAGTGGTCACGTGTCTGGTACACAACTGTGATCTTGTCATTTCTATGACAAAATGAAAAGGCTCTTGTTAGAAATGCAAATTAGTGCAGCATGGGCCCTACTAACTTACCACTGCTGAGATGAAAGCACGAATTCTCAGCTTTAGCAAAGATTTCGTGCAGGATGACGAAGTTTTTTGCTCAGTTTCAGAAATTACGCTCACTCCACGAGTCTTGCGTGAATCTTTTTAAGTACCAGCACATTGACGACAATTGATTAATGTACGAGCTTCCTCATAATGACAATTGCTGGGATTGAAGCATAAATTGTACTCATCTCCCAAATCACTTGTCGCGCAATGGCGAAGTCCGAAAAGTTAATATTCCGGAGTCACAGTCCATTCCTAATCCTCAGATATGACAGAGTTATCCGAGATAGGATTTCTAATAACGATGCGTAGAGAGGGTACTGGATGCGGAACGCTACCGATTGCTTTCTTCACTACCAAAATCATCTTGCAGCCTCGTTCAGCAATAAGTGGTCCGCAAAATGGGGCACCATGCAACAGTTCTCCCCCGAGTACTAACCACGTATCGAAAACGCTTCCATTTTGCGTAATGGAAGTGCCTAATTTAATTTCGGCATGCGGAAACACGCCTTGGCCGCGACATTTTGATACCATATACTCGAATTGCAGTGGCTGCGACGTCACAAAATATTTATAATTTGAATGAAATCGAGGGAACAAGAAATTAGCCAGTAAGCACCAAAGTAGCCAAGACATTTTTTTCTAAACAACCTGCCTAAAAAGGTAGCTAAAGGGGTCCAACTACCCACACCTGACTACGGGCGTTCCTGCCTCCTTGCGCAGACACTCCCCTTAACACGTGTAGCTAAAACCGCAAGGACGCCTCAATAAGGGGGATTTACACGCAGCTTGAAGGGTAAACTTGTGCCTGTGTACTTCTCCCGAGGGTCACTCTTCCGGATTCTGACTTTTTATCAGGGGGTAAAATATCTGTAATTCCTGCATTATTGAACGATGTGTGGTATCGGCATTTTGTCGCTCAACATGACAGCACCAAATGAAAAAGGTGATAATATTTGTCAACGCATGCTATTTTTCTATGTTGCAGAATTTTCTGAGACCCTAAGCAACAGTAATTTTTAGTGGCATCTCATCAAAACATTGCTTTTGCGCAATCCGCAACAAGCGGTTCAGGCTCAATAGAGAGTCCTGAACTTTTTTGGTGAAGGCAATATCCTTTTTCGCAGCACTTAGATCGGCTTCGTTGCCCTGGTGCTCGTGGAGCATAATATTTTTTTTAGCCAAAAAAAAAAACCAGGAGCTATGCACTCATCTTATCTGAAGAGGCTGTTGAGATGAGGCCGGTAATCGAAGAAATGGAGATGACCAAAAGACCTTCGCAAGTGTCCGTTCTCAGAAGCTGTGCACGCGAGTGTACAACCGCAAAGGACTTCTCCCGTGATTTCCTTTTACCCCCCATTAAGACAACAGCCGTTGCGTGGCTTTCCCTTAATCTTTCATCTTTATGGGAGTCCCGTCCTTGGATTACCTTAGGCAACCAGTACGCTCAGGAGGAGGAAAAGGGAGCAATGCCAAAGAGACCGGAGTGAACTTACCTGTATGCCGATCTGATACTGCAGCGTCGGTCGCATTGTGCCATTTCCTGACTTCTCATATCCTTGCCGTCTAATATCCTGCGGTCAACACCAATGGAAGACGAGGCCTGAGTTCTTAAAGGGCACGGACCGAACGAAGGGAGCAATGAGCGGAAACTGTAATCATTGAAGAATTGGTGACAAATGGTGCCCTGAATGTTGAGCCATAAGGATGAAGGCCTTGGGATTCGTCGTAGAATTTTCGAAGTTCTCAACAGCATATATAAATTAACAATTATTTAGCGTCGTTCATAATAAATTGATTTAATGTGATGAAACGAGAAGCACAAATAGGAACCGCATAGCAACCATTTGAATACATTCAACAGAACTCAGAATGACGCTGGGCACGTAATATGAGGACTCAAATGCTTTACAGGGATGCAGTTTTCATCTCTCCAGCTGTGGCCTCGTTTGCCTATGCAGCATGACAGCGCATTAGATTGACTCAACCGCGACATTGAGATGAAGTGCGAAGATTGAAAGGCATGGGTCGATCAGCAGGGCCGACTTTTGAAGTAGAATGGGAGCAGCCATAATAGCAGTGTCGTAGGAGAGGCAGCAAGATGCAGCTGGCATAACACTTGCACTTACTGAGCAGCATTTCACCATGTCGTAGAAGAGATGACAAGCTTCTCGGCGATACAGGTTTATATGCTCGCCTCTAGAGCATGTGTGGCATAAAGGCTTTCGCGCGTGTCCTCTCCCCGTGCAATGCAGTGTCATCATAATCACAATCATCAGCCTGTCTACGCCTACTGCAGGGCAAAGGCCTCTCCCATGTTCCGGCAGTGTGTACAGTGACTCATTGTGCCATACCATAGCCACCTATCACTATAAGTCTCTCTTTCCCTTTCTTTCCCATTTCACCTTACCCCCGTGAGGAGAAGCAGGCTTGAAACCCGCTTTCCAGGCCGCCCTCTCCTTCTTGTCATTAAACATCTTCTACTGGTAGGACATCGGCAAAGCCTTGATGTTCTCGTGAGTTGCCTGCCCTACTGTAAGAGGTAAAAGCGGAAACAATTCCACATTTGCGCACTTGTAAGTCTAGTCTGGGTATTTCCCTTGCCCAATTTCAGCATGGAATTGGAGAAAGGAGACTGTTCATATTACTATATATGCCAACTTCTAAGGAGCACCTCCCCCCCCCCTGCTAAAAAAAATACATATATATACGTGCGAAATGAGCGTGTACGCAAAGTCAAGTGGGAAGCCAAACAGTATACGGGATAATATTTTCCCTTCACCATTAAGGGATGGGGGGAGTTGATATGTTGATGGTATGGTAGCGCATTTTCTCTTGATGTTACAGAGTAGCAACAGCCACATTCGGTCACTTGGAGTGCTGCCTTTGTTACTGTGTGATCTCTTCCATTCACTCCGTAGACCATCTTGCTCGGTAATTTTCCTGAAATGTATGCATCGGCCACAAAAAACGCGTAGTTTTAAAACAAAAAGATTGACATTCAGTGGAAAGAGATCGTACGCGAGGCGGAGAGCTGGAACAATGCTGCAGACAGCGATGTCGGTGTACCAGAGACTCGCGTTCGCGACAGGCGAAAATTGAAGTGTGTTTTCAACAGTAACACATCACGTACCGGCCACCGCGGTCCGTGAACAGGGACGTTGATGACAGTGCCACACGTTCACAGCCGACCACAGGCCGAAGTACGCTTTTCAATGAAGGGGCAAGGTGTATGGATAAAGCTTGGATCGGCCTTCCATTGGTGCGGTGGTAAAGCTCTCGAAGTGCTACTTGACGAAATCGGGGATTGAAGTTCAATTTTTTGAGCTGTGGAAATCTGGAGCGGATTAGAATTGGCAGTGGGGTTGGTATTACACCTGGGTCGATACAGTATGTAAGGTCGTAGGCACATTTATTGAAGGTAAAGTGGCAAAGCATATAGTAGATTAATGTGTTTTGGAACAATACAAAAGAGTGCTTGGAAATTTAGGTGCATTCATTGAGGGAACCTTCATATGTCACGGGGTCGTGCCGTCGACGAAGGTAGCAGTCGGCGTGTCGAAGATGCAACTCTTTATTTGGCCGAACTTGTGGCCGTGAAACGTAAAGTCAAACTACAGCAATACACACAGTACACTAAAAGCGGCGAAGAGAGCCGAAACTCTATACAGAGTCAAATAAAGAAATGAAAAGTATTCAGTTAAAGTCGGAATTGAACCCAGGACTTCTGAGTGAGAAGCAGGAATTGTGCATATGTATCATGTGTTTCAATAACTTGCAGGACCTCTAAGTCAAAGCTATAGGGGCGATAATAAGAAAGCAATTGTCTGTCTCTATGTTTGAATCAAGGCTTAATTTTGGAGAGTTGGCAGGACACCACTGGATAATGATTGATTAAAAATAATTCTCAGACATTTCGAAGACCATTCAGTATATCTCTTTAAATGCAATTGGTAAATCATGTGATAATAATAATATAATAATAACTCAAACACGCCCCCCTCTTTGATTTCCAGATTTACAGTGGGAGGCAGACCTTTAGACTTGCTAAACTTGATTTTATTGAAGAGAGAAGATTCGGTACCTGGTGTTCCAGTTGTCGTCGAGCGAAGAGCGCGTCCACTTCTTGAGCGTGGCACTCATGAGCGTGGTACTCATGTATTCGAGCCGTCAACAGCCATTGTTCGGCCTTGTAGATGATTTCCCGACCTTCCGGGGTATGTCTGGGCGGCGTAGCCAGAGGCTTTGTGCCACGATGTTGTTTTCCTTGCAATTCCTGGTGAATTCCAGATGGGTCTTGAAGGTGGATATTCCTTTCATAGACTTTATGTAGTTTTTGGCGAGTTGCGCTACCTCAAGTCCGAAGTCAGTACGTATAGACTTAAAACGGAACATTTTCATAGATTTGCTTGTCTGGTTGGGTCAATTAACACTTTCAAAGTGCTCCAACCAAAAAATGGGTTTATTTCCCGACGTTTCGGAATCAATTCGATTCCTTCTTCATGGGGAGTGACAGAGGAGGTGTCGAGGTGCAACCTTCAACTTCTCGCACGAACCTGCTGGGGAGAAGGAGGGAAGGCGCTTCTTATTTGGTGATGAGAATGTTGAGGGTGTTGTGGTTGTTGCGGTTGCGTGGGATTGATGGGCTGGGGCGGCCGGGGCGGTTCAGTTCACTCGCGACTTTGTTTCCCTTGCATCGGTTCAAGTTGCCTTCGGTGTTTTGGATGAACAGCGACTCCAGTAAGAGCCGTTTTGTTGGTTAGTTTCTGTTGTTAAGATTTGGGTTTTTTCATAGGCAATCTTATGGTCGGGTCTTCCGAGTGTTCTGCAAGAGGGTTCCGTTGTCTTGAGAAGTGATGTGACCGAGGAGGGGTTGAGGCTGCCACCCAGGTTCCGGCGACGAAGGACTCTTGCGGCGCTTCACACGTACAATAAAACCTGTTTATTTACATATTTACAGGAGGTTTAAGAACCAAGGCGCAGAGACGCGCCTTTACATCACAAAGGCCCAGAGCCAGACGAGAGGGCGAGCGAAGGCCATGCGAGTCCCCCCTCCCCCCCCCCCCCCCCCCCGCGCACACCCGACGCGCTCCTTTTATCTCGGTCCGAGCACGCGCTAGACGCCGACTGCGTATTGTAGCAACGCCGCCGCGCGTTTCCTGCAACGCACATTGAGACATCTTGCGTTCTTGGGGAACGCGGACCGCGTATGGCAGATGCGCCGATGAGAGTCTCTTGTAGGCCGTGTCTTTGCGTCGCCGGTTACAACAAGAAGGTCCTGGCGTAGTTTTTTGCTGTTTAATTCTTTCGGTCAAGTTTATTGTTTCGCCAAAATGTGTGGCCTGGCAGTCGGAATATTTGATTTTGTAGGCGACGCCTTCCGCTCTTGGATGGTCCTTCGTTTTCGGTAGAAGAAAATTTGTTGTGCTGGTGAGCTTGTGTGCGACCATTATGCCTTGCTTCTTTAGTACTGCTGTGAACTACTGCTCAATATAAGGTCATCACTTCGCTTAGAATCCAGCATCGGAATGTGATGTTGGCACTGATGTGAGTGCTCGAGTCGAGACTACGCCGATATGAAGCAATGTGAAGAAAATGGGAACAAGATTGTTTGCCTTAGTTAGCCTTAAATTGCCACGTTCGAATCTGGGAGTCCTGTACGTACATAAGTTTCTTGCCAAACCAAAAATGACAGAGCAGTCGCAAGGCTAAAAAAATGGCTAGCACAGCCATCTGTATTCGTCATACAAAGTCTTCCAATCCTGATACATTATTCAATACAATGTAATTTTTTGTGTGCTCCCATGAGTTTCATTGCATAGCGATATTTCTGTGGAGGTTGAGAATCAGTAAAATTGTACACACCATGTTTTGTCGCTTAGCATTTATTCAACCACTTCAGTGAAAATTGACTGTGAGACTCCATGACAAATTTTTCTCAATGCCAGTAAGTCTCCAACACTTCTTATTGTTGCTCCTTTCTTCCCTTTCTTTAAACGGAAGCAGCATGTGTATTTACTGTTGAAATATTTCGGTTTTGTGCAGACGACTGGGACAATGGAACCTACGTCAAAGTGGGTGCTTCATCAGATGCCGCGCCACTAGCGGCTGATGCACCTCTGTCATCATCCCTGCTTAGACAGAAATCTATAATGACCTGGTCGGACATGTACATCGCCTACGCGGCGGTCCTCCGTTATAGGTCGTACAGGAACTTAGAGGAAGGTTCGTGGTTCCTCTCGGCTGTGTACAAAGTGTTCAGTAAACATGCTGGCACCATGCACTTGGGCAAGCTGATGGAACGAGTGCATGATGAAGTCCTGGAAAAGAGCACCGACGATGGCGAGAGGCAGACACCCGTCGTGGAGACTCTGGGCTGGAAGAAGGAGTTGTACTTCAACCCGAAAAAATTCCTTGACAGCGCGCCAGAGGAAACCGTGTCAAACTCTGCCTTGTAGATTTCAGCGAGTGTGTCTACTTTATTATTAACGTGCCAGACCTTTGACAATCACCCTCTTTATGTGAACGCGAAGTGTGCCTACGAGTATGTCCTTATAGTATCTCCTCAATGCCGCCTTAAAGTGGTATTGGCATCATTTATCGAAAATGAGTTTACACTGCCATACAAATATCTTGTAGCTTGCTTCCGTATGCAGAGAAAGGTAAACATGGCGAGACTGCGTTGACCTAGCAGCGCACTCGCACTGGTGGAAAGGTGGGAAGTGGAAGAGCGTCGCGGCGGTGGTGGTAGCCTTGGTGTCTTGCAGTGGCGCTACTGCAGTATGACGCAAAGTACTGAAATTAAACCAGAATATACCAAATGGCAAAGCGTGTTCATGTAGAAAAAAAAGCTAAAAATGGAGAGGCATCAACTGCAGAAGTGCAAATGAAGAGCAGTGAAAGTGGGGAACCTGCCGACGCGGAAAATGCATCAAAAGACAGAGTCCGAGGGACAGCATTACAGTATGCGGTCAATCACACTGGAGAGGCCAATACAAATTTTCTGGTATTCCGTCGCCATATGAATTTGTCCGCTCACTTCATGACACAGTTCTTTCCCACTTGCTATGAAAGGGAGGAATTCATTACCACTCTATTTTTTTAGCTGGACGCCCTTGCAGGTGCGCTGAAACACCAATTTTATTGATATGTACTATTATTGCTGTTGAACTGGCACGTAGTTTGCTACTCTCTGTTTACTGGTATCATTTTTACGTGATGTAACCACTCTTGCTTGGAATACGCCACGACCTGAAGTATTTTGCAATAAATAAATGGAATAAATTTATATATAATATCGAAGATCGTGCATTCGTGTGTTTCCAACTACTCCCTTCCTTCTTTATGTTACCAGCCACATCTGCGCTTTTCAAATGCAAACGTCTATTAATAATTTTGGTTTGCACATGACGCCCCAGACATTCAAGTAATAGGAGATGCGCCCAGTGTTCCTGGAGCACCACTGGACGGGTCAACTGTTTTGTGTTGGACACATGCACTGCAGTGACGCAATCTTTCTCCGCCTCCATAAAAATAGGCCACAACTGAGCGCAGTCGTCGCTGGAGCTTTTGGGACCAGAAAGAGTGGTCCTTCTATTTATGCATCCACCTGCGATTGGTCAGTGGCCTTACTGCGCCGCGACAAATCGACGAAAAGACAGTATCGGAGTTTTGCGTGCTTAAAAAAATCATCCAACTAGCATGTTCAAAATGTGTTCCACTTTAGAAATTGTACTGAATGGAATTCCCTGCCTGCATCGTTAACAAGCATAACTGACTCCGACAAATTTAAGAATTTCCTGAAAGCTATGATTACCTAATTATACGCTGTATGTTTTGTTCAACAATTGATTTATTTTGCTTATTGCCTTCACCATCTAATAAAAATAAATTTATTGTTCATCACTTGATTTTCATGATGTAAGTTGCAGTATCTGTACCACAATCAGTGGCTATATTTGTATGACATTTGCTTCGTGCTCCTTGTTTTTTATTGTTGTGAATTGCCCTTCTCCTCTGAAATTTACTGTATACCCTGACGGTAAAATCAATTAAAAAACTCAAATCCCACGCCATACTGTTTGTGTTATCTAATGATGTGCGCTTCGGATCTGAACTAAGTTCAAGAGAATCGTTGTTTGTGGAGATGTACCTGTCGAACTTCTAAAGTTGGCTTGCACTGCAATAAAGTGTTCCATTTTATTAAATACGAAGCATGTCATAGTGAATCAAAGGCACTTGGGACCCATGATATCTATCCAGATAGATGCAAAAACATATTCTCGTGATCGACAAACAAGTTTTCTTGATCAGTATTTCTGAATTTCTGGACAAGACCATAGAGTATTCGAAGAAATGTTAAGTCTCGGGTACTCAGAACATTTCCTTAAAAATGATTTCGTAAAGTTATTTGTAGTGGTCAATATTCTCAATCGTATAGTGGTGCCAAGCTCTCACTTCGGTACTATCGTATTACCAGATTATGACGGAATTAAACTTCGAGTGCAACCGTATCTCCACTCAGGAATAAAAGCTTATAGGTTGGCAGCTGCATGAATAGAATAAGACGTAAATGTTCTGAGATGAGAGGAGAGAATTAAGCCGACGATGATGATTTACTTCAGATATGGCTTATACCATTGTGGAGAATTCCGGCCTGGCTTGGTGCTACTTTTTCTAGTATCTCTTTGTCCTATCTAGTTGCTGTAAACGTGGTGCTCACACAACTGGCGCTTGCGCGTTTACAGTATTCTATGCAAATGTTTTTTTTAGTTGTAACCTTGTAACGGACTCCCGTAACACTTTTGAAGTACTAGTTTTATCTGCGGGTAATCCAGTCTACCGAGTTGGATATACTTTTATGATCGCTAAAATACATCTATATCAAAATATTTACTATTTTGATCTCGTAAATTTTACCACAGTGCGGCCGATGGCATGAGCGCACAGTGGCCCTCTGCAGAAGCATTAATAACGGTAATAAAGTCTTCGGAAGCGTTCTTCCGTAATTAAAACGCTTAAAATAACATGTTTAAGCAAGATTGAACCAGCTTTGTCGACCAACAGCAGTAAATACCGCATCTCCAATTTCACCACAAAACAACACGCTACTCGGCGCCATCGGCGGGAACGCGCAGGGAACCAACGTTTGTAACGTTGCAGTGAACTTGGATGCAGGCAACGCGTCAGCAGTAACGCATCAGGCGGTGACGGCACGAAAGACTGACCTTGAGCCGCTCGCTCGACCAATGTTCTCAACATTATTCATGTACCCCCAAATGTTTTCTATTTCCATGAGCTCCTAAAGCAAGTCTAACACCGCGGTACTTAATTTGGAATCAAGCCTGAACCTCTGGTCTCATGCATAAGATCGCATTGCCGAATGTCAGACCAGGAACCATCACAGCCTTCCAAATCCATCTGACCACCTCACCTGCGAGAACATTGCGCCGTATCGTGGGCAATATGTAAACAACCAGAGACGGACGAGCCACCTTGGCTGAGCATGTTTCCTATAGAGTGCAAATCGATGAGACCGCGTTGCGCATCCTATATTTTAAGTGCGAGTGAAAGCATGTGAAGCTCAAGCAGAGATGAAATGCGCCGGCCCCCTCCGTCGCGCGGAGACGCGAGGAGGGATGCTCGAGGGGGTTGCTGTGGCAGGCGAACCTTCATCCAACATGGGTGATCGCACGCCGTCAAGCGTGATATCTCGACGGGGATTAGCAGAAGGCTCGTATGGGCTATGCTCTGACCGCTAACTTTGTGTTCAAGTGATAGGTAGGAGGCTTCGCTTGCCTGAGCAGCCATGATCCGTTACGCCAGAGATTTCTAAAGTTATTCCAGGTCGAATCCTTAATGAATTGACTGATATCTAACTTCTTTATAACATTCCAATTTGTTGTAATCGCACTGATTGCTTTGTCCTTGCGAAACTGTGAGACTGACATTTAAAGGAGTGGTGTCAGAAAAATTCGAACACAATTTGACTGTTACATCAAACTGATGGGAACGTAGAGCTGCTATCTGTTCAATATCAACCAGAAATACAGCATAGAAGGTATTTTAATTGAGTTTTGAAGTTTGAAAACGCGTCGAATGAGAAACTGAAGCAAAAAGAATTAGGTCATTGTATGGAGACACGTTGCAAAAAGCGTACGTAGCTAGTTCTCACTGGGTTGCCGGAGACCTAGACGAGATGGAGAACGCTGGTCGCGACATCCGACGCAGAGTCTAACCAGAGACCCAGAAACATAACAATTCACTGACTTGCCCGCTTACTGATATGTGTAAAGCATTGGCAGTAAAACAATTATCAACTGACACTGTTATCACCGCTTTGTTTTTCCACAAGAACAGTGACGTCAGTAGGAAAACAGGAAAAAAGTCACAGTTTCACCGCAAGGCCGAAGCAATGAATGCGATAGCAACAAATTATAGTGTTATACAATGTGAGGCTGGCAGCTAACTGTTTTGTTTTGTATCCGATCTCGCGTAACTACAAAACGCTGGTGTAAGGGAATACGGCCGCTCCAGGGAGATATGCTCTCCGCATAATTACTTCGCATTGAGAGCCCAGCAAGTAGAAGGGCATACCCGCCCGTTGTGATGGCTGTCGAGATAGCGCGTGCGCAAGCGATCGCGACCGCGCTCTTAGATTCAAAGTTCAATGTTTCTGCTCGCGCGACACTCCCTCCCCCCCCCCCCCCCATCGCGTCTTTTAAGGCTCGTTAAAGACGGGTGGGGCGTTTCCTATCTGCTTCGACAGCAGACCTTCTGAGCGGGGTGATGTTATCACATGCACCCTCCGAGCGACGGAAATGGGCCCGCTCGTTTGATCTCTGCTTCGGCCGCGTTTGTCGTCCCCGCTCGCGCGCTTTTACCCGCGGTAGAACATAGGATGCGCGGGGGGGGGGGGGATCTTATCGATTTGGACTTGATACGGGAGGGACCTGACGGTGACGGCAAAAGCCCGTGGAAACTGTCGATATAATTGCTATCGCAATACAAAGATGTCTAAGCTCGTGCTAAGTCGCGCAAGGCTTGAAACAGCGAAGCTGGACGATTGCAGTCTCATCTGGTTGCTTCTAGGGAGGGGGATAAGTTAAAGGCAGGGGTGGCTTGGGGGGGCCCGGCCCCCCTTCCATTTCTTTAGCAGGGGCTGTATGTATGTGTGTATGTATGTATTTAGGTCGCCGCTCCCTGAGAGCCCCCCCTCCAATGAAGGGAAACTTTAAGCCCTGAATATTTTTGCAGTCTTAGGTAGATGATGTAGATTCTTTCTAGGCTTTGTCTAGGTAATTCCAAGTTGCTTCTAAGTTGCTTCTCAGTGCACAGAGGTTTTGGGTAAACCACAACAGACAGTCACAGATAGGACACAAACGTCCAAACTCCAGAGACAAACTCCCGCTGAAATGGAGCGTTCGCACCTCCCATATATCTACGGGCACGACGTCGTTTGCGTAGGGCTTCCATCGCTTCGGGGTCTTCTCACAGCTGCTTTTACCTTTCCCGTTCTCTATTTCTCTCGTCGGACGTACCGCTGAAGCACTCCGTACAGATGCTTCAGCGAGGCGGAAAGTGCTGGGCAGTATCGAAGAAACATGTATCATAGATGCTATCTTCGATACTCCTTGGGTATCTTGTATCTGTATCGCGATACGTCTCGCAAAACGTGTATGAGTATCTGTATTTTCGATAGATTCGAGAATGTATTGTCTATCTTAAGGTACATGATACTGCGATAGCAGCACCACTGTCCGAAACAAGCTTTAGTTGAACTCCGCTTCTCAAGCTGATACTGCTGCCACTATGTCACCAGATCAAAACTAAAAGCAGCGACATTATTTTATCTTTACGCCAGAGTTTTCTGGCGAGAATAACCTTTCAGCGTGCCTACATGTTGGTGAAGCAGAGTCACATAGTGGCGCTCGCGGCGTCTCGAAAGACAAGCGCGCGAACGTCGCCGTCCCCAACAAGCCCTCATCGCTACCCTCGTCTACACCCAGCCGATACTTTTTCTCCTTCTTTTCTTCTTTTGTAGCGTTAGCTACACTGTCAGTGCCATCACACTTGGCACTTAGCCGCTGTCCTGTGACGCATACTCCAATGCTTGCGGCGTTCATCGCACACATTCTGATGCCGCTGTAGTGTCATTATCGAAGTTGCTCTTTCGTGGTGCTTCGTTACGAAGTCTGAAGAATCGGTTAGGGTTGCTTTGCGTCTCGTGGCTTTCACACATCGGTGATTCGAAGGATCTCGTGGATGTGTTTGTCTTACAGTGCGATTCGCCTACATGCAAGTAAGATTTTAACAGCTGCAGCACCACCGGTACCGATGCTGGATCTAACAGAACACGCCTTCACCTAACAGACGCTATCTTGGCGCATATCTCTTTTTCTTTTATTCAAACAGTTTTTAAGATCATAACTTGATTGTTAGCACAAGTTCTTTCTTAGCTGTCATTCTTTTCCATCCCATACATTACCTGTGACTCTATATTGTTCTTTTTCTGGTCTGCTTACTGCAATATGCCTTTAACGTGCTGCCACGGTAAGCTCTCTGCTTTATTCCTACTTAAACTGTCTTCGTCAGTTCTGATACTGTGTACATACTTACATTCCACTTGAATTTACTGTTATGTAAAGGCGATGTTAAGAACAAATATATAATAAACCGGGAGCGCCTGGAGTATACAGTAACAACAATTCTGCTTACTACTAAGTAAAATAGCGAAATTGAGTTCGCATTACAATAACGTAAGTTATTAGGAGCCATATTAAATTTGTTAGCAAGGATATTCAAGAAAATTTTTATACCAAATGCTCCGTTTTTCTAATTAGTGTCCCAATGAGCCGTTTTAAGCTGTTTTCCATAGGCACTTAATTTAATTGTCATAGCTATTAGGGGCTACCCGCCGCGGTGTTCTAGAGGTTATGGTGATTGACTGCTAGTTGACCTGAAGGCTGCGGCGGCCGTATTTCGATGGAGGGAAAATGCTAGGGCCCCTTGTGTTTATATTTAGATTTTAGAACTCCAGGTAGTTGAAATTTCCGAAGCCCTCAATTACAGCGTCTCTCATATTTATATTGTGGTTCTGGGACGTAAAACGGAACAGTTATTATGAGCTCTTAGTGGTACCACCTGTATGTGGTTTCTATACTTATTCGCGGGGTTTGTTACGGAGCCGCTTTTAACACGAAAGTGTTTTATGCCGGGGTCCACCAAGTACATCCGTCACGGATATAACGTTGATAAAATGGACGCCAACGGGTGAGAAAGAAAAAAACCAAGAAAAATATACCCCGCTGGGAATTGAACCCACGACGTTGAGGCCGCGACGGCAAGCGCCCGACGCCCTGCCAACTAAGCTAACTCGGCAGTTGGTAGACACGGCGCTAACGCACCTTATATCTTTCACACATTCTCTTTCGCGTCGGACGGAGCGGGGCGATGCCGCCGTCTGTGAGATGTGAAAAGACGTAATGCTTCACGATCGACATTTACTAGTGCTTACTCCGAGATTGCACGCGATATCGGAGGTCATGGCTAAAGCGTCTCGGCACCAGAGAGGTAGACTGGCCGCGCTGGCGTCGCCGAGGCACCCTTGACGCAGTTACGTTCTTTGCCTTTGGCTTCGTGTTAGCGTGCGTCGGCTCATCGGAGTAGTGCAGCTTCCACGTGCACCAACGGGATTTCTCCGCCGCCGACTGCTTCAATGGCGCGAGCACCGACTAACAAAACTGCTGCAATATGCGTTGCAGAAAGGACGCGATTTCGACGGGCGAATGTCGTGCCTTGATGGAGCGAGAGCAGCGCCTGCGAGACAGAGGCCAGCGGGACGCACGCGTTTGCGGCTCAGGCTACGAACCTCTACCTTCCGTGTTGCTGAAGCGCAGTGTGTGTTACGCATGCATGAGCACAGGCGTCGGCTACCCATTGTTAGAAAGCGCACACCGTGCCATTTCTCTCCGTAATTGACGACGCTTTGAAGAAACGCATACCGGGTACCAGTGTTGATTATGAGCTTGTTCATATCATCCTTACGCGGGATTGACGATTCGCTGTGTCCAAATATATGTTCACACCGTCAGCTACCACAACGGTTTAATCATGATCATGGGCGTTAGTCGTCGCGATAGAGACATGCTGTCAAGATGGGTGCATCCACGTCAAACGGTGCTACACCTGCCAAACACAAATAGACATTGTACAAGCTCTCATATATCACTACACAATAAGCACTACTTCTGTGAAGACACGTTTCACTTTCGTGTTATACCGATTCCTATGACGAAGGGATGAGCCATGTTTTTTTTATTTTACTTAGATATACTTGGTTTCCTTTTTAGCCCTAGCTAAATCATTTTGCTATTATACTTATCACGAGACAGCCAAAGCTATAAGTGGGGAGATTGGGAATAGCTGCTGTGTCCTGCGGTGATTTGTGCAACTGTACAATACGTCTGAAAGGTTTGTGGGCTGCACATGTTCTTGGTAGCGTACACCTGTCCGGTGACCCGCTATTGCGAAAACCGTAATACACGTAGATTTGCGAGCAAGGTACACCTCTGCAGCGGTACTTGCGCCATCGTGAGGATGCTTCTTATGGAAGTTCTTTTTTAATAGATGGCAACACGCTAGCTGGTCGGCCAGCCGAGCAGCGACTCCCATCAATTACATAAGCGACTAGCAAAAATCGCAGTCCCCGAAGTCCATAAAGATCTGTCATGTTAAGCAGCTAAAGCAACGCCAATAAGTTGTTTCGGAATGAAACTAATGTACCTTGAGCAAGACGTACAATACATTTCAGATACTAACAGACATTTCATTCAAATGAAACCAAATTGGTCGCATTTAATGAATTTTCAGACGAACATTTTTGCGCATGAGAGTTTAGAGCTACATAATATAGATATATAATAAAAAATTTGCGAATGTATCGAAGTACCTTATGATGCAATCGGAATGTATCGTATTAGATACAATAAGTATTGCAGTATCTTGTATATGTATCTCAAATACTTTTTGCCTAAGTATCTTGTATCGTACTGCGATACAATTTCAAAGTATCTTTGCCCAGCCCAGGCGGAAACATGCTGTCATAATGTTTATCACTGGTTTAATGCCGACGGTTTAATGAATCTTTTCTCCTTTGCTGATTATAGCTCAGTCTAGAAATGTTAATTGGTGTTTGCCGCTCGTCTGTTGCTTTCATTTTTTGTGAGCCAGCGGTGAGTAGTGGGATTTGCCCAAATTTTGTGGCACAAACTTTGGTGCAGGAAAAGCTCTCATCATCACGAACGGGCACCTACCACAGGAAATGGGCAAATCCCACTATTCAGCGCTGCATCCACTAAAAATGAAGAAAGCAACAGACGGGCGTCAAACACCAATCAATATTTCTAGACACATAGTGTCCGTGCCACATACCCGCTCATGATCATGATAGTTTTTTGTACACGCCAAAGTTTTTACGACCTCTTTAACCGGCTTCACTGT
This sequence comes from Rhipicephalus sanguineus, assembly GCF_013339695.2. Classification (NCBI taxonomy): domain Eukaryota; kingdom Metazoa; phylum Arthropoda; class Arachnida; order Ixodida; family Ixodidae; genus Rhipicephalus; species Rhipicephalus sanguineus. Next base: position 91,661,886 of record NC_051182.1, on the reverse strand, counting down.
TAAGAAATATATGGTTATTCATCAAAACGCCACAAGACGTCGCTACTGCCTCCTCTCTTGCTGCTGCTGCGGTCAACGGCTCCGGTTACCGGATATCCGCAAACATTCAGAAGTCTACCGATAAACTAAAGCTCTCTGCTGCAGCAATCGTAACTGCGTAGTGGGCAAACTGCATAAGTGCTCTGAAGTGCGTTACACTGTTACAAACTGTAACACACTGTTACAGACGCCAATGCTGTGATTTCACTGCATCCTTGTCGCTTCTAAATGTGTTACTTTACACATGATCGGAGCGAAACTGTTTCAGCCCGGCTAATACTGCGGCTGCTCCATGCCTCACGGAAATCGTCCCCTCAGTTGGAAGGCGACCATAAGAACAATGTCGCAGCCACCGGCGATATTCGCGAAGTGCATCGAGATTCTCTAACCGGTTTTTAGATGCGAAGTATCTTAAGGACGAGCTCAATCCGGTGGTGGTGTGCGGCGTGACCACCCTTACTGCGCATGCACATACCCTCTCCACACACCTCCTCTCCACTCCCCTCACCATTCCCCCTGTCATCTAACCCTCTCCCCTTTCCCCTCTCCACTCACCCTTTCCCATTCCCCTCTCCACTTTCCCTCTCCACTTACCTCTCCCCTCCCCCTTTCCACTCTTCCTCTGAAACGCGGGCTAGACATGCCGAAATTCTCTCCTGCACAACGCCGCGATGAGCTCGAGCGCATGCGCGTCCCCTCCCCTTCTCTCTCCTCTCCTACGCTGCCCCCCTCTCGCCCGCCTGTCGACCGCGTTCCCCGCTCGCCCTGTGAGAATTAACGGCCAGGCTAGATGAAAGATACGACGCGCGTAGCGTGTTTCTTCGCGTTGAACGACGCGAGGTCGGTAGCATGCCCAACAAACGCCAACGGAACGCGATCGTGCAAGTGCTCCGGCTTCGCATCGCCTCATGGACCCCTTTAGCGGGAGATGGTGTAATTTTTTTACACTCCGCCCGGCTCCTTCGTCAAGCACCCCACAAGAAGGGAAGGAACCTCCTACTGATATGAACGAGGTGCAACCGGAAGCGGGTGCCGCTACCAGTTTATCATGGCTGCGGTTCTCCCAGACCCACTCAGTCAATATGCCCTCACGTTAAGGATACTTGCTATAGCTGTGGAAAGGAAAGACATATTCAGAAGGCCTGTTGCCGCAGTAGGCAATCGTTTGGCGTGTATCATAAAAACGGGACGTGATAAGCTAAAAGTTGCGATGCAGGCGCCGCCCATGGATGCTCTTGCGGCCGCAGCACCCTTCCAACACACTGAAGGTGCTGCTTTATTTGCTAGGAAAGGAGAAGGATTTATAAGGGCGGAGTTCGCGCTATTTGGTTTATTTTTTAGTGGCTTTAATTGCTGAATAATACTTCCAGACGTCATTTTCGGGATAAATCCTTGTACCGCTTACACTAAAGGCACTGATGCAATCAGTTGCGATGTAGTTACTCTTTTCCGTGATTCAAACACCCAATTGCTTGATATCGATGTACTTACCTATTCTAAAGGCGTCTTTAACTGCTAGTCTTCAACTGCTCGCCTGTATCACGAGGACATCAGAATGGGTCTTAAATTATTTTGAGCGTACCCTTTATGAAATATTCGGACTAAGAAAGCTAATTTGCATAAACAACCGTGATAACGAAAACGCCAGTCGTGTGCGCACGCGATTTTCAGCAAATTGGAGGAAGAAGAAGAGCGACCACAAGAGGAAGCAATGTAGAAATAATTATTGCACTAGTTCTTTTTATGTGTGCTTGTCTTTTGTGTTAACTTAGTAGTTTTAAATCTTCATATCTACAATTCTTGGCCAATCCCCCAGAGTGGGTGTGAGCCATGTGTAGAGGATCATCATCATCATCATCAGAGGAACCAAGCGAGGTAAGCTTCGTTGTTTCTTCTCGTCTCCAACACTTACGTTTCACTCCATTCGTGCAACTGTCTAACCACGAGCGTTTATTCCAAAACGAATATGCTGACGCAGTCGCAGTATCATCCCATGATCATTCGGTAACGGTTCTTGGATGTGGGCGCGAAAAGACAGCAGGTAGAAAAGACAAGCCCGCATCGATACCCTCATCCTGTAACGCCGTGTCGCCGTAGTTTACGCTTGCCACAGAGGCCACATTGAGAAATTTGGCCAGTAGAGATAGGTTTACCGAATAACGTTAACCAAATCCGATTTCCTGCAGCTGAGTCTTTCTTCGAAAAGTTGATGCTCTTCCACCAAAAATTTACATATATCGATAAAAAAATATAGGTTTACACATTCCTCATTCGAAACCTTCAAGGAGTGGATACCTAAATCATGATGAAGGTATTGAGAACTTCCCCACGGTGTACAAAACGTCCACCTGATGGCATTAATGTGGGAGCGGCGTAGGCATTAGGCAACAGGAGCGCCGCCTGCTCCATTTCAAACGTTCGCGTCCTGTGTGCGGCACCCATTATATCGAAAGGCGCGGCTGCGTCTCCAGCAAGTTTCGGTGCACAAAACCACGGCTATGGCTAAAATATATTTTTGTAGCAATTCAACCTGCTAACAAGCAGTAATAGCACTACTGTAACCAAGCAGGCCGCCTTCATAACTTATGCACGAATTCGCGGATATTGCGGCGCCAGCTTATAGTGTATTTTGAAATGAATGGAAATAACTTGTCATAGATTCATAAATGCAGGAGTGTTTAGTATAGCGATGGGAAGTAGCCGGGGCAGGGGCAGGCTGAATGAAGCAGAGTATTTAAACCTGTCCTGATTAGCACATTATAAAGATACGGGCTGGCGTCAGGAAACAATAACGTTTAAATTCATAATTGTCGGCAGTTCCACATTAAGTGAATGCTGGGGAAGTCCAATGCGCGCACCGTCCCCGTGTTTCTCTTTTCGCACCATTTTGTTTTTCGCGCCCGCGCGTCGCGATCGGCTCTATACCAGCGTTTCACTTGTGTTTCTGTGGCTGTCACCTTGGGATTGTCCTTACGTCATTGCCGTTTTGCTGCTGTTTCCTGTTTTCCTAAAGCAGAATTGAGCAATCGACGTACTCGTTCTTCGTCTGCTCACTTAGCCCTGACGGCGGGATACGCTCTTCGTCGGCACTTTAGTTCTCGCGCGAGTGCGCGCAGAATGCGTGTGACAACCGATATGAATACAAGGCACGAATTCAGAGAGCTAACGAGAGCAGCTACATGTGTATTCTTCCTGTTATTATAGTTTTACATTTAAACATTTTTAAACCGCATTTTATTGCCATCGCAATTACACGGTCACTCCAGGTGCATTTTCGCCGTATGACATTCCATATAATGTTCCATATGCGAGTGAAAGCGTGCGACGGCTGCCAACCATCAGGGGCTGTAATGGAGGGGACACGCGCCGGCCTTCCCTGTCGCGCGAAAGGCACGCGGAAGGGCTGTGTGCCTCCGACAGTAACATTGTACATTGACCTGTCTGGATAGATCTCCCGCGGTCGCACACGCCATATCTAGGGATCAGCAGACTGCTCATACCTTTGTACTTGTGTTCTCACCGCTTGGTTTACGGTGGAGTGATGGGCAGCACGAAATTTGCTTGTTGCAGCGGCCGCTTTTCCTTGCGCCAGAGAATTGCATTCTAGATGTACGCAAGGTGCAGCGTTAAAGGAGTGAGCATCTAGCATTTGTTCGTGCAACATTTCAGTCTTTTTCGCTATCGCATTCATTGCTTCGCCCTGGCGGTGAATGTGATCTTTTATCCGCAGAGCAAGTTTCAGCACAGTCATGTGTGAGCGTTTTTCAGTGGTAATTTATGCTCACTTTAGGTAAAACAGCACATCTCGAGTTGCATAAAATGCCGTCCAAAGACTTTAACAACACTCTTCAAGTGCGCACAATCAAGTGCGCACAATATTCAGTGATGGCGATGAAAGCGCATAAAAGTGCGATGGCGCTGCGGCATAGGTGTCCTCTGTAACTCAATAATAATAATAATAATAATAATAATAATAATAATAATAATAATAATAATAATAATAATAATAATAACAAGAAGAAGAACAAGAAGAATTTCCGCGGTAATACCAGTATATCATTGCGAAGCACACAGTAGTGGGGGAATCAGACTGATTCTGGCAACCTTGGATTCTTAAAGGTCCACCTGTATCTAGATATATGGGTGTTGTTGAATATCGTGCAACTACGACGGACGCAGCAGCAGTGATGATGCTTCGTGACGACATCACGTTCCGGTACGCGCAGTCGGACGCCTGCAGCTGCAGTGCGCGGGGAACCGACAAAGCAGCGAGGAAGCAGAGGACTTGGCAAGCCTCTCCACCTTCCCCCGTGACGACACAGTCTTCTCGAAAGGTCAGGGAATGCTCGAGCAGTTTGCAACATCCAAGTAAAGTTTCAAGTGTTTATGAATGTTCGGACCAGTGAAGTGTTCCCAGATGTAGAAAAAAAAACAAGTGGTGCGAAAGTTTGAAAAACTTTATCTCCGCGAGCACCGCGTATGCATAAGACACTAGAACGCACTTACTTTCTTCCACTCTGAACCAAAAGTAAATTGCAGAGAGGTACGATCAGAAGACAAGAATGAATTCAAGCGATGCCTTTTCTTAGCTTTAGCAGGAGATGAAAGGCAAAAAAAGAGAAAGAAACCACGAATCAAATAACAGTACGGAAGTCTAATGCACTACACAAAACGAAATTTTTAGTAGAAGGGATCGCAATGTTATACTAAGTAATGTACTCTACCGATGTTGTATTGTATCATCGATGTTAATTCGCTCTTCAACATTACGCAATAATCAATTCTAGTTTTCGCTGCGGGAACACAATTCTACTATTCCGATGTGCACGCTACCAAGGGATTCAACAATGCGCCAGCTCTACACGACAGAAGTCCGACTTTATAGATCTTGCTTCGTTTATTAGTAAAATATTAAGCGATAGAGATTAATTCGTCGTGCAGCGCGTGAATGACAGGACAGCTTGTCACAAATCACTAAAGCATGTACTTAATGCCATCTGGGCGACAAACAGAAGAATAAAGTTAGACTTTAAAGGTGTTGTACTTGCGCCGCAAATGAATTCGGTCAGCACAAACATACCGAAATGTTATGAACCATTTCATTCCCATATGTGGCGTATTTCACTGAAAAGGCCCACATTCATTCCACATAAAAAAGTTTCAAGCAAAATAACAGCTTAAGAAGAAGGTCATTTTGAAAATTACGGACAAACGTAAGCAAACATGCGCTAAGTTGCGCTACTTATAACATGCGCCATGCAATCAATCCAGGTTAGTTTAAATGTTATAAATTCGCCATGGAACTGCCATAAATTCACAGGTACAAATGGTGTCTTGCTTTGTCTGTAGACAGCCTAGTTATGGATTTGGCTGCGTCCGTAAACGGAAAATATCTAACGTTTGATTTTAATAGCGTGTCTCGCACCCGTTCGATTTATGACGTTAGTTTGACGAACGGTTACGCTATAACCTCCGACATGCGATCAGTCGAGCTTAGACTAATCGTTATAAGTTCGCCATGTTGGTTGTATGAAGGCCCATGTTCCAACGCTCTCTCATTTAGTCAACGGGTCTTGTTGCTGAGATAGTTGGTTCATTACTTGAGGAAAAACTGTAATGACTCAAAGAAGACGGGGACGAAGCGAAGACACGAACTGACAGACACGGGGCGCCCGTGTCTGTCAGTTCGTGTCTTCGCTTCGTCCCCGTCTTCTTTGCGTCATTACAGTATTTCCTCTCATTTAGTCTCTGTCGTAACACGTATAAATTTACAATCTCTAATATTTATCTTCAATACCATGTCTCACACCACAATAGAATTATTAAGTTTGTTTGAAGAATGCTTACGTCATTGTCACAACTTATTATTATTCGCAAGGGTAAATGCCCCATTGGCAAAATCACTCTCGTGGAACGTGTCCGCATAAGCAGAGCCACCTAGAGGCAAAGCTGGGAAGGATAAAGACGAAGCGTCGTGAAGGAGGGGCTTGTGAATCAAGAATCATAACGCGAGTGGGCGTCGGAGACATCCACGTACTAATTGCATTAACTACCACCGTGTCTGGTTGTGCAAACGAGCGCAAACACATCTCCCTCAAAGACACGCCTAGGATTAGATCCGCTGCACCTATATAATCAGTTACACGATAGCACCAGTGAGGATGGCATTTTGCTGTGCTGCTAAGCTACGGTACATGGCTGTTAGGTGGCCAAACATGTCACCGCTATGACCGTTTACTTAGCTCTGCAGTATGACTACATGGCCGCGCGAGTAGTAATGACGTTATTGAGAATAACAATATTCATGTGTCCGCTTTTGCGGCACTGTTCACAAGTGTTCCCATGTAAACAACTCACTCATTAGGTAAAAAAAATATTCATTAGTCGTCGTTTTTATAACTGATATGTGCAATTTTGGTTGAATCTTCAGGTTAGGCCAGCGGACCCAGTTCCTAGCAACATGTGCATGCTGAACACTGCATTCGGGATCGTCCTGCTTGGCACGTGGAGCATGGTAAAAGGAGAACTACTTCTGTATACGCTGTTTGTTACGATTGTCAAGTAATGTAATATCATTGCAACAGCGATCAGTCACTCATAAATTGTTTTTTAAGGTGCAGCGCTACCCTTTTGCGTTAGTATGTTCAAAGAAATTAGCACTCTGTTGTAAACTATGCAATTCACGTTCGCGATTTTTGTTCGCTTGTAACTTGACTCTCGTCACAAGTACGCGCGTAACTGGCCTGCAATCATACACGAAGTGCATAGTACTCGGAATCCCAGTTTCATAGCTAGAGCGATAGTATAGTCGCGATAAGCTCACCGAAAAACTAATGTTGTGTGATGACGGCTGTGCTTTGCTTACAATTTACTTTACAGACATTGAAATAGTATGTTTTAGCTGTGTAAGCAAGCACGTTGATGTGACTGCTGAAAACTACTCCTTTGGGGCATTTTTTACCATGGGCTCATTATCTAGTGTCGCTATAAAATGGAGCTTATCAATATTGCTGATGGTCGAGAGAGCAGTCGTGAAAATTTTTGCTGTAATACCACCTAAGTGCGTTTCTGTTGTTGCCAGAGACCCACGAAATTTTTCGGTTCAGCCAAGCGCGTTGCACCATCTGGTACTTTTCCTTTTCGATGGAGGCGAAAATGTTTGAGGCCCGTATACTTAGATTTAGGCGCACGTCATGGAACACCAGTTGGCCGAAATTTCTGGAGCCCTCTACTACGGCGTCTCTCATAATCATATCATGGTTTTGGGACGTTAAACCCCAGATATTATTATCTGGTACTCTTTCGGGGCAACAAACAACGCTGGATAGCACGTATGTGCGAAATGCTTGGGAAATAACATCAATTACTCTGGTGATGGCACCCGTATAATTTCTTTTCTTCCGTTTAGGCGCGTAGTCCAAGGTATATCAATCAAGGGAAAATGTTTAATATTTTTGCTTCACCTAATAAATTCTCATTGAACTTCTTCGGCCCAGAGCATCTGCCAATAGGATTAGCCGGGCGACATACTTGGGAATTGAGAACGTCGCACAGCTGGGCCACAAATCCGTCGACGCGATTACGTCTGCCGAATGATCTCATTAGGCTATTGCTTTAAGCTTTAGGCAGTGTGTGGTGCAAACGAGTCAGGCTTGTCAGCCTCATAATTATAGCAGATTAGTGTCTATAATTCGACTCATTTGTAGCTCAATATAGAGGTAGTCATGATTTCATTTCGGAAATGCACTTACATATTATGACCCCGCTTGTAAACGCAATGTTTCTTCGTGCCTATTGATGTTCTGAAGTAGCTGAGCCGTGGAAATCGCAATATATTTCTGTTGACTCATTCATACCTGCGAAAATAAGGAAGATACTCACGCTTCCTGCCGACGCTACGCGCAAACCCAAGGAAGCCTCAAGTAGCGGTGATTCAATACATTGATCTCGTGCCGTACAAATGGAAATGTCAACATCTTTGACAAAAATATCCATCCGGCTGGGAGAAAGAATCCTAGGCGCTGTACTGGCACCAGCCACAGTTTTACAAATACCTGAAGCTACAAAGAGTCGACTTAGTGAGGGGATAACCGAGTAAGCGACTGGAGGGGGCACGAAACGTCGGGTCTAACTGAAAATGCGGCTCATGTTTGTTCAGAATATAGAAAACAGAATAGAGCATCGGAATACTCAAGTGAAGGTACCTTAAGCAGTTCAGTGCGTACCTGTTAAAAACGCTCAGTCTTGCACTATTTTGATTACCCTGTAAAGTGGTCGATAACTGGTGGTTGGAGTGTAGCTCACATCTGCGCGGCACAGCGATCCGACAAGACAGATGACGACGACACGCGAGACCGTTGATTGACCGTTCGACTAAATGTTCTCTTAAAAATATATTTTTGGAAACAGACCGATGTCGATGCCCCGAGTCCACAAATTCTATTTGTCAGAGAACACATGGCCAGACTATCAGTCAAATTAAATCACAACTATTAATAGTGGGCCCCATGCACAAACGCATGTCTGCTCCCACTGGAGTAACTTGAACCAATGTACCAAACATGCACCGTTCCGTTGTAGACATTTCGACTGCGCTTCCATGTTTATTTGTAGTGTTTAATTTAACAGACGCAATTACGTGGAAATGTTTATTTCCTTGGCGAAGATTATGGGTGAAAATAAAAGGAATATATATTACATCTCCCCCAGCGTCACACCGCATAATACGTTCTTTTGGAAGTGATAAGAACGCGCTGCGCATCATCAATGGTCACCAGTCAGCGCATCTTTATTGAACAACGGCATTTACACATGAATCATCCGAAGTATATGGCGCCTGTGTCTTTTTTCCTGCTCCGTACAATAAGCACAAATAGCGCTCGCCATTTCTTGTCCTTTTTCTGTAGATCAAGAACGTTGTCCTCCTCAAGGCTTCATTGAATCCTGAACTCGTGAAAGGTAAGCATCTGTGTAGAGACAGCATGTTCCCATTATTTAGAACATTGTACATAACCATGACGTAAGTCACGTTTGTTTGCGAAGCAATTCTGCCTGCGTCATTCAAAATAAAGTAACTGATTTATAACGGCACTGAGCGCGAAATACAAGACAAAGGGCAAGAGAACGAGGACTCAGCAAGCCCCAATTACAAGTCTTTCACGTAATTGCATATTAAATAAACAAGTTGAAAGTTTCGCGAGTTTTTTGGGAACAATCAAAAGTCTTTCACGTAATTGCATATTAAATAAACAAGTTGAAAGTTTCGCGAGTTTTTGGGAACAATCACTCGATTCTTCGACTTGCTCTATATTAATTTTACGGGGAAAATCATACTAATCGGCTATTTCTCTATGACAGTGAGTAACTAAATGAAGTTGTGCATGCAGATATTTAGCTGCAAGCACGTACTGATGACCACATCAAACAACTAGCATTTGGCCAAGTAGTTAACGCCATGCTCCGGCTGGGCTGCTAGAAGGTTTCAGGATAACTTGTTTTTAGCCAAGTTCGTGTGTCTTTTAAGGCATATTATGAAGAGTGCAAATCTAGCCACGGATATTCCAGCTTATGAATATAAAAAGCTTCCAATGATTCACGAGCTGTTTGTTGATAACGCCTACCAATAATAATACTTTTATCAAATTGTGGTTCACACTTGAAGACTTTCAGTGCGCACGCAGATGAGCAAGTTCATTATCTTTGTTTATATTTTCTTCGTGTTTCCTGGATCATATATCAATAAAGCGCCTAGCCTGACCGACATAAGACTTGCCAAACACCGAGGTAATCTCGCAGTCCAGTCTTATTTATTATTCGGTGCGATGCACAGTACTGTGTTTCTTGCCTCTGCGTTGAGGTCTTGTCCCGTCACCAGAGGTACAGGTGCATAGCTAGTGGTTACAGGGAATGGCGAGTCGGAATGGCGATTGGTTATTGACGGCAGTGGCGAATACCCTCATGTCAAAGATAAAAAGCAAGAAAGCAGCGGCATTTATTACGCAAGCCAACACAGTCAGACCTGCAGTGGTGCACATATTCACAAGGTTACCCGCAACCACAACATGGTAAGCAGCTATAGTCGACCACTTGTATTCTCGGCCCCGGCTAGGCTGGGTCACCTGTGCTCCCGTACCTGTTGTGACCGGACAAGTCCGCAAGGCTGTGACAAGAAACAGTCCTGTGCTTACCGAATGTGACATAGGAGTGGTGTACAAGATCCCATTGAGATGTCGTAAGTCTCATACTGGATAGACTGGATATTGTGTTGAATACGAAATAAGGAACATCAGCAAAATATAAACAAATATACTGAACTTGTCGTTCTCCTGCGCTTTGCAAATTTTGCTACTGTAGGCTGGGAAAGGCAGACACGGGGAGCCTGTCTGCTACAGTAACGTTATGCATTAGGTATCTGTATATGACTGTGCGAAACATTGACGTGATCGATCGACTCGTCAACGGAGCGGTTGGAAAGCGGCGGTACCTTGCAGAAATGCGTTCACGGAGGAAATATGAGAGTGTGGCTTTTGTTCCCACCAGGATGCAGGATGTAGACTTCCCGAACCCAACATTACATAATAAAATTTGGCCCCTCGAATCGTGTCAATTTTTAAAATACAACTCGGGAATATCACATCGCAGCAACCCGTGCTAGCAACACGAAAACACTTTCGTGTTCGCAGTTCATGTTAATATGCTTAGGTGTGAAGGCACACTGCGACATAGCAAGAGAAGGCACAGTGCGACTTAGACAAGCGAGGAACATGCTACGAAGAACACCCTAGCTAACTTCTCTGGCTGTGTACCAACTAGCCCAAATCAAAGCCTTTCAGCAACAGCGCTTGTGTGTGGGGTGAGTCATTCGTCTCTCGTCTAAGTAGCACTGTGCCTTCGATATCGTTAAACTAGGTAAGCGGTATCACCTGCACAAGCATCGACCATTACACTGTATCTTACCGAGACCTCTCCGTAAGTTTGCTGTATGGGCAGAAAAGACGCATTTATTTTTCATTATAGCAGCTAAATTGTCTCTTCTTAAGATATAATGAGTGCACAGGAATATATATTAGCACTTACTTTCCAGTCAGCTTCTGGGTCAGAGTCGGTGTTGCTCGTATATTGACAACAAGTATTAAATTAAATATGTGTTTCATCATTGTCCGGTTTTCAGTTCAATGGATCACGCAGTTCCTCAACAGCCTCTACCAGACAGCTTCGACAGTCATGGCATTTACCCTTGTAACTGCGGTGCTCCTGGTAAGCGTTCTATTTGGTAGTCATCATAGAGTTCGCGCACCATGCCGATTGAGCCCACAAAATAATTCGCTGCGTTTGTGTAAAAAATTTCATTTTCAAATCATTTGAAACTAGGAAAAAAACACGTCGCATTATGTGAGAAAAAATGCCATGCAAATACGCACGTCTGTGTCATACCTTACTACTCGGAAACCTTCAAGTTAGGCTACCCTTCTTGATTGATTGACTGAGTGATTAATCGATAACCTTCACAGCAATGACTAATGTCACGTGCAATTCCATTAGTGGAAATGTTCAGGTTGCGCGTACGGAAATACATTCACCGCTAATAAGACATTTCATCGTTCGAAAAAATTCTATCTATGCGACAGTTGGTAATATACATACCATAGTGCTTCGTTTGCAAAGTCACAATGAAGAGTCTTTTCTCACTATACCAGTCTAATGTTGAATGGGCTACTGATGCTGCACCGTAGACTACTATGTGTGGAACAGTAAATATGCACTTTCTCAATTTTCGTTAATTCTATTGCGACCATCTGCGCTTGAAACGTCGGAAGCTGTCCGTCTTTTATCCCCAACACTGCCATACATGTCTCATAGAAAATAGCTCGCTTTAAAAATACAGACAACTAACTAAAAATTTCTATCTGTTTTCATGCATTTACTTCATCAGGGAACGCTTCCACATGCGTCACTGCGTTTCTAATGCATGCCTAGAATTTTTGCATATCTTTAGTATCAAAGAAGCTAAGTAATCTACAGGCGGCTGGTGCAAGGACAAGAAATAAATATGCTGCGCATGGAGCGAGACATACATACATACATACATACATACATACATACATACATACATACATACATACATACATACATACATACATACATAAATGCATACATACATACACACACACACATACATACATACATACATACATACATACATACATACATACATACATACATACATACATACATACATACATACATACGTACATACATACATACATACATACTGACACGCCCACTTTTTGTCTTGTTTTGATGTATTCGGGTTTGACCGGCAGGGACGGTTATCAACGCTCGACGCTGTCGGCGAAGTAGTGTTCTAGAAGCGTCGCGATTGTAGTAGATCGGTTTGTTAAGATTGCGCCCCGCACGCGAATGTTCCAGCTTTGTCTAGAGATTACGCCGCCACCAGCGATATCGCTGGAAAGTTCGATAGCGCCTGTATAAAAGCCGACGCGCTTGACTGCTTGTCAGTTGATCGACGAACGACGCCCTGTTCGCCGCTATCATTGTACAGCGTATATTGCTGTAGTTCCAGTTCTCATTTTCCGGCCACAAGTTCGGCCAAATAAACAGTTTCATCCTGCAAACGCCTACTGCTGTCTTCGTCGACGTCACGACCACGTGACATCTGGTGGAGGTGCTGCTTCATGATCCGGACGCCACCGCGGAGCGCTGACCCAAGCCCAAGCCGCGAAGAAGGCGACTCTAAGGACAACCCGGATCCTCGAACCAGTCGCCGGCAGAAGGGACTACAACCAGAGTACGGACTCCTTCCCGAAAACGCCAGGCAGCCGAAGACCGTCACATCGACCGCCGAGACGATGACAGACCCCCTGCCACCTACAACGGTCGTGATGCAGCCACCCAGGGAGCCGCCGACGTTCCGTGGTTCGCCATGTGAAGACCCCGAGACCTGGCTCGAGACCTTCGAAAGGGTCTCAACATTTAATAACTGGAACTGCGAGGACAAGCTGCGCCACGTGTACTTCTACCTAGAAGACGCCGCGAGGACGTGGTTCGAGAACCGAGAATCCGCCCTACAAACATGGGATCTCTTTCGGACGACGTTCCTAAGCACGTTCACGAGCGTGGTCCGCAAGGAACGGGCCGCGGCTATGCTGGAGACCTGTGTGCAGCTGCCCAACGAAAATATTGCCATCTACACGGAAGAGATGAATCGCCTGTTTCGACACGCCGACCCAAGTATGCCCGAAGAGAAGAAAGTGAGGTTCCTCATGCGGGGTGTCAAACAGGAACTCTTCGCTGGATTGATAAGGAACCCGCCGAAGACGGTCACTGAATTTGCATCGGAGGCTTCCACGATCGAGAAAACGCTTGAGATGCGAACGCGGCAATACAACCGCAGCTTCTCGGCTACAAGCTACGCCGACGTTCAAGCCCTAAGACCCGCCGACCTGCGTGAGACGATTCGAGCAATCGTGCAAGAAGAGTTGCGAAAAATTCTACCTTCGTCGCAACCTCAAGTAGAGTCCATCGCCGACGTCGTGCGCCAGGAGATCCAGCATCCACTCGGCGCGCCTCAGCTAGCAGAGCCGCAGCCGCAAGCTATGAGCTATGCTGCTGCAGCCCGCCGTCATGCTCCTCCTCCACGCCCGCGCCAAGACGCCACACCGCCGCAGTACCGTCGCCAGACGCCGCCGCCCCCACCGACGCCCTACCGACCACCTGTCGGCCAGCGCAACACCCCGAGGAAGACCGATGTCTGGCGTACCCCCGACAACCGCCCGCTCTGCTACCACTGCGGAGAGGCCGGCCACACGTACCGCCGCTGCCAGTACCGACAGATGGGACTACGCGGATTCGCCATCAACGCGCCGCGCCCGCAGCCAGGCGAACGGCCGCGCGACATTGACGACTACCTCACCGGAACACAGTGGCAAGAACGACGACCTTCCCGCTCGCCGTCGCCCGGCCGCTACATGTCACCGCACCGCCGACCGTACACTGGCCCAAACCGGGGCCGGTCGCCTAGCCCGTATCCGGAAAACTAAGGGCAGCAACCGATGGAGGTGCGGTTGCTGTACGACGAACTACCGAAGATCCTCCGCCGCCGACGACGACGCCGCGACGAAACCTTCAGAACACGACGCGAACCAGACAGACCCCTGACGACGAAATCTCGCGGACTGAAGAAGACCCGACGACGCAAAATGGAAGCAGCGGAACACACCGACGCAGCCGTGACCCCACGCCACGACCTAACTGCAACGCGAGACGACGAACTAGCGACCTCGACGTTCTTATCGACGGTCCACAGCGTCACAGCTCTCGTCGACACCGGAGCCGACTATTCTGTCTTCAGTGGACCGTTCGCCACCAAGCTGAAGAAAGTAAAGACCGCTTGGAGTGGACCCGAAATCCGGACAGCTGGAGGCCACCTGATAACGCCGATTGGTGTCTGCACGGCGAGAGTCACCATCAATAACCGGACTTACCCTGCGAGCTTTGTAATCCTACAAAATTGCTCTAGGGATGTGATACTTGGAATGGACTTCCTAAGTGACCACGGCGCCGTCATCGACCTGAGGTCTGAGTCGATAACGCTAACCTCAGACAAAGCGCTCCCGCCCCACGCGACGCCAGGGAACCATGCATTGAACGTGATAGAAGAGCAGGTGACCGTTCCACCGCGCTCCAGCGTCATTATTTCCGTCGGCACCGAAAAACCTGCGAACCTTGAAGGCGTCATCGAGGGCGATCAGCAACTACTCTTGAACCGTCAAATTTGCGTCGCAAGAGGTATAGCCAAACTGCGTGACGGTAAATCAAAGGTAGTGCTGACAAACTTCAGCCACGAATATAGGCACCTCAACATTGGTACGGCGGTCGCCTACATCGATGAATGTGTGGCCGCCAGCAACGCTTTCGCCCTCTTCGATGCTGCCGAACCTGCTTCAACGAATCGAGGTCCCGAACCAGATTTCGACGTCAACCGGAGCCTTCCGAAGGTCAAGCAAGACCAGCTGAAAACCCTGCTCCTGCAATACAAGGACTGTTTCTCGTCGTCATCGCGGGTCCGACAAACGCCCCTTGCTAAGCACCGCATTATAACAGAACAAAATTCTCGACCACTACGACAGAGCCCCTACAGAGTTTCGACGCGAGAACGTGAGGCCATAAAGAAACAAGTCGACGAAATGCTACGCGACGACATCATCCAGCCTTCAAAGAGTCCGTGGGCGTCACCCGTGGTGTTAGTGAAGAAGAAGGACGGGACACTGCGCTTCTGCGTTGATTATCGGCGCCTGAACAAAATCACGAAGAAGGACGTGTACCCCCTCCCACGGATAGACGACACCCTGGATCGACTACACAACGCGACGTACTTTTCGTCGATGGACCTCAAGACCGGCTATTGGCAGATCGAAGTAGACGAAAGAGACCGAGAAAAGACCGCTTTTATAACACCCGATGGCCTCTTTGAGTTCAAGGTCATGCCTTTCGGTCTTTGCTCGGCACCTGCGACGTTCCAGCGCGTCATGGACACCGTGCTGGCTGGCTTGAAGTGGCAGACTTGCCTTGTTTACTTGGACGACGTCGTTGTGTATTCCTCGAACTTCGACGAACACCTCCAGCGACTTCAATCCGTACTTCAAGCAATAAAGAACTCCGGGCTCACCCTGAAGCCAGAGAAGTGCCGCTTCGCGTACGGGGAGCTCTTGTTTTTCGGTCACGTAATCAGCAAGACTGGAGTGCTCCCAGACCCGCAGAAAGCAGCTGCCATCGCCGCTTTCCCGCTACCCACCGACAAGAAGGCCGTGCGCCGATTTCTCGGCTTGTGCGCCTATTACAGACGTTTTGTCAAAGATTTTTCACGGATCGCCGAACTACTAACGCAGCTCACGAAGACCGACGTCGAATTCAGGTGGCAAACAGCGCAAGTCGAAGTATTTCATGAACTGAAACGACGCCTGCAGACGCCTCCGATGCTTGCGCATTTCGACGAATACGCCGATACAGAGATTCACACCGATGCAAGCAGCATAGGACTCGGCGCCGTCCTTGTGCAGCGGACGGGCGGACTGGAAAGGGTTATCAGTTATGCTAGCCGGTCGCTGTCTAAAGCAGAGGTCAACTATTCCACAACAGAAAAGGAGTGCCTCGCCATCATCTGGGCTACGTCAAAGTTTCGCCCCTACCTCTACGGCAGGCCCTTCAAAGTTGTGAGCGACCATCACGCATTGTGTTGGCTAGCTAACTTGAAGGACCCTTCAGGTCGCCTCGCACGGTGGAGCTTAAGACTTCAAAAATTTGACATTACTCTCGTGTACAAGTCCGGAAGGAAACACTCCGACGCCGACTGCTTGTCTCGTGCCCCCGTCGACCCGCCACCGCCCGACGACCAGGATGATGACAGCTTCTTGGGAGCCATAAGTGCCGAAGACATCGCCGAACGACAGCGAGCCGACCCGGAACTGAAGGGTCTAGTGGATTACCTGGAGGGCAGGACCATCGCTGTCCCAAAAGTATTCAGGCGAGGATTGGCATCATTTTTCTTGAAAAACAACGTCCTCGTAAAGAAGAACTTCTCTCCGGCCCGAGCCAGCTACCTTATCGTTGTACCTTCGGGACTGCGACCAGAAATTCTGCATGCCCTGCACGACGACCCGATGGCTGGACACCTCGGACTTTCCCGAACGCTCGCACGAGTACAGGAAAAGTACTACTGGCCGCGCCTTGCAGCCGACGTCACTCGCTACGTAAGGACGTGCCGAGACTGTCAGCGACGGAAGACACCGCCCACAAGACCAGCAGGCTTCCTTCAGCCGATCGAGCCTCCCCGGCGACCATTCCAGCAGATCGGGATGGACCTCCTGGGGCCGTTCCCAACGTCGACTTGCGGAAATAAATGGATCGTCGTGGCTACCGACTACCTCACCCGCTATGCCGAAACAAAAGCCCTGCCCAAAGGCAGTGCCGCTGAGGTAGCCAAGTTCTTCGTTGAGAGCATCGTCCTTCGACACGGCGCCCCGGAGGTTCTCATCACCGACAGAGGTACGGCGTTTACGGCTGACCTAACTCAGGCGATCCTGGAATACAGCCACACAAGCCACCGCCGCACCACCGCGTACCACCCACAGACCAACGGCCTCACCGAGCGTCTAAATAAGACCATCGCCGACATGCTGGCCATGTACGTCGACGTCGAACACAAGACGTGGGACGCCATCCTTCCGTACGTGACCTTCGCGTACAACACGGCCGTACAGGAAACGACGCAGATGACGCCGTACAAGCTGGTCTACGGAAGGAGCCCGGCAACGACGCTCGACGCAATGCTACCAAACGTGACCGACGAGGAAAACATCGACGTGACCACCTACCTACAGCGCGCCGAAGAAGCACGACAGCACGCCCGCCTACGGATCAAGAACCAGCAGAGGGTCGACAGCCGTCACTATAATCTTCGACGACGCCACATTGAGTACCAACCCGGTGACCTTGTGTGGGTCTGGACGCCGATACGCCGACGTGGGCTCAGTGAAAAACTTCTTCGGCGATACTTCGACCCATACAAGGTGCTTCGACGTCACGGCGCACTCGACTATGAGGTTGTCTCTGACGGCATTACGAACTCTCAGCGGCGCCGTGCGCGACCTGAAGTCGTCCATGTCGTGCGCCTTAAGCCGTATTTTGCGCGTTAGCGAGCCTGGGGACTCTATTTTTTTCCTTTGTTATTGTGATTTATTTGTGTATGCACTTGTTTTTTTTTTCTCTTCTATGTTCTTTCACAAGCATCGGGACGATGCTTTTTCAGAGGGGGGCAATGACACGCCCACTTTTTGTCTTGTTTTGATGTATTCGGGTTTGACCGGCAGGGACGGTTATCAACGCTCGACGCTGTCGGCGAAGTAGTGTTCTAGAAGCGTCGCGATTGTAGTAGATCGGTTTGTTAAGATTGCGCCCCGCACGCGAATGTTCCAGCTTTGTCTAGAGATTACGCCGCCACCAGCGATATCGCTGGAAAGTTCGATAGCGCCTGTATAAAAGCCGACGCGCTTGACTGCTTGTCAGTTGATCGACGAACGACGCCCTGTTCGCCGCTATCATTGTACAGCGTATATTGCTGTAGTTCCAGTTCTCATTTTCCGGCCACAAGTTCGGCCAAATAAACAGTTTCATCCTGCAAACGCCTACTGCTGTCTTCGTCGACGTCACGACCACGTGACAATACGTACAAACATAGCTTTTATTTATTGAGTCATTTGTTCCCTGTATAGCCCCCCAAGGCCGTAAAGCAAGGTGTTACATACTTAACTACAAACTTTGTTTCCCAGTGCGTGGATGAAAGCATAATATTATGTGATACATACAATGGTAAATGAACACATACACACTTGAGTAACTACAGCAGTACAACTTGCAGGGAAACCTTGTAGTGTTAGGGAAATGAAAGGAACTGCCCTGGTAACCATAGGAAACAGGTATTTAGTTATGAAATGAAATACTAATAGATTGCCTATTAACAGTACGTCTACAAATAACCGAAAAAATCATGAATATAGAATGTGACGCCCGTTATGTTTTTGCCAAGTTTGTGATTGTTTTCTTTAAAAGTGCTTTGACAAGCAAGAAAAAAATACTCATAAGATTGTATTTCACTTTATTTTTGAGGGGAATAAATATTGTGACCAAGATGTGCACCGTTCTTTCCCTAGGCGCGCTCAAAGCTTAGAAATCGCGAAATTGGCGAAAAAGTGTTTTTTGAGGCCAAAATTTATATATTATTTTTTCAGGCGAAGAAAATTTTCTTTTCGCGAAACTAACTTCGAAACCATTGTTCTGGATGTAATGCCTAATCCTGCAGTAAATTTCATCAAAATCGGGAAGGGTGACCGGGACTTCGTGTTTGATCTTATCTGGACACACCCAGCAATAAGGACATCTGTTTTGAAAGACCCGACTCACATGAGGGGAGAGTTCAAGGCATCCCCCCCCCCCTCTGTAGCTCACACCACTAATCACTAAATATTGAGCTAGCCTATGAACGCTAGTGTGTTGAAGCATGGGTGAGTAGACGTGAGTAGAAACGAGAGCCTAGATAAGGCTGATAGTAATGCTGAAGTTGCGCGGATGAGATTGTAGGTCGGCAAAAATGTGCAGCTCACTTAGACTCACTTAAGAAATATATTCTGCGCTTAGGTCTCACTAGGACTCACTCAGACCCAGACTCGCGGCTCGACTAGAGTCTTAAGGCGCATTCGCACTTCAGAAGTGAAGAGAAAGTAAAAACGCCAGAGCTGCCCCAAAACCACATTCGCACGCGTCGGAGACGTTTAGATATTCGAATAACAGAGAGCTGAGCTAGTTGGCAAGTATTCATTCTAAAGATACAGGGCGTGCAAACACGGACACAAGAAAGAAGTCAGGACACTACAAACGCCGTTTGTGGTGTCCTGACTTCTTTCTTGTGTCCGTGTTTCCACGCCCTGTCTTTTTAGAACGTTTACATTTGTTCTGCCCCTCCTGCATGCCGCCGCCGCCTTCGTCATTTCGAGAATTGATTCCATTTTGCCCGTTTCCTGAGCATTTCATTTTGTTCGGAATTTACGGTTTGCATGCAAATCACGTAAAAGAAATAGGTATCACCTTTTCAAACCGTTGTATCGGGAGATACACCAGCAGAAGCTACATAAGCGGACACACCGGCAGCAGCCGATTCGACCGGCTGTGCAAAAATCGAGATACGTTGAGCCTCGCAGACCCGCTTCTGCTGCACCTTCTGCAAAATCCAGTTTTTTCGGCAATCTTAATCAAAATCAGGGTCTCGAGGAACGCGTCTTTGTAGAGGCCGTGAACTTTGACGTGCTGCATGGGTGGTTTGTGAATTGCGCCGATACGAAACACCGCCGACTCTTTGGCCGCCATTTTGAGTTTGCGGCCGCGGGTGAATACATCACGTGGTTAAGCTCGCGCAGCCAATGTGCGGGTGTTCCCATGAAGCCTAAAGGCGTTCCGGTATCGGGCGGGGCAAAATTTGTTTCGGATGGGTTTTTTCGCGTCGCGCTCGCGGGGTGTTTTTCCGGCCGCCTAGGCGGCGAAGCGAGCAGATTTCCGGTTAGTTTTGGCGCGTTCGCCCTCATTGAGGCCAATTGTGAACGCGCCTCGAGTTCGTCGACTCACGTGTGAGTTTGCAGACCTATGGCCGGGTATCATGGCACAATAATGAAGTTCAGAAGAAACCTCCTTCGGGACAAAATCATCACCGTTCCTACGTGGATGGTTACTGCTTCGTTGTCAGGCAAAAAATACCGACGTCGGCTTTGCATAGGAATTAAGAAATGTACAAAAATTCATTTATTTTATTGCAGGGAGACAAGCTGCGCCTGCTGAGGTACGGTAAAGCAGCCAGATTGAAAGCGCTGGCGTGGATGTGGTGGCAGGTTGTTCAGTATGGGATCGTAAGTTGTATTTTCCTCACGCGACAAGTTTCTACTGTAATACTGTATTATATATATATATATATATATATATATATATATATATATATATATATATATATATATATATATATATATATATATATATATATATATATATATATATATATAAGCAACAAGATTGTTCCGCACTTCCCGACATAGCTACGAGTGGCGCTGGCTAATACTGCCAGGTTTAAATGCCCAGATGTACTCTTCAATGTGTACGGGAGGACAACCACCGCCGTAGACCAATTGTTAGGCCATCGGACACGTTATCCGAAGGTTGCAGATTCGGTACCTGCAGGTGGCAAGGCAAGTTGTCCTGCCGTCCGGTTTAACTTCTTCCCATTTCATAATCAGTACAAATACTGTCCTCTACACTATCATTGGCTTGATTGTTTGTTCGTTGTGATCTGTGAAATCCATGCGGCATGTATCAGCCTCAAGATATTTCCTCTGCTTAGATAAAGCACAATTAAAATTCTCTTGAAATGTGAGTGCGCATAATTTATTATACATATTTACATGATATTTATTTGTGGATGTGTTGATTAATGTGATGATTTGAAACTATCCAAACCCTGCACTGCGCCATGACTTGTGATTAATTTTCTTTTACGTTGTCAGTTTTAATTTCCAGCAAAAAACTCGAGTGGCAATGCATATTTTTTTCTATGTGACGACCTTAGCGTTGCTTAGAAAACTTACTTGACCACTGTCATTCTTACTACACATGTGTTGCATAAAGGCTGCGACGAATACTAAATGCTAAACATCTTCTAGCCCATGTAAATGTATTGTATTTTTGTAACGGTTTGAACAAATCATGATGGCAAATCCTGTGTACGTCGCACATGTGATGTCAAGAAATTCCGCCGTTTGAACACTGGCTACGTGCACACGTAATTTCCTTTCGAACACCAAGGAACTTCGTTACAGTATGTACTGTGAATTTTCCGGCCAAGCAAAGAGGCAAGCAAAACCGATACTTCATGTTGTGTGCGCTCAGGAATCGTACTTAATTTTTTCTCATCAAGCAAAGCAGATGTCTTAGTACACCGCACAAAGTTCTGCGCGATTCTTCCGGCTAATTTGTGAGATATGTTAAGCGTTGTGTGGAAGTTAATCTAATCAATATATCTTTTCTTGATCGAACGCAGGACAGTACTACGTGCGCAAAAACCGAGTGGGTAAGTATGCCGCTACATTGAGACAATTTCGAGTAAGAGTGAAGATAAACTTCTAATTTTGCTGATAAGAATGCGTCATTCCCGTTCGTTTCACTACTAATGCAGTCACTTCAGGGAGCTGGCGTAAACAACACCACTGAAATCAGAACTTGCGTAAGTATTACGCTCAGCTTGTACAACTTGTGGTATTTGGAATTGAAACGCGCACTTTAGCTTAGCGATCACAAATGTTCATGTGGCGGAAATAACTACACTGCTCTTTCGTTTCCTTGTTCAGTGGAAATGCGTAGCCAAACTTGGAAGTTTTAGCTTTGTTCTAACGATAAACATTGTCGCTATCTTTTCAGGCAAACAAAGTTGTGCAACGGCGGCTTGTACGGCTACTTGCAGTGCTTTCGTAATGACTCCAAAGCATATTACACGCTATAGGCCGCTATTTTTGTTTGCACATCATTTCGGCTGGTTTTCTCGGTGCATTTATGTGGTTTTCTCGGCTGGTTTTCTCGGTGCATGCTTTATGGCCTGATATGTAAAGCCTCAAATTCTTCTTCAAGGCATCTTGTGACGTGAATTCATAGTTGCTTCGGCGTATTGTAAGAGTGATTGCGTCACGGTTCATCTGCTTCAAATCACTGTACAGAATGCAATGGTACTGTATAATACTTCCGCGAGCGTTCCCTACTTATTCTGCGAAATTCTCCATATATCCTCCTCTTGGTCTTCAAGCTATTAGCTCATGCCATCCAAATCGCTGTTCTAAGCACAAATGTCAAGGTTATGGCATTTGTGCTTTACTGGCAGTTTTATACAGGCGTGGCCTCGGTGATCAGCCCCGGTTACACTCATTGCCGGAGCTAATCGCGTAGGCCGCGCTTCAGGCTTCCTTGTTAGGAGTGGGCTGGCACTGTTGCTTCGAACTATACGTCGAAGCGGATGTGCGTATTTCGCGAATGTGAAAGTGGTGCCTGAGGAACATGAATGTACTCTTCGTGTGCAATGTCTCGTGGAGTTTACACAATGGAGCAACTGTGGAAAACGTGCAAGCCACTTTGGTCTGTTGAGTTCCTGAAAAAGAAATATTTACTCATTACAGCTTACATAGTCGTAGCTATTGCTAAACATCTCCATTTCCGCACTTCTGCATTCTCACAGCTGTTTTTAAATGTTAATAATGCGTTAAATGATTTGAACGGAACAGCAAGATTAATAAAAAAAAAGTCCAGCGAGTTATTCGGGGTGAAATCCCCGCCTACTTGGGCGAATACTTCCGCCTATGGGTCGGCCACTAGCCCTCGAGCTCTGTAATCTTTTTTTGTTCATTTGAATAAATGATTCTCACAGCTCCACATAATAAAATAGCATGCCGGTAAAGTGCATTCGGTATGCAACTGTAAATAGCATTCATTTCACCTGATTTATCGGTGTGTTTGGCATTTTACTGCCCACAATGACAGTTATTTCATAAAGTTCTTGTAGGCTAGTTGCATTATAAGGGCGCTTCGGCTTCATTTCACCGAAAGTTGTGGCGAGCGAGCCTATATACAAAAATCCCCCGCACCTCCCCGAAGGGGATCGTGAGGAAATGCGAATGCATTTGGGTGCACCCGATGAGTGTGCGATTAATTAATGAAGAGAGACGAGAGTGTGCACGTAGAGGCTTAATGCTCGAGTTGCATTGTGTTACACTTCGTCCTAGTGGTATCGTTGCCGCGAGAGGTTCGACTTCACCGACTTCCATTGCTATCAAGACACCAAAGCGCGCGCTTCCTGCATGATATATATAGGTCCGAGCGCGGAGAGGAGGAGCGCCCGAGCTCTCTCTCCGCCGAGTGAGCTCCGCGATGCGAGCGCCCTCACCGGGTACACTCCTCCTTTCCCTTACCCTCCGCTGCTCGCGATGCGGGCGCCATCACACGCCCGCGCGCTCCTCCTCTCCCTTACCCCCCGCCGCTCACCACCTGCTCCGGTTGCTAGGCGCGGCGCAGCTGTTGCTAGGGGCGAGGAGGAGCGCGCGCGGAGAGATCTGTGCGCACGCCGGCCAGGGACGCAGGACAACCCCCGAATAAGAAATGCATTCGCACTTAAAAGAGCAATTGGTGCACAACGATATGAGTATACAGTGGAACCCGCATGTATCGAGCTGCCTAAAAAACAGGAATTGGTCGGATATATGATGCGACATAAAAGTTTTAAAGAATTTACCGTTTTTTCGATGCGAATTTCGATGGGCAAATTGGCATCACGCCGCTGCTTGACTGTGATGCAGAAAAGGCAGCTTACGGTAATACACGTGTATTTTATTTAGTTTTTATTTTACCGTGGCTTGTTTAGTTGGGGATGCGACTGACATGCATGCGCGGGATGTAGGTGATAAAATACGGTATCGGATGTAACAATTCACTCAGTGCCTTCATTCGGAGTTGTGCGTGCCGGGCGCCGGAAGCCTGTATATTCTACCTTTTTGGCCCTAATGTTGACGTCGTTTTTCAATATCTTACTGAGCCTGCTTCTTGGGACGCTGTACGGAGCAGTGACGTCAAGCTTCTCTTCTCTACGTTTGAATGTCCTGTCAATCATCATCTTTGGGGAAAACAGCCAGGTTCTTCCATTTTACGGCCGCTATTGCGTTAACAAAAGGAGCTGAGAAGCGAACGGCCATCCCGCACGACGGGCCGGCGACGGCGAGGAATCATGGGAGAAAGCACGCGATGGCAAGAGAGAGTTTCTTGCTCTGCGCGGCGACCTGCGCCTCACCCTGCTCACGGCCCGAGGGCATGCGGTAAAGTCCGTGATCGCAATCCTCGATGTTCCATGTATAAAGTGTTCGGCTGTTTTTGCCCGATATAGCCGTAAGTTTTCTATAATTTGACGTTAAGCCATTCTCGTGTTCGAAAAAATTTGGATATCAAGGAGTGAAGAAAAAAACGAGGACGCCGACCGCAAGAAAATCCAAATGTATTGACGTTTCGGCATCTATAACGCAAGCCTTGTTCACAATAAAAGCGAAGGAAGGAAGCTAGGCGTTCAAACAGCCTGATGCACGTGACCTAAACACCTTGCGTATAAGGGGGCAGATTACCGGATATAAATTACCGGATTACCGGATATATTTCAATTTAACCGAGTTCGTTATCGTCAGGTATGACTTCCACACCCTAAATTTCTAGTCGGCGTATATTCAAAACCGTTTCATGCAGAGAAAGTTTCTGTCTTTCTTTTTCACACAGGAATTTAATGTTGGTGCAGCCACCATTCCCGTAAGAGTTTTTCATTTTTATCGCGACACAAATTTCAGGAGCACGCACACTAGGAGCATGGTTGGCGTCACCGTACTCTCCTAAGTGCAAACACGAAACCAATGAGCAGCTCGTGCACTGACATGGAGCATTCGATTTTCGCTACCTTCAGCGCTATGAAAACTCCTGATGTACAGGGTCGACACGTCTAAGGCAAACACCTCATTTTTATTGAAGCAGGCAAAACTAGACCATTTATTCTACATCAGGAGAAAAATGTTCGTTATTTGATGTATAATCGTGGTTCCGGTAAACGCAGTACTAATTTTGCGTGTTACGTATTAAACATCAGCTTCTATGAGCTCTTGAATGCTAATGATGTGTTCACTTCAGATTTGGGCGCCCCTGTATATAGTGCTTCTTTAAGACCGCGAGACAGGACAAAGATGAGATAGAAGACACAGGCTAGTGCTCACTCACGTGAAGTGCAAGCACATGGTGTATCCATGTTTCACAAAGAAAGGTCTGTTGTTGAGCGCATAGTATCGTTAGCAGCAACGTCTACTTTCACAAGTTATTAATCACGTTCTCAGTCAAATGATGTGCAGTATTCGTCTCGTCATCAAGAATAATTTTCTTCAAGCATGCTAGTCTGGCTTTGTAGTCCGACGGCACCGCAAGATAAATCACTTAATATTTAAACAGTTATCATTTATCCACATCGTATGGCGGGTGTGCAAGTTCATATCTGCGCAGGTACTAAAGCGCACAGGCAGGAAGGCGAGAAAATTACAAATTACAAAATTTTCGTCTCCTCGTGGGCGCGTTTCAAGATTTCTTCAAATAAGCGCTGCGATGTTTTGGCGTACATGTATGCACGATCTGTTTCTTTCAATAGACTTGAATGGTGGGTGGCCACTCAGAAACCAGAAATATTTATTACCGCCTATTTAATTAATTGCAGCAGAAATATGGCTTTAGTAATCGCTGGGAGTGATAGCAACGAAGTAGAGCTTAGCGTGCGCATACCATTCATCTTCCAAGCGCCGTTTTGCGCTAATGATATTGTATGTATTTAATATACTAACTTATGCTCCTTCGAACTTTCAGCTGGAAGGCCTGATAGGCTTCGTCTATCGACTAGCCGCCTATCGTTTACGAGTAAGTTAGCGCTGAATGCCTCTGAACCTTGCTGCCTTCAATAAAAGTTGTATCTCCCAGCCGAAATCGTAACTTAACTGCCTATATAGAAATCGCCTTTTTTGTCGAGCGATTTAATAATGAATGTAGGTTCTTTGTTCTCCGCACAGGTGGTATCGAGGTATAACCTATTTTGAGCCCTGGCTTTCTGTGCGTGCAATGCATTACTGCATGTAGCGTAAAACTATTCTGGCAATCGAAGAGGCAAGGAAAACAATGCTTTAATACGAGTGTCTACACGCACTGAATTCCATTTGCGTTTGTTATACCAAAGACAATAATAATAATATCTGGGGTTAAACGTCCCAAAAATCACTATTATACCAAAGAGTATCAGAGTGTAGGGGACACTTTTTTCTCTTCACATAGCAATATTTTACTGCTTTGTTATGTGCTCTTCAGATAACGAAACCTTACCACTGGGTATTAGGTTTTTACAGATATATTGTGGCGATAAATGTAATCGAAAAATTTCTCATTCCAGGGGGCGCCTTGGAAATCCGACCTACAAGGGTCAAATACCCCACGCAACAAATTCATGAATATCGTAAGTATGGGACTCGTTAGCGAAAGTATCTGTCGCAACGTGAAACAAGCTGCGATGCTTACTGATCACGATGTCTCATTCAGTAATGAAGCGACGTCTCCTTTCGTTTGTTTTATTATTACCGCAGTCGTTGCTGGGAGTTCAACTACAGACTACGAGGGTAATCGATGTCGCGGTAAGTATTTGACTCCACTTGGACTTATCGTGTATGTAGAAGTGAAGTAAGTCGCTTAGGTAACTTAGCGACACTTGTCATTGATTGTACACTTCCTGCGCCACCCATTGTTCCTCTTCTATTGGGATTTTAGACCTTTGAAATTCAGTATTATCGCATTTATTGCGAAGATGTGCATTCATTAGCAGATCTTGGGCTGCTTGTATATGCGGTTTCTTTGTGTTCCTCGCGATGTGCTTGCCTTGAACTAGTGCAGCCCGAAAGCCATTATGGATCTAGCCCTAACAAATAGGCGACGAAACAGGGGCGTGCATGGAGGATTAATCACTTCAAGTAATTTAGAAATTGCGCCAAGGCCGTGCTTCGTACAGATTAACAGGCGTTATTTCCTTGGCAAGATATTTCGAGGCACTGCACCATCGTGTACGCGCCGCCCTCTCGGAGTCCTAACAATCCGTGGCCTTTCCAAGAGCCCCATAATAGCACTAAGGAAATCAGTGGCTAGGGTGTGTCTTCCTCGCGGTTGTGAAGCAATTGGACATCGTTATTTTGAGTTTTATGCAGAATTTAATCAGCAGGCTAAGATATTTATGCAAATGTCCATGGCGATAAGTGTAATCGAAACCTTTCTCAATGTAGGCGAATTATCGATTCGACCTGCCAGATGCGGACGTTGCATGGAGCACAGCCATAACTCCGGTAAGTGTGGCGCTCCTTTCAAACTACTTTCATCACAAGGAAGTGAAAGAAGCAGTGAAGCTTACTTTTCGCGTTGAGTCATTCGTTACTAAAAGCCAAAGGTGCTGACGAGCAAATCAATACCAACCGAACGATTCACCTATTTGGACAATAGAAGTGACTGGTCAAGCACCGTCGGTCTCACTGCCCACGTTTCCACTGGCTCGTCCACGTTTTATGGCGCACCCTGTGCACCACCATGTTCTCTGTAAGTTCCAACGCCTAAACAGTGCCACAGCGACGCCCCCGCCGATGAAAATTGGAAAGGATTTTGCCAATCTGTTAGAGCGCGAAAACGCTGCTTTCCCTCCTAGCTCTTAGACCTGTGGCAGTTCGCGTATGCGCCGTTCAGTTTTCTTTCGAAATAGATAAATTAGTTTGTGCATACGAAGACAACAATCCGTATTGGTCAGTGAGTTGCTTACCTTGACGTCTGAGTTTCATTTTTTTTTGGTTCGCAGATGGACACAGAAGGCTTTCACGGCATTATCGTAAGTCTTCATTTTTTATAATATTTTACGAGCGCACACTGGCGACGTTCTTTCCTTCACCGTGCTATGCTGCTCAAAGTGCAAGAGAAAAAAATCGCAGCTTCGCCACAAGGGTGAAGTAATGCTGCAATAGTGGCAAATTGGAATGTTGTACTAAAGAAGGCTCGCAAGTAACTCCTTTATAATCCGATGTCGCATAACTCTACAAAACTCCAAATGGAGAGGAGAAACTTTATGTAAAATAGAACGAATAAATTACCACTTTTATGCTCGGGCCCTCTGTCCAGGGCTCCGCGGGCACGAGCGTCTCGCTGGGCCGGTTCGAACAGAGCTCTTTGGCTCTGCTGTTTCTCCTCCACAAGGAATGCCTCCCACTGCCTGTGAAGGATGCACTACAGTGGCTTATTAATGTGTGGGCTGGCTATGTGTGTGGTCCTCTCGGTGCACTCCCATGTTAGGTGGCTGAGTGTTGGTGTGTCTGAACACCACGGACAGGTTTCTCTAAATCTTGTGTCATGTATTTTGCTTAGGTGGTATGAATAGGAAAAGCTGTTGGTTTTTGTGCATCTCCAATCCCCACTTTGTTGGCTATCGAGGTCCTTATGTCGAACACCACATTCTTTTCGTTGCTCCCTTCGTTGGAGAACGATGTCACGCGAATTGGAAGCGTATTCAATGTCTCTCAAGCGACGGCAGGCCATGACGACGTCTTTTGTTCCGGTAGACAGTTTTGGAAAGCGATGTTTACCCTCTTCCCGTTTTCGTGACGTTTTTCTCTGTCAAACCGTCTACCCTCTGCCATTTCCGAGGCAACAGCTCCTCTCTCAACCCACTGTTCGAATCGCGCGCCTTATGTAAGCTTCATCACGTGACACCGTTTCCCTCTTAAAGGACAGAGTATGCAAACGCGGACACAAGAAAGAAGTCACGACACCACAAACGCCACTACCACCAAGCAATACACCAACGACTCACTCATGCAAACGGCGTTGGTGGTGTCGCGACTTCTTTGTTGTGTCCGTGTTTGCACGCGCCGTCATTTTAGAATGAATACTTGCCAACTAGCTCACCTCTCTGTTATTCTAACTTTCTCCCTCTCCTCTCATCAGACACCCTCCTCTCCACCTACGTCGCGTGAGTTTCTTTAACATTACCACGTCAATAATTCCGACAGCACAGGGCCCCCACAAGCAGCCTCGCTGTAAGGAATTTGAAGTGAGCGATAGCAGAGCTCCAGGCATTTCCAAATTCCAGGTTAGTGCCTGTGCAGTAGTTGTCAGTGCATCCGAGAAATGTCGATTATAGCCGGTTGACCTTACAAAAACAAAAATGTGTTCCAAAAAAAGCGCGGGGAAGTGGTGGAACGAAGTGAGAGTTAGCGTATGCACAAGAATTATTTTGCTTTCTAATGTCCGCAAGCACTGAAAGTATTTGAATACGCTTGCATACATTTATGTCTCATTGCACTTTCAGGTTTGCGGCCTATTCGTCATGATCGGCACATTGTTCGTCTACCGAATACGAGTAAGTTTACGAGTAAATTGACGTAAACTTACGAGTAAGTTTGCGAAGTTGCGCTTCTAGCCAGGTGCTCTTCTAGTCCTGGTCATGTGTGGCTGCGAAGAATACTGTTCTTCAGAACGGACGACTAAACACATAAACTGGTCATGAACTAACCCTCTTGAGATGTGAAAAAAAAAAATCCACATCGTGTGGAAATCA
Source organism: Rhipicephalus sanguineus (assembly GCF_013339695.2). Lineage (NCBI taxonomy): Eukaryota > Metazoa > Arthropoda > Arachnida > Ixodida > Ixodidae > Rhipicephalus > Rhipicephalus sanguineus. The sequence continues at coordinate 91,632,056 of NC_051182.1, read as the reverse complement.
GACACTGCTATGAACAGCTCAGCCGAATCTTTCAGTCGTACGGAGCATGGAGAGTTTACGAGTGGGACGGGCAGTTGCCTTTTTCTCAGGCGCCCTATTTCCATACAGAGGTCTGTGCTCACCACGGTTGAAGCTGCAGGCGCTGGCTGTTTGACGTCAAGCAACAGGTAGCGTACTATTCGCCGATAGCCTATATAAATCAAGAGCGCCGTTTGGATAAGGTGCGCTTCTAGCCACAGGCTGGCACCGCGCTCCATAGGCTAACATTACAGATTGAGCTACACTCATGCGCAACGGGAGAGAGCAATCACGTTTGATCACGCGTGCTCAAGGTCATTATGCTTGCTGATGTATCATTTGCCTCCACGCCATCGTTCTCTGTGTAGCTTCCAGCTGCTTGTCGCGACTCGAGGAGTAAGAAAGCCTTAAACGTGCGGCAAATCCACGCGTGAATGTATATTTAAGCTGAGCAGTAAAGCCTAAGGACTTGCAAATTCAGAATTTGAAAAAAATATGAAAGAAGCGTTGAAGAATACTGGAGGCTCGTTAAGTATACACAGACGCGCCGTGCACTGCAGTAAACGAATGTACATTCAAAATCTGGGACAGCATTTGCGTCCCAACTGATTGCAAACTAAAAAAAAAAGAATCAGTTTCACCGAAAGGGCGAAGCAATGAATGCGAGAACGTCAAATTCTAATGTAATATGAAGTAACGCCGGGATATATTGCTTTTGGATCCGATCTCCAGTAACTCTATAAAGCGCTGGCGTATGGGAATACGGCCGCTGCAGGTATGAAGCGTTTGTGTATGGGTATTCGGCCGCTCCAGGGAGAAAAGCGGTTTTCGTGCAGCCTGTCGCCTCAATGCTGAGCCGGGAGAGCACAGCACGTTGAAGGGTATCCGAGCCGTTCGCTGATTTCTGCCGAGATACCGCGCGCCAGTGATCGCGACAGCGCCCTTATGGTCAAAGTTCACAGTTGCTTCTCGAGCGACACTACCCGCCCCATCCCTGGCGTTCTTTCATAATCCTTCAAGAAGGGTGGAGCGTTTACTCTTGTCTTGATGTGCAATAGATGGCAGGCCTCGCAAGCGGGGGGAGGTCATAGCACGCGTCCTTCGTGAGACGGAAACGGCAAGCTCGTTCCGTGTCTGCTTCAGCCGCGTTCGTCGCCAGCGATGGCGCGGTTTTACTTACGGGTAGAGCAGAAGATGCGCGGGGCGATGTTATCGATTTGTACTTTATGCGGAACATGACGGCGGACGGCGGCGACGGAAAAACTCATCGAGAGTGCTATGGCGATGAAATTAAAAGCGACAACGATACTGTGAGAGGAGATGGTGTGCGTGGGCTTTTCTGTGGGCTGCTTTTGAACGAGTGTGTGCTTTTTGAAGGAGTGTGTTACGAGATTTTCTCAGGACTATGAGCGTCGCTGCCACCGAGAGCGGTGAATTCAAGCAAATGCGAAACTTCGGCGCCCATTTTATACAAACGTGTGTGTGTGTGGACGTGCGTGTGGTGTGGTGTGGTGTGTGTGTGTGTGCGCGCGCGTGTGTGTGCGTGTGTGTGTGGGTGTGTGTGTGTGTGTGTATGTGTGTGTGTGCGTGTGTGTATGTGTGTGTGTGCGTGTGTGTGTATGTGTGTGTGTGTTTGTGTGTGTGAGACCTTTTCGGCAGTAGACGGCTTACCACTATGATACATTGATGTCGCTTCATGGTAACTTGTTTACGTTATTCTTTCTTTACAGATGCACATAATCGGGAAGATTGAAAAGTATGCGGCGACTTTACCCGACTAGCATCAGGCGCACTTGACTATATATTTCCGTGATATTTCGTAACTTTTCTTGAAATTATTCCTGCTTGAATTAACATGGACATTTCAATCGAAGGTATTTTGATCAATACAGTTCACTCGGAAGCAACCACGTTGCACGCAACTCGCCGTGTTCAAGAATTCACACTGCCACTTACACTACAGCAACAAGTGTGTTGTGCCAACTTCATTCTTTATCCCAGATGTCCACTTTCGAATACTGGATCACGCGAGAGTACGATGTCCAAGCAGCGCACTGTCTGGTTTCTCTTTGTCTTCGAACATGAGGAGAATGATCGTAGCATGTAATTCATCTTTCTAAACCCGATAGAACCACTTAAACTTCGAAGAGCCATTTCATTGCGAATAGTTAAGCACTCTTTATAAAACCATAAGTCCTACACTGTTCTAGGCGATGAATTATGCATCCACAGTAGTCATCTATGAATAGGACTTAAACGGACTTAAGAATTTAATGTGGTACCGTGCAATATTTCTCGGATGTGGGCGTGAAAGGACAAGGACGAAGGGAAGAAAGACAGACACACTAGCGTTACTGAAAACAAAAACGTTTTTTTCAATCACTAAACCGACTCATATACCTATTCTTGCACACGACATCCACGTGACCACTTGCAAATAACATGAAAAGCCAACAACACAATCAACAAATGACAGGCCTGAAAACTTCGTACGACGAAATTGACCGCTTCTGGATCGCCGGCAACAAGACACCCTAATACAACAATAAACCCTAATAAACCTCTTCACAAAACGCATGAATAGCGTGATTAGTCAGTGATCCCAAGTTACCAACCCACTACGAAGGGCTGAGCTACGTTACATTCATCATCATCATTATTGACCCACAGCAGAAACAATGCGCTACCTAAGTGCATGTATTGCATCGCAGATTTGGCAACTGTTTCAGGTGCCCTAGGAGAGTTTACAGCGGTTAATGTCGTGCGCACACGCGTTCTTTCCCTATCAGCAACGTTGAGCTTCGCACGGAAAAGCGAAGTATATGGCAGGTCAATGAAAAGGTGATGCGAGCGGGGCCCGAAAACGCTGTCGCGTTGTACTTTACAGTCGAAGCTTGAGCGTCCTGAAGTTTTTTCCATTTTGAAGAGCATACACTACAGCTGCGAAATAGCACTGAACTTCAATATAGCACGTTGGCCTACGTGAGGACTGATGCATAAAATGCAAATTGAAGAAACAATTGCAGTGCCCTGTCCTTTGTGTCTTCTCACCCACCCGTTTTATTCTTTTCGTCGCATTAAATCAGTTCTTAGATGCGCTTCGTGTGTTTCGTTGCTGTTTGCCGTCTTTTTTAACTTTGCAGCGCAGCCTTTATCATCTCTCAAGTAAAATTTCGTGGGTGCACTTGTCTCCACCTACCTCGCCCACTATAGTGTAATGGCCCGATTCCATTGGCACAATTTGATGCGCCATCGTGAGGAAGTTAGCGCACCATTACTGTCTGTTTCATCACGCGCATTAGTGACGCCGTGGATGTGGGAACAAAAACCTTGAGGCTGTTTCTCAAGGAAACGGTTTAGGGAAAAGCAATAATCCCAAGGGCGAAACAGTCATTTCTTGGATAACACTGACGAGCGCACAGCAGGTGCAGCACTATATATATATACGCTGCGCACAAGGGTTGAAAGCCAAAAATAAGAGTTCTCACGAAGAGGCACACCTCGCGTACGTTTTTCACTGTAGGCCACATTTTAAACAGCAGCCAGGGCGCCTATCGCGGTTTCAGGTGTGCATGGTTTCTAATGACCGTATTTGTTTTTCGTTAAGAAGAAGTGCTGCAAACAAAAGAAAACAAATCTCAACTAAAATATTGCGGTAGTTAAGCGATTATCTGCAGCTTGTCCTTAACGCATTAGAGAACGCGGGGGCTATTGTAAAGGAGAACGTCGGCAATAAATTGCCATGAACAAGGGTGTCGATGCAGGCTAGCTGATAACAATCTAGCGAAGGTAGAAGAAATCGGAAGCCGCGTCGCCATTATATGGCTTATATCTAGATTTATAACTCCTGAAAAAAAAAACTTTGCGGGCGCATCAGCTTTGCCTTCAAAAGCACAATTCGAAACCCTGTTCACATAGCTTTCCCAGTCGCTAGCCAGGCTTCGCTTTTCGGTGAACACCATGCTGCAAGAAAATGAACTTCTGTGCTCGTAACATTGGCCGTTTCAAACTATACTAGAATGCCTACTGCAACTACAGTAACTCTTCCTTTTGTGAATTGTCGAAGTACCCACTACACGTTAGCTAGGCAACACGTGCGCCCACACGTTGTCGATGATGTCGTTGACAATGATGACTAAGTATGCCCGAGTGCTTTGTCATTGGTAGCTCTTTACATCACCCAGTCGTTGAGCAATTCGCAAGTTTTGACTCCTCGTGTGGGTCTACACTTCTGCCACGCAATAATACATGCGTTGAGCAGACTCCTCCTACTACATGACAATCGTATAGGGTTTTTTTTTTTTTTACATTTTCAAGCATTGGCGTTCCTTTGTGGTAGAACACGTGATTGTCATGCGGAAGCCATGGGTTTGATTCCCACTCGAACCAAAGATTTTAAATGCGAAGCATTTCTTAGCGAACTTCTGCGAGTTTGAGCGTATCTATCTAGCCGCCTACGACTTTGTTCTCTCCTGGCCGTTTCGTTAATCGGATGTATACCAAAATTGGTATGGAATAACATGACCGTATTACGAACATAAATGACAGGTCATAACATAAAAATCATGATATGCATGTCATGAATAGCATGATTTACATTTCACGGCCTTGGGGCTCTTGCGGCCATTCCGTTAATTTCATGTGTACCAAAACTGGTATGACGTGACAAGAGTTCATGGCGAACATAATGACAGGTCCTAACGTGCAAATAATGAGACGCATGTCATGTGCGGCATGATTTACATGACATGGTCTCGGGTGCTCGCGGCCGTTTAAATGAATTGATATATACGAAAATTGCTATGACGAGACATTTTGACATGACGAACATAACTGACACGTGTTAACATGAAAATCATGACATGCGTGTTATGCACGACAATTTATATGCCACGCTCATGACGCATTCGCGGCCGTTTCGATAGGTTGATATACACCAAGATTGGTACTGCGCGATGTGACTGTATGAAGAACATGAACAACAGGCGGTAACATGAAAATCATGACATGCATGTCATGTATGTCATGATTTACATGCCACGCTCATGGTGCATTCGCGGCCGTTTCGCGGGCTTGATATACACCAAAATTGGTATTGCACGACGCGACTGTATGACGAACGTAAATTAGAGGTGGTAACATGAAAATCATGACATGCGTGTCATGTGCGACGTGATTTACATGGCACGCTCATGGTGCGCTCGCGGCCGTTTCGCTAGATTGATATGCACCAAAATTGGTATTGCGCGATGTGACTGTATAAAGAACATGAATAACAGGTGTTAACATGAAAACCATGACATGCATGTCATGATGTACATGCCACGCTCATGGTGGATTCGCGGCCGTTTCACTAGCTTGATATACGCCGAAATTGGTATTCCGCGACGCGCCTGTATGACGAACGTAAATGACAGGTGGTAACATGAAAATCGTGACAGGCAGGTCATGTGCTACATGATTTAGATGCCACGCTCATGGTGGACTCGCGGCCACTTCGCTCGTTTGATATACACCAAAATTGGTATTGTGCGATGAGACTGTATGACGAACATAAATGACAGGTCCTAACATGCGAATCATGTTACATAAATGACCGGTCATGCAGTGTACATACCAGAATATACGTTTCATTGGCATGGTATATACCACATTGTGCATGCACGCGTGCATGGCAACCACGCGATATATGGTGAACTAGATGCAATGGCATGAATGATTTCATTTGTCTCAAAGATAAACAACGCGGTGTATGCAGCTCTTTGCTGGCTGCTTCGCATTACATCGATTCCCACAGTGCGTCGGATCTGACGGATTTTGTTAATATGTATTTATTTGCGTCTCTTTCCAATTTTCGCTCGCATACAGAGCTTATTTTATAAGCGCAGCCAACGACGGCGACGCCGACGCCTACACCGAAATTTCAGCTAAACGAGCTTTTTAACGCTATCGCCTTAAAATGCAGCAAATTTATCTGACACTACGCAGAGTGCACGCAAAGGCCAACTCATTGTGGAGCCACATTTGATTCGATCTGATTCATTTTAAGGTTTGGTTCACAATAACTTAGATTTTATTCGCCTTTTATTACCTCTAATTCAATGTAACACATTAAGTTCACCTTATTTGATATTTTATTCTAATTCACTTGATATTCACGTTTGGTACGCCGCAAGGTAACTTTATTTTCACATGGGGTATGCGAGTATGAGCCGCACATGAGTTTCTTGAGTTGTTTGTGGCCATGCCGCCGACGTCAGATTTTTTTTTTTACTCATGAACAAATTAAGCTTTTGACGTCACAATTAAAGCAGCGGCACTTTCTGCTCCATCTCACCATTACAAGAGTTACGGGGTGCAAGCAAGTCACAGGCTTCTGCAGAAAAACATAGTTTCTCGTATAACTACCTTGAAATGGGCAGGGTTGACACTTCTGCTCTTCTTTGCCAGGCTCTGTATTACATCGATGCGTTATACGTAATTATTGTATTAGTTACATTGGTAACTGTGCAGCGCCCGTGCAGACGCAGCCGCCCACTTCGATACGAACTTGCGCTTGCTTTTCGCCCCACTGCCGTGACAGCTATAAATAAACTATGAAATCAGCCATTGTTTTGTGTCATCTCACGCTGAGAACAAAGCATCAGGTACGTTTCGTCGCTATTAGGGAGATCAGTTGTTTATTTACACACGTCTGCTAAACAAAGCCTCGCTTAATGGCATAACAGCATAATGTCATAGTGGTTATTTCCATAATTCGCAACGATCTGATGATTTATGGCGTAGTGGGTAACTGTCAACTGTACTTGTAATCGCCTCCCCAAGAGAGCTTACAAAGGGCTCTAGAAAAGCCGCTCATTTAGCTTTCGCTGTGACTAGGCTGCGTGTTCCCCGCAGGCCAATGTGCTGTTTCTTTTGTTTGTTTGTTTGTTTGTTTGTTTGTTTTTCAGGACGCGTCAGTTACACTGGTACAATATAAATGTATGTTGGCAGGAAATTTACCCACCCGCTCATAAAATGAAGGAAAAATAGCATCAATGGCTCTAACAAAAACCTTCAGAGGACACCGTCAATGTTGCCGACTACAGTTCAGACTCGCCCATGCTCGATACACACTTCGGCGCCATCAGCCAGGGCTTTTTGTCGACGCATAAAACTTTGGGAATGAGAACGGCACATACAGGAAACCACAATCACTATATGTGATTCGGTTGAATACTTATAGAATATTTCAGTTAGGAAATGTTCGTGCAGGCAGAAACCATCCGCGCAAGCAATCAGGCTGCGATGCGAGTGTTACTATATGGCCCAGAGTTTGCAGCAAGACGCGTTCTGCGAGCTGACACTTCTAAAGACGAGCGTTCCGCTCGGGCGCCTTTCCCGTCCGGCCATGGCTGTGGAAGCTATATAATATATATGCAAACAGTTCTGTCTGCAGGATATATAACTCCGCGCGTCTAGTGATCGCACGAGCCGAGCGGCCGAGCACGGTCTTGTGCGAGACACGTCGCGACGGGCTGCAACCAAGAAAACGACATCAAATAGACGCTAAGCGATCTAGCCACATAAGAGACGTATAACGGCGTTTGTAGATTGGCAAGAAATACAACCGGTTGAATCGCTACTCAGCGTTAAAAAATGGGGCAGTGGCGAAGCATGTAGGGAAGGGTGTTTCAGCTCCACTAAGATGAAACCTGGGGACGGCCGACGCATGGAGTGTGCACCGGTGTTTCCCACAGCAAAATTACTGCTAATGGACAATCAGAGACAGAAGAAGAAGAAGTGTCTGACCGAGCTAATTCGCCACATTGTTTTGAGAGAGATTCTTTTGATAAGGCACTAGTGGTGCAAACCATGAAACTGGGCATGTATTGAAGGGTGTTTCAGCTCCGCGAAAGTCGTCGGAAAACTGCATCCGAATGCAGCTTACCCTAAGGTGGTGCTTTTTATTATTATTTTTCTTCCTTACATGCCATGTTTCAGTTCCCTAGGACATGCTTGGAAGGCTGTTTCAGCTCCCTAACGTCGATTTGTTGGGCTAACTGTTGATTTCTTCATTTTAGTGGACCGGTGGCGAGTAAAGCAACATTACTTGGTAGATGTGTTTCAAGTGGTTTTTCAAATAGATGAATTTATTGTAGAGATCCACGTTTGTGTCTCTGGTTTTAAATAAGAAACTTGAGAGCCTTGGTAAATATCGTTAGGGATTCTGACAACGCTGCTAAGCCAAACATAATGTTTTAGGCAGTAACGACGAACCTTTAACTCATATTATGCATACCATAGACCGGTGGCGAGTAGTGGGATTTGCCAAATTTTTGTGGCCCATGCCCATTTATGATAGACCGTGACGACAACATGACACGCCGACAAGCCGAGACCCTAAGGTGCTTCGCCCCTAAAACGAAAATGAAATTCTTAGAAGTCAGAAAACTGGACTTAGAATTTCTTCTTGCAGTAGAATGCGAAAGCTTCTACTGCAAGAAGTCTCGCTAGCCTTCACTGCGTTGCACCTGATGTGTGGAACGGTGTATAAACCTAAGCAGACGGGCCTCTAGCATTTTGCTTGCATCGAAAATGAGTCCGCCGCGGCCTGGATTCGATCCCGCAACCTTGGTTAAGCATGCGACCACCATAGCCACAAGACCCGATTGTGGATTGTCGAAGTACCCTATTTGATCACCTTAGAAGAGTCGCTGCCGCGTCAGGAAGCTAAATGTCGCAGTCGCACTTTCCTTGTAGGCACACTAGAGGCGCTGCTCTAGTTTCTACGAGAGAAGACAAAAGCGTAGGGGCGTAGTTGGCGCTACGTTATTTTTGAGGGGCTTTAATTGCGGTAGAAAGCTTAAAGACGACATTTCCGCTTTAAATGCTCCTGCCGAGCGCCACTACGAGGTGATGCAATCGGCAGCATGTAGTGGTTATGTTTGCTGTGATAGAAATTCTGAGTATTTTGATATCGATGTGTTTACCAGTCCAAAAGACATGTCCAACTCCTGCACTATACCAACCGCAATGAAAATTCCCAGGGTCTCTTACACTATCGCTAAGACGACTCAAGGCGAAAGCCTTAGTGGCGTTGCACTGGCTCAGCATATTCCATAGCGCACTGCTTGCCGCGTTTCTCCTTAGCCGCATTCAGGCCGACTCTCTCAGTCACTGCTTTAAAAGCATTCGCAACTCACAGATTCCAGTGGCAGCGTCTTATGCAAGAAACCCGGCGCCGGTGATCATCCAAAAATGCAGGCCCTCAAAGGTGCGCCAGAAATATACGTAATTGTATGCGCCGTTTTTCATTAAGTCATGCTCTCTCAAACATGGGCTTGTCTGCGATAAGCAGTTTCTAATACGGCAATCACGTCTTTACGACTTCCACTTGTCGTTTTTACGCTGCCACATTCTATTCTTTGGTATGGATATGGAACGCACCGAACCGTCCGTCGGTCGCCTGTAGCAAACTGAAGTGTTGCGCCTGCCTAAGTACGTGTATGAAGTTCAAATTCCCAGGAAAGAGGACGGAAACAGCTAAAAGGGAGCATTGCGCAATGCGACAGAAAGAAAGAAAGAAAGAAAGAAAGAAAGAAAGAAAGAAAGAAAGAAAGAAGAAAAGAAGAAAGAAAGAAAGAAAGAAAGAAAGAAAGAAAGAAAGAAAGAAGAAAGAAAGAAGAAAGAGAAAGAAAGAAAGAAAGAAAGAAAGAAACTAGTACGTTGTTAGGCACGCAGGCGCAACGTTTCACTTGCCGCCATTGCGCCGATCGGACAACGGCTCGTGAGTTTTCGTTCTTTTTTTTTTTTTTAACACACCTCACGCACCTCGAGCCCTTGTGTAGAGGGAGGCGTTCGTTCCGAGGCTTAACGAATACGCTAGGCTGAAAACCCCAAGAGCGGCCATGTGCCACAGAAATTGGATAAGCCTCACAACCACCACTCCAGCACTGAAAATGAGGAAGTTGGTTGGTTGGTTGGACCTTGGCAACCTGGCGCAACCCACTCCGAGGGATCGGCCATGAAACGGGCGGCACCTCATTTTTTAAGATAAAATTGTCTTCCATTCCAAATATGTTTATAAAAAGGATATGTAAGGAAAAACTCACACTAATATTCAAAGGTAGAGAATATATATATATATATATATATATATATATATATATATATATATATATATATATATATATATTACTATATATATATATATAATATCTATATATATATATATATATATACCGTGTGTCCCAGCTATCTTTAGCCAAGGGTTAAAAAATACAATATTAGAGGCAGGCGAGTGAAATCAGTTGCAAATCGCTGACAGCCACCTTGCGCGCTACAGACAATTTTTTGTCTTGTAATAACTAATTTTGTTAATTAGGACGATTAACTAAATTGCTAAATATGGACATTAGGCAAGAAATGCTGCCTTGCAAAGTTCGAGAGCGCCTTCAGAAACCCAATCGCATCATTTGCGATAAAGAAAGTCTCACGTATACCATTTTTTTCCAAGCTTCAAAGAAAGCCCGCAAAATACAAAAGAACCACGTGACTAGCGCGCTCGCGCGCCGCGAGAATGCTGCCCTCAGCCGAGAGGTTTGAAGGAACGAAATCACCTTGCGGCCGGGACTCGCCGGCTCCGTTGCAGCGGTTAGGCCTATAAGTGGGCGGTGGTTTCTTGGCCCCGTTTGCCAGCCAGCTGCGCGCGTGACGTTGCAAGTTGTAGCGAGCGCGGGCCAAGAAACCACCTTTAACTTATCGGCCTACCGCTGCAACGGAGACGCCGAGTCGCGGGCGCAGCTGATTTCGTTCGCTCAAACCACGGCTGAGGGCAGCATCCTCACGGCGCGCGAGCGCGCTAGTCACGTGGTTCTTTTTGTATTTCGCGGGCTTTCTTTGAAGCTTGGAAAAAATGGTATACGTGAGACTTTCTTTATCGCAAATGGATGCGATTGGGGTTTCTGAAGGCGCTCTCGAACTTTGCAAGCAGCATTTCTTGCCTAATGTCCATATTTAGCAATTTAGTTAAATCGTCCTAATTAACAAATTAGTTAATTACAAGACCAAAAAATTGTCTGTAGTGCGCAAGGTGGCTGTCAGCAATTTGCAAGTCATTTCACTTCGCCTGCCTCTAATATTCTATTTTTTAAAACACTTGGCTAAAGATAGCTGGGACACCCTGTATTAATATATATATTTTTTTTTTTTTTGAGGCCAGTATGAATGAAAAATAAAATGAAAAAAAATGACCTAACAAGCAATTCGCTGTCTCCTGTAGAAAATCGCGTACGGCTTCGAAAACGTTCCTGTGGCTGTGGCCCAATTCAATTGCACCAAAAGAAAGAACCATCGGAAGGGATAAATTTAATCCCATTCTTCGGAGGGGTTCCTCTAGCAGTCTTTTTCTTTGATTTTTGTACAATCTGCATGTTATAAAGAAGTGGTGCACAGATTCACTCTCGTTGCAGTGGTGGCATAAATGTGACTTAGATAGACCAGACCTGTGCAGGTAAAAGTTCAGTGGGGGAACTCGGCATCGTAGTGTGGTGATAGATATTTCTGCCCTTCTGCTGGAGCACCATCTATTTTTCCACGAAAAGTCAAGGTGAAGGAATTCGGATGTTGACAAGGAGATTTACCAAGGTCAAGCGACGTGGCAAACTTTTCAAATCGCGCCGAAGAGACAAAGGCCAACGTCGGTAAAAGAGAAATTATTGGACCCATCGCGTGATGCAACTGCAAGCGCGTCCGCACATTCATTGAGGGTTAAACCTTTGTGACCTGGTACCCACACCAAGCGAATAAAACGTAAATGTCTTGGGACAAGAGAATAAATACTTCTAAGGTACATGACATGGTTTGGTGCCGTCAATGAAGAACAACAGACAGATAGGTCTGTTAAAATGACTACTTCTTGTATAGATAAGGGGTAATTTACGTAAAGCTAGGATGATTACAAGTGATTCCGCTTGATAAATAGGTGTAAAATCAGGCAAACGAATTGAGAAAGACCAATCCAAAGATAATGATGTAATTCCCACTCCTGCCTTTTCTTCACAAATTGAAGCGTCAGTAGCTATTACGATGTTTGTATCTAAGTTTGACAAATGGTCTTCCGAAATGGCCTTTATGAATCTATTAGGTAAATCTTTGCATTTCTTAAGAAATATGTCGTCGAATTGTATTCTAATTGGGTGCACAGACCTGTTCGGCACAAGTATTTCACGAAGGTTTACATGTAATGTTGCCAAGAGTTTCTGTGCGAAAATGACTTGTGGACACCGTAATCTATACCGCTGATGGCTCAAAAATGACATCTGCTGATTAATAAAAACATACTGCGACCTCCTCAGGGGCGATGCATATATCTTTAGGAAGGTACGTACTGTCAGGTTGTGAAAGCGTGTAAGAAGAGAAGGCAGGCGCGCTTCTTTGCATAAAATATTATTCGCAACAAATTTAGGAAGCCCAAGACATAAACGTAGTGATTCGCGTTCTAGAAGAACTAATGGCCGAAGTTTGTAGGCAGGTGCCCCAGAAGACAAGACGCAGCCGAACTCCAATATCGGGCGAATATACATGCAATAAATCATAAGCAGCGCATCACGTCGTAATCCTGTACGCTTATTGCTGAGCCTACGAAGCATCCCTACCGCACGGGCTCCTTGAGCTGCCATATTTTCGATATGCGGACCCCAATTAAGTTTTTCAGTATTGTGGGAACCACGCCCACCGGCTATCGCGAGATAGCGCCACGTGCTGCGCAGAGGCGGTGCGCGTGGCCCAGCTGCGCGGCTTAAAAGGGGCAGCCTACGCGCCACCCAGGAGAGACGTGCCTGGGACACCAGGAAGGACGGATGCGGCCACCCACGCTGGCCGATTGCTGCTGCCGCCGATCATGGTCGTCGCCTCGTCGTCTCGTGTGCCTGGACCGACCCCGCCGTATGCAGCGTAGAGTTAAATAAATTGTTGTTGTTGTTTGTTGCAAGTTGAAGCCTCCGTCTTCCTTGCTTTGACTGCGGACGGGACGCAGCAAGCCCAGTACCCACAGTTGGCGCCCCTCGCTGCTAGGTAGCTAGCGGACTCGGCATGTCCCCTCGCCGCGCAGTACACTGCGGAAACTAAGTCGAGGCACTCCATCGTCTCCAGCAGCATTTGAAGTGCGGCCTCCATTATCGCTGGCAGTAGACGGGGCCGATTTCACGTTGGGCGCCAGTTGTGGGGTTCGGTGTCTACTCCAAGAAATGGGCCGTTCGTCGACGTCGGGATAACTTAAGAAAACAATTTATTAGTAAGAACTGTAACGTTATGGCAACAGAGGCAAAACACAATAACAAGATTACTATAAAGTTCGACGCACAACCAGGGGGATGAAACTTCGCGGTTTGTCTGTCCCGTGACCGCAGCGATCCTAATGTTTGGGGGCTGTACTACATACGAACATAAATAAACGTTGTGGTTCCATTTTATATTAATTACCAGGTTACTTATTAACTCCGGAGTTTTTAATACGCAAGTGAACACAAAGGTTGCAGTTCGAGGTTGCGAAAATACGAGCGCCACCCGGAGTGTCAAACGGGAACTGCGCCGTCCTATCTCTCACGGCGAAAAAGGGGCGTTTCTTCTCGCGCGCCCATGTGTGCTACGGCCTACTGTGTCCCAAAGGCCGCTTTTACCACCGTAAGGTTTGTTTCAAGGAAACTGGCGAAACCCTTGCAAGCTTCAGCGAAACAGACGCATGAATGGATTCGCGCCGCTATCACAAATCATGCTGTGCTGAGGGTGTCGAAATTCTTCACGCCACACCGGCACAAAATTCTTTAGGATCCCGGCGGACGAAAGGTACGATCTGCATGCTGCTCTCTTTCTTTTTCTACGCTTGCACGGCATATTAGGATGCGGTTGCAGCAGTAGCGTAAAATATTCAAGTTGTGCCTATACTGTATGAATGGTATGTTTAGGCAATAAATCATTCAAACAAACTCTGCTCTTTCTTCTTGTCTAATTTATGTGTAGACGTAAACAAAAACAAAGTCCTACTTAGAATAAGTGGTGCAAAAATAGGTGGATGGGTAAACCTTCGTCCATCAGAATGCAACTATTGCCGTTTTGATCATGTGGCGGGTTGCGCAACAGGAAGAAGGTCGCGCGCTCGCCATCTGAATACCTTCCACTCGCTCAATTTGGCTTACTGGTGCATCCCAATTGAATTTGGTGCTAAATCGCCCCCCCCCCACCCCACCACTCCAATCCTGAGTCCTCATCAAGATGGCGTCCCCCAGTGCGTGTCACCGCCCCCAAACACCAGGCGTTCGTCCGGCGCTGCCAGCGAATATCGCGTTCCATGGATGGTATAGGAAGTTTCACCCCCCTGGCACAACTTCCGCGCCGGTCCAGCTAACCTTGGCCCCGGCGGATCGCACGCCGCGCACACACGCACACCTCAAGCAAGTTCGCCGAGCACTGCCCCTTGACTGTTCGCCGTGCCCGCTTATAAAGCATGTCTGCATCCGGGCGCCTGCGCAGTGGCCCTCGCTGCTGTGCCTTGTCACCGCCGGTGCTCACATAGGCGAGGGTGGTGATCTGGTGATTATCGAGGCTTCTCCACAGTATAAATAACCCCTAAATACTTAATCGATTCCACCTGCGGGCAACAACGCATTTGCCACAGAAACTGAGTGAACCTCACTTCTCAGCACTGTTCAAAAGTTTCACGAAACGGAAAACGCGGCAAAGAGACGCGTGCTGGTCGAAGGGCACCTCAAGGTCGTGCACGAAACGCAAAGCGCTTGCTAGCAAAGACGACGCATGTCGCGGCAAAAAGACGCAGGCTGATCAAATGGAAAACTTTAAAGCAGCATACGCTACATTGAAAAGAGAACTTTCATCGCCGTTCATGAATAATATGTGCTATTGTGTTTCTTTATTATGGTGGAAACCTCAAACGCAAAATTTGACCATCGGCATCGACCGCGGTTCCGCGACGTCAGCGTCAACACGACTGATGCAAAAAATTGTCATCACGTCATGACGTCGCAATATGGTGTCATCATGACGTCACATATCGCCAAAAATTGACTTCGCCATGGCGTCAGATGATGGTCGTCTTCACATGACATCGTCGTTTCGTGAAAGGTGGGCCGATCACGGAGGTAGTGCAAAACCAGGTGAGTTGCAGGAAGCTTGCAGTGCCTCTGATCCTGGACGCAGCGCAAAACCATGTCAAATGCAGAATGCTTTTGGAGGCGGGCGCGAGAGGATCAGTACATCGACTGAGAAAATGCTTTTATCTTCGATTGGTCTTAGACGAATGCCTAAGGAACTCTGTAAACTTTTGTTAAACCCCGAGAAAATATTTTCTTCGATGTGCTCCGCACCGGTTTAGTTCAATGGCTCTGCACAATGAGTTACTTAGCGCTGTGGTCTTTAAATGGGGCTGGAAGAGTGTTAGGGGGACCCTATAACAGGAGCTTAGAATTCAGAAAACTCATTTGCACAGGAAACCGTGAAAGCGAAAATGCCATCCATGTGAGGGCGCGCTTTTCAGCTACGAAGAGAATGAAGAACGTTTGAAATAATTACTGCAATGTTTTATATGTTTGCTTTTCTTTTGTATTTAATCATTACTTATTGCTAATCATATTTAAAAATTCATATCAACAATTCTTGGTCAATCCCCCAGTGTGGTATGAGCCATG